>NC_069124.1:5420212-5738175 GCF_026914265.1 Mya arenaria
TTATCTGACATAATATTTTCCCCGGTCGGGTAATAAGAGTCGAATTTGAGACCTGATAAACATCATTATTTGTCATTTCCTGAAAGCTGAAGACAATCGACTCGTCAACATGTACTTGCTTGAACAATATCGATTGTAATCCAATGTGTATATATATATATCATAAGACGATACAAGCTACAGTGACAAACCCAGTAGTCGAACATTGAACGACGCCCCTGTAACACAAACCACAGATGCATCTACACATATTTATTGCCAGATGCATGGGTTACCGCCTTGGAACGATCAGTTAAACAGGAACGCGCTTTATTTATAATTTCAAACAGAAAAGTATAAGCATAATCAAAGGCAGCGTTACATACTGAATGCCCATCTTAAAAGGGTATATGCACCGCACTAATTGTGGTTAATATCCTATTTTAATGAAAGTGTGGCTTATATGCTATTCCACTCTAAGTGCGGTGTATATTCTATTCCACTCAAAGTGCGATTTATATCCTATTCCACTCTAAGTGCGGTTTATATCCTATTCCACTCTAAGTGCGGTTTATATTCTATTCCACTCTAAGTGCGGTTTATATTCTATTTTACTCTAAGTGCGGTTGATATCCTATTTCACTCTAATTGCGGTGTTTATCCTATTCCACTCAAAGTGCGGTTTGTATGCTATTCCACTCTAAGTGCGGTTTATATCCTATTCCACTCTAAGTGCAGTTTATATCCTATTCCCTTCTAAGTGAGGCTTATATCCTATTCCATTCTAAATGTGATTTATATCCTATTCCACTTTATGTGCGGTTTATATCCTATTCCACTTTAAGTGGGGCTTATATCCTATTTCATTCTAAATGTGATTTATATACTATTTCATTTTAAGTGTGAGTCATATCCTATTCCACTCTAAGTGCGGTTTATATTATATTCCACTCTAAGTCAGGTTTATATCCTATTCCACTCTAAGTGCGGTTTATATCATATTCCATTCGAAGTGCGGTTTATATCCTATTCCACTCTAAGTGCGGTTTATATCCTAGTCCACTCTAAGTGCGGTTTATATCATATTCCACTCTAAGTGTGGTTTATATGCTATTCCACTCTAAGTGCGGTTTATATCATATTCCACTCTAAGTGCGGTTTATATCCTATTCCGTTCTAAGTGAAGCTTATATCCTATTCCACTCTAATTGCGGCTTATATCCTATTCCATTCAAATGATTTATATCCTATTCCACTTTAAGTGCGGTTTATATCCTATTTCACTCAAAGTGTGGCTTATATGCTTTTCACTTTAAGTGTGGAGTATATGCTATTCCACTCTAAGTGCGGTGTATATCCTATTACACTCTAAGTGTGATTTATATCCTATTCCACTCCAAGCGTGGTTTATTACTTATTCCACTCTTAAGTGTGATTTATAGCCTATTCCACTCTAAGCGTGATTTATATTCTATTCCACTAAGTGCGGTTTATATCATATTCCACTCTAAGTGCGGTGTATATCCTATTCTACTAATTGTGGTTTTAATGCCTTTCCACTATAAGTGCGGTTTATATCCTATTCCACTCTAAGTGCGGTTTATATGCTATTCCACTCTAAGTGCGATGTATATCCTATTCCACTCTAAGTGCGGTTTATATCCTATTCCCTTCTAAGTGAGGCTTATATCCTATCCCATTCTAAATGTGATTTATATCCTATTCCACTTTAAGTGCGGTTTATATCCTATTCCACTCTAAGTGTAGCTTATATCCTATTCCATTCTAAATGTGATTTATATCCTATTTCACTTAAAGTGTGATTCATATCCTATTCCACTCTAAGTGCGGTTTATATCCTATTCCACTCTAAGTGCGGTTTATATCCTATTCCACTCTAAGTGTGGTTTATATGCTATTCCACTCTAAGTGCGGTTAATATCATATTCCACTCTAAGTGAGGTTTATATCCTATTCCGTTCTAAGTAAGGCTTATATCCTATTCCACTCTAAGTGCGGCTTATATCCTATTCCATTTAAATGATTTATATTCTATTCCACTTTAAGTGCGGTTTATATCCTATTTCACTCAAAGTGTGGCTAATATGTTTTTCACATTAAGTGTGGAGTATATGCTATTCCACTCTAAGTGCGGTGTATATCCTATTACACGCTAAGTGTGATTTATATCCTATTCCACTCCAAGTGTGGTTTATTAACTATTCCACTCTAAGTTTGATTTATGTCCTATTTTACTAAGTGCGGTTTATATCCTATTCCACTCTAAGTGCGGTGTATATCCTATTCCACTAATTGTGGTTTTAATGCTTTTCCACTTTAAGTGCGGTTTATATCCTGTTCCACTTTAAGTGAATGTGATTTATATCCTATTCCACTCTTAGTGCGGTGTATGTCCTATTCATCGGTGTATATCCTGTTCCACTTCAAGTTTGGTATATATGCTATTCCAACCTAAGTGCTTCTTTTACAAGACACATACACTATGACTAATTTAACTGTGAAAGTCCCTACCTTTGGGAGAAAAGTATTTTGCCGCTCCTGTAGATGCGAATGAACCGGTTTGGCGTCGTGATGGTGTGGAGATAGGATTTCATGCCATTGTAGAACACGGTATCAGGGTACCAGATCCGCTCCAAAATCTGGAATAAATGAACAAGTCAGCCTTTGTGAATGCTTGCATTTGTCACAATATACATGTTTTTCATTTGGAGTAAGAGGTAGCAGTAGTCTAAACTGTGTGCGGTACAAAACCATGAATTGGTCTCCTAATGTGAATAACTTGTTTGTAAGGCTTTTTCGAAAAGCTCCAATAAAGATTTCCACCTTAAAACTTATTTTTTATCTTCAACGTTTTGCAAATGCGTGATTTTTTTTATGTAATGGGTTGAACGTGATCTATGCTTATAGAAGTCGCATATCTTGTGGATGTTTATGTTGAAGATACAAAGCTTGGCCTCCTCCATATCTTCTTCCATGGAGCCACATGCAAATTCGTGTCCGAGATATCGAAACTATGCTAGCTATCGAAACTTGCGAAGCTTTGCCCCATATCTCACAGGTCTCAGGTTCTTATAGTCAAACACACTGTGTCGTTATCTCTGTAGCAACCTTCAGAGTCGCCATAGGATGACTGGCCAAGGATATCGTCACGTGATAATCTGTACATTGGCAAAGTTCTACTAGCATCTCCGTATCATTCCGTTTAGCCCTATTGTGAAGACATCAACACTGCTATAAATCGCGCTCGAGTCATGTTTGGAAACAGCACTGGTGTCTTTCTTGAGGCCAATATAAGCCAAGCGTTATGGAGCTCGAATCCCTTACATGAGAGGTGAGTGGCTGACGTTTATGCAACTCGACCATCTGTTCCATCTTCGTCAACAAAGCCCAACGATGTAGGTATGGAATGATGGTTCCAGCTTATGTCCTGAATTTTTCAAAGGGTCAAACACCCTTCTGCGAAATTTATATTTATTAACTAACATATCGCGGCATGAATAATTCATAGAAAAAACAACATTTTTTCGACTGGCTATTACTCAAAATGTTAATGTAGAACCAGGTATTTCATTAGTTGCATATAAGTACTAATTATACCCTGATAAAACGAAGATGTTTTGTGTGTGTGTTTTACAAATTACCATCTGATGACGGAGTGATAGGGCCTTTTAAACTTAGAATTTGGATGGTGGATCTGTTGGTAACTACGGTATCCCGACGATAACTCGTGGAAGGGTCGACGAGATTAATAAGGTTTTGATTTCTCGTTTTCAAATACCCCCCCCCCCCCCCCCCCCACACACACACGAGTTCAACGAATTTAAATATATTGCTGTGACAGCTCCAGTTAGTGAGTTATATACCCACTTGATACCCATTATTTAAGTTATTCAGTTATTTCAGTCTTAACAAAAGTATATTTAGCACATGCCTATACACGTTATCAGTCTTGGGCAATATTAGGGCGTGGTTGCATACCAGTTGGCAACAGGGTAATTGTCATTGGTAATTTAGTAGACCTTAACCGACTTCTTATATCGTTATCGAGTAGTGTTACCTTAATGCTGAGCTGTATGAACTCGGTCATATTGGAGTTGGCGGTATGGCTCTTCATCGCTAGGCGTTCGTCTGTCCACACCTGCCGGAAGTAGCAGTCCATCGTGAACGCCTAGAACATGGAAAGGATGTTTAAAGTTTATTTTATTAATCGAAAACACAACATAAACTAGTATTTAAATTTTTGGTCCTTCTGGTAAAATCCGTCGAAGGCCGTGAAGCACATACAAGTAGGCCGTCCAAATTACAAAGTAGTCAGAGATAATTCAATGACATAGAATTTTATGGGCGCGGTTATCCACAATGGACAATGCCCATGTATTGAGTTTGTTTGACTTTATCCTGGATGTCGTTAAAGCTTTACCATTCCAGATTAACCATTACGCACGTGTGTGAGATTACCATGTCCATCTCGGAGATGGGGCCTAGGGACCGGATGTTGATGTTGATCTGAACCTCTACCGGCTCATCTACAAATGTGGAATGGAAAGAGCAGTTATTAAGTCACATTAGCTGCGTTGACGTGTTTGAAATACAACCACCAAAAAATAATCGACAAAAAGACTATAAATCGATAAAATTTTATAGTGAAATATTATCTTTCATTAGAATAATTGCAAACTAGATGGATCTAATCTTCAATAACTTAATTTCAAATGAAGCTCCTACTTCATTTTCCACAGCGACAGTCATACATAATATTAACAGGCAGTTCCAAGCATTCACTTTTAATCAGTATCCAATATAAGCTGAAGAACCGTGGACGTATACGCTAGTCGTAATAACGGTACGTACCTCCATACCCTGGACGTATACGCTAGTCGTAATAACGGTACGTACCTCCATACCCTGGACGTATACGCTAGTCGTAATAACGGTACGTACCTCCATACCCTGGACATATACGCTAGTCGTAATAACGGTACGTACCTCATTACCCTGGACGTATACGCTAGTCGTAATAACGGTACGTACTTCCATACCCTGGACGTATACGCTTGTCGTAATAACTATTCGTACCTCCATACCCTGGACTTAGGATGTATACGCTTGTCGTAATAACTATTTGTACCTCCATACCCTAGACGTATACGCTTGTTGTAATAACTATTCGTACCTCCATACCCTGGACGTATACGCTTGTCGTATTAACTATTCGTACCTCCATACCCTGGACGTATACGCTTGTCTTAGTAAGAATTCGTACCTCCATACCCTGGACGTATACGCTTGTCGTAATAACTATTCGTACCTCCATACCCTGGACGTATACGCTTGTCGTAGTAACGGTACGTACCTCCATACCCTGGACGTATACGCTTATCGTAGTAACGGTACGTACCTCCATACCCTGGACGTATACGCTTGTCGTAGTAACGGTACGTACCTCATTACCCTGGACGTATACGCTTGTCGTAATAACGGTACGTACTTCCATACCCTGGACGTATACGCTTGTCGTAATAACTATTCGTACCTCCATACCCTGGACTTAGGATGTATACGCTTGTCGTAATAACTATTTGTACCTCCATACCCTAGACGTATACGCTTGTTGTAATAACTATTCGTACCTCCATACCCTGGACGTATACGCTTGTCGTATTAACTATTCGTACCTCCATACCCTGGACGTATACGCTTGTCTTAGTAACAATTCATACCTCCATACCCTGGACGTATACGCTTGTCGTAATAACTATTCGTACCTCCATACCCTGGACGTATACGCTTGTCGTAGTAACGGTATGTACCTCCATACCCTAGACGTATACGCTAGTCGTAGTAACGGTACGTACCTCCATACCCTGGACGTATACGCTAGTCGTAGTAACGGTACGTACCTCCATACCCTGGACGTATACGCTAGTCGTAGTAACGGTACGTACCTCTTTGCCCTGGACGTATACGCTTATCGTAGTAACGGTACGTACCTCCATGACCTGGACGTATACGCTTGTCGTAATAACGGTACGTACCTCATTACCCTGGACGTATACGCTTGTCGTAATAACGGTACGTACTTCCATACCCTGGACGTATACGCTTGTCGTAATAACTATTCGTACCTCCATACCCTGGACTTAGGATTTATACGCTTGTCGTAATAACTATTTGTACCTCCATACCCTAGACGTATACGCTTGTTGTAATAACTATTCGTACCTCCATACCCTAGACGTATACGCTTGTTGTAATAACTATTTGTACCTCCATACCCTAGACGTATACGCTTGTTGTAATAACTATTCGTACCTCCATACCCTGGACGTATACGCTTGTCGTATTAACTATTCGTACCTCCATACCCTGGACGTATACGCATGTCTTAGTAACAATTAGTACCTCCATACCCTGGACGTATACGCTTGTCGTAATAACTATTCGTACCTCCATACCCTGGACGTATACGCTTGTCGTAGTAACGGTATGTACTTCCATACCCTAGACGTATACGCTAGTCGTAGTAACGGTACGTACCTCCATACCCTGGACGTATACGCTAGTCGTAGTAACGGTACGTACCTCCATACCCTGGACGTATACGCTAGTCGTAGTAACGGTACGTACCTCTTTGCCCTGGACGTATACGCTTATCGAAGTAACGGTACGTACCTCCATACCCTGGACGTATACGCTTGTCGTAGTAACGGTAATAACGGTACGTACCATCATACCCTAGACGTATACGCTTGTCGTATTAACTATTCGTACCTCCATACCCTGGACGTATACGCTAGTCGTAATAACGGTACGTACCTCCATACCATGGACGTATACGCTTGTCGTAGTAACGGTACGTACCTCCATACCCTGGACGTATACGCTAGTCGTAATAACGGTACGTACCTCCATACCTGGACGTATACGCTTGTCGTAATAATGGTACGTACCTCTATACCCTGGACGTATACGCTTGTCGTAGAAACGGTACGTACCTCCATACCCTGGACGTATACGCCAGTCGTAATAACGGTACGTACCTCGATACCCTGGACGTATACGCTAGTCGTAGTAACGGTACGCACCACCATACCCTGGACGTATACGCTAGTCGTAATAACGGTACGTTCCTCCATACCATGGACGTATACGCTAGTCGTTATAACGGTACGAACCTCCATACCCTGGTCGTATACGTACGTACCTCCATACCCTGGACGTATACGTTCGTACCTCCATACCCTGGACGTATACGCTTGTCGTAATAACGCTACGTACCTCCATACCCTGGACGTATACGTACGTACCTCCATACCCTGGACGTATACGCTTGTCGTAGTTTGTGAGCATGTCCTCCAAGGCTACAGTTATCAACTCCATCTCTGTCAAGTTTTGTGTGTCATGGCTGCTACAGGGTTGGCTGTAGATTGTACAACATGTTTATTAGTAAGTAATTATTGAATGTATTCAAAGTTCCGCAAATGGGTGTTTCGGCAATAGGTTTTACACATGGGGTGATATAATGGTAGTTATCTTGTATAATTGCCTCTAAACAGAGTCTTCGTTAAAATATTAACTACTGTTTTTGTATTTTCCATTTAACAGTCCGCCGTCTATGAGACGATTGGTGTCCCGTCTTCATAATTAAAATAATGATAAAATATATCATTTCTATGAGTTGCCATATAAAATGGGTGCATTAAGTTGCTGTTGAAAATATGAACAATAGTCTATAAGCACATATATTTTTTAAAGTTGTCTATGTGCTCGCGCAAATGTTGTCCTTTGTCCCTTGTCATTTCAAGTTTTTCTTCTTCTTTCATTATTAATTGCATTACATGTTCCGTAAAACTTCATAGTTAATTAGAAAGAACTATTCCCATAGTTATATAACCCATTTTCTCATTCAGACGTTCTAAATGAACCATTGCCCTGTTGCCATGGAAATCATTTTGAGGAGGAGCACACAAACTGTCACTTGTTTTGGATTTCAGATGTACCACGAACTGACCATAAACTTTTCAGATGCTCTGTTTATTTCATCAGCCAATTTCGATGTAAATTTTACTGAATAATGACAAACAGTCTTACACATAAGCATCTCTTACTCATTCGTATTCCACAACTAAACATGCTTACAATTACACTGTGCCATCTATCATAATATAGCAATGTTTCGTTATACATTTGTACATGTTCTTTCAGTGTTGATAATGTTGACATATTTCATGTACATTTACACATGTGTTTATTGCCAACCTCATCAAAACATGCATAGTTTGCTCACATACATATTTCCAAAACAGACATTTACTGAATGTATTACTACTTTACGTTGATTTTGATATGTAAATAAAACATTGTACTACTTGTTTGTACAAAACACTTTTCATTTGCTATGTTGTTTGTTTCCATGTTCTGTCTGCATACAGATGGTATTATCATATCAATTTTTAGCTCGACTATTCGTACTCACCCAAGTGTCGGCGTCACACCTTGGTTAAGGATTTGCGTGCAAGCACACATAGGTTAATATCTCAGTTACTTCTTGAGGTATCGCATTGAGACTTGATACAATGGTACTCAACCATCCAACCTACTTAATTAACCAAGTTAGATAACTCTACTTTGCATTTAATGCAAATTATAGGCTTTTATTATTTGACTAAGAAATTCTGGTTAAGGTTTTGCGTGCAAGCACACATAGGTAAATATCTCATTAAGTACTTGAGGTATTGCATTGAGACTTGAAACAATGTTACTCAACCATCCAACCTACTTAATAAACCAAGTAAGATAACTCTACTTTGCATTTAATGCAAATTATAGGCTTTTATTATTTGACTTAGAAATTCTGATTAAGGTTTTGCGTGCAAGCACACATAGGTAAATATCTCATTAAGTACTTGAGGTATTGCATTGAGACTTGATACAATGGTACTCAACAATCCAATCTACTGAATTAAGAAAGTTAGATAACTGTAGTTTGCATTTAATCCAAATAATAGGACTTTATTATTGGACTTAGAAATTCAGGTTAAGGTTTTGTGTGCAAGCACACATAGGTTAATATCTCAGGAGCTACTTGAGGTATTGCATTGAGACATGTTACAAGGTACTCAACCATCCAACCTAATTAATTAACCAAGTAAGATAACTTGACTTTGCATTTAATGCAAATGATCGGCCTTTATTATTCGACTTAGATATTTTGATTAAGGTTTTGTGTGCAAGCACACATTATATAAATATCAAAGCAACTACTTGATGTATTGCATTGAGACTCATACAATTGTACTCAACCATCAAACTTCCCCATGTAAGATAGCTCTAGTTTCATTAAATGCAAATAGTTGCCCTTTATTATTCGACATAGAAATTCTAGTGAAGGTTTTGCGTGTAAGCACACATAGGTAAATTTCTCAGCAACTACTCGATGTATTGCATTGAGACTTTATAGAATGGTATTCAACCACTAAATGTCATTGAATAACCAAGATATATAACTGTATTTTGCAAATAATTGCCCTTTATTATTAGACTTAAACATTCTGGTTGAAATTTTCCATGTAACCACATTTATGTTTATATCTCACCACATGATTTGCATTGAAATCTTATCTAACAGCGATCCATGCATGTTCCGCCAAAACTTTTCAATCCTTACACTGAAAAGCGGCGGAATAGTCGAGCGCGCTGTCTCTGTGCCAGCTCTTGTTCAAAATTAACGTGATGTTCATTTCCATTGTGAAATTTATCCCTTTTGAACGTTCAAACATATTCTACATACATTATTTTTTTATCTTACACTGTATATATATATGTTCTATATGTATATATCACACCTAATAACATTGAAGCCTGTCAACTCGTACGTTGTTGTAAAACATATGAACCCCACCTTTCAACTTCCCTGTGTATTCCTATCAATTCGTTTCTGAAATTCCTGTCATCATTTGAATAAATTGCTTACTCTCTCGGGGCCACCGTTCCTCAGCGCTTTCAGCGCTTTGATTGAAAAGAGCTCTTACTGATGTTGGAAAAACTCGTAGCCTTAGCCCTCTGCGTGTCCTTTTCTATATGAACTAAACGATGCTACATTACGCTGTTTCTCTGGTGTTTTCTTCATCATATATTGTTTAAAAGTACCTTTAAGCAATGAAATATGATTAAATACAATTATAGTTTCCACTTATGGACACCATTACAAAAGCCGTGCCCTTTAAGCAGTTGTACTGCTCATCCAACTGTGGCTATTCCTCATGAACAAAACCTTTACAATGTCAAAGAAACAGCAATTTGAATTACCAGATTCATACATGCAACTGAGGATTCTTCATTTTGCATCTTATTTTCTTAATTTTATGCTGATGTTTGCAAATCTGTTCATCTCCTTTGGGTATTGAACATTTATGGAATACTCATTCTTCGCGAAAACAGATTTTTATCTTTATATGTTTAAATCATGTAATCCTGCCCTATCCTGCAGGAGAGCGCATGTTTCCTTAAAGCCTTGATAGTTCGATTCAACGTCGCAGAAGAATCGCTGTCAGAAGGTGCTTTATCACGAGTATGGGTTCTAAATTGCCGCTATTCCAGGGAGAACGAAATCAAACAAATTCATTGAAAACATGTTTAATGGATGGAAAAACCTTATCGATGTTCTTTTGAAATTCATGCCAATCAAGTTCTTGGCTGACACGAAGTCGGCACGAAATACATAAATCACATAACACTGACTTCGATATGAGAACGCCAAATAACGATCAATGATGATTTGTTATTCAAAATGATGGGCGGATACGTAAACTTGAACAGAGTACAGGGATTGTTTAGCATACAAAAACCATAACTGGCATGCTCTGATCTTCGCAGATTTATACTCATAGTGTCATGAATAAGTCCAAGAGAGAATTTTCCCCGCTAATGTTTTCTTCATTAATCTAACAAATGTTCTTAGCTTTCCTATAATAGCTTATGGGTAATTACCCTATTTGTAGAAAAGCAATTTTCTGACTTATACAGAACCAATAGACATGGAAAGGGAACATTATACCCTAAGAACGGAGGATTCTGTTTACTAATGATCTTTAGGCTGTGATTTATCGTAGTTAACATAAAAACGTTTTGATCATTTTCATAACATTCTGGAACTTGAGTGAACCACACAATAATAAACGTCATAGCTGATTCTGTTCTACTCAATATCGTATTTTGCGATATTTCCGAATAATGCAATCCAACGACTGTTTGTTAATCAAGATGAAAATAAAAATGACTATTTTAGTATGAGCTTAAGTTGTTTTTGTGATGGTATATACCTACAATTTCACACCATTATCGTTCGCGTCAGACAGTTTGCTTTGTTTTTATTAAAATGATTATGTGTTTATGTGAAAACGGAGTTTCCATTTTCTATGGAGGTGTTCCGAATGCGGTCTACCCCTGTCAGTGTCAGGGAAAATGCTACGAGTAACTGCGTGTGCAAAACACATCGTCGAATATATGTCGCTAGATGTCCTATGAGCAAGTGTCCTCGCTTCGCGGATATTATCGCGTGGTGTCTGCACGAGTTATGAATTATTAAAACTATCGCCGTCCAGACACTTTTTGCACAAATGTCGCAGTTCATGCGTGCATTGTCGTTCATTTGCATTACTCAGTATAAGGTTTTGTCGTCCAACTGCATTACTAAGTGTTACCTTCTTTTGTCCAACTGTATTACCCAGTGCTATATATTGCCGTACAAATGCTTTACTAAGTGTCCCCTATTGTCGTACAACTGCATTACTAGTTGTTCCCTATTGTCGTCTTATTGTATTACTCAGTGTTAAGTGTTGTAAGCCAACTGCATTACTAGTTGTTCCCTATTGTCGTCTTACTGCATAACTCAGTGTTCCCTATTGTCGTACAACTGATTACTCAGTGTTCCCTATTGTCGTCTTACTGTATTACTAAGTAATATCTATTGTCGTCTTACTGCATAACTCAGTGTTCCCTATTGTCGTACAACTGATTACTCAGTGTTCCCTATTGTCGTCTTACTGTATTACTAAGTAATATCTATTGTCGTCTTACTGCATAACTCAGTGTTCCCTATTGTCGTACAACTGATTACTCAGTGTTCCCTATTGTTGTCTTACTGCATTACTTAGTATTATCTATTGTCGTACAACTGCATTACTCAGTGTTCCCTATTGTCGTCTTACTGCATTACGGAGTGTTACTTATTGTCGTACAACTACATTACCAATTCTTATACATTGTCGTCTCACTGCATTACGGAGTGTTACTTATTGTCGTACAACTACATTACCAATTCTTATACATTGTCGTCTTACTGCATTACGGAGTGTTACTTATTGTCGTACAACTACATTACCAAGTCTTATTACATTATCGTCCAACTGCATTACGAAGTGTTACCTATTGACGTCCTACTGCATTACTCAGTCTTATAGTTTTTCGTCCAACTGCATTATTTAGTGTTACCTATTGACGTACAACTGCATTTCTCAGTCTTATATATTGTCGTACAACTGTATTACTCAGTCTTATATAGTGTCGTCCAATTGCATTACTTAGTCTTATAATATATTGACGTACAACTGCATTACTAAATGTAACCTACTGTCGCCCAACTACATTATTAAGCGTTACCTATTGACGTACAACTGCATTACTAAGTGTTACCTATTGACGGCCAACTGCATTACTATGTGTTACCTATTGACGTACAACTGCATTACTATGTGTTACCTATTGACGTACAACTGCATTACTAAGTGTTACCTATTGACGTACAACTGCATTACTATGTGTTACCTATTGACGTACAACTGCATTACTATGTGTTACCTATTGACGTACAACTGCATTAATAAATGATACCTATTGACGTACAACTGCATTACTTAATGTTACCTATTGACGTACAACTGCATTACTAAATGTTACCTATTGACGTACAACTGCATTACTAAGTGTTACCTATTGACGGCCAACTGCATTACTATGTGTTACCTATTGACGTACAACTGCATTACTAAGTGTAACCCAATTGACGTACAACTGCATTACTATGTGTTACCTATTGACGTACAACTGCATTACTAAATGATACCTATTGACGTACAACTGCATTACTTAATGTTACCTATTGACGTACAACTGCATTACTAAATGGTACCTATTGACGTACAACTGCATTACTAAATGTAACCTATTGACGTACAACTGCATTACTAAATGTTACCTATTGACCTACAACTGCATTACTAAATGTTACCTATTGACGTACAACTGCATTACTAAATGGTACCTATTGACGTACAAGCGCATTACTAAATGTTACCTATTGTCATACAACTGCATTACTAAATGTTACCTATTGACGTACAACTGCATTACTAAATGTTATCTATTGAAGTACAACTGCATAACTAAGTGTTCCCTATTGACGTACAACTGCATTACTAAATGTTACCTATTGACGTACAACTGCATTACTAAATGTTACCTATTGACATAAAACTGCATTACTTAATGTAACCTATTGATATACAACTGCATAACTAAGTGTTCCCTATTGTCATACAACTGCATTACTAAATGTTACCTATTGACGTACAACTGCATTACTAAATGTTACCTATTGACGTACAACTGCATAACTAAGTGTTACCTATTGACGGTCAACTGCATTACTAAATGTTACCTATTGACGTACAACTGCATTACTAAATGTTACCTATTGACGTACAACTGCATTACTAAATGTTACCTATTGACGTACAACTGCATAACTAAGTGTTCCCTATTGACGTACAACTGCATTACTAAATGTTACCTATTGACGTACAACTGCATTACTAAATGTTCCCTATTGACGTACAACTGCATTACTAAATGTTACCTATTGACGTACAACTGCATAACTAAGTGTTACCTATTGACGTACAACTGAATTACTCAGTGTTGTATTTTGTCGGCCAACTGCATTAGTTAGTGTTACATATTGTCGGCCAACTGCATTAGTTAATGTTGTATTTTGTCGGCCAACTGCATTACCCAGTGTTACATACTGTCGTACAACTGCATTAGTTAATGTTACCTATTGACGTGCAACTGCATTACTAAATGTTACCTATTGTCGTCCAACTACATTACCCAGTGTAACACTGTTTCGTAGAAAATCTAATAATCTCGTTCAGAACTAGGCATGTATCACACTAAATCGTGCGCATAACCAGTGCTCATGTTGCAACTTATGGCCCATTTCGTACGAACAAATACATATAATCTTGCACAACTCTTATAAATTCGTACCGTGACTCGATCATATCGTAAATAAGCCTCACATTTCCATAATAATGTCGAAGAAGTGTGGCAGAAGCTCCGTACATTATCATATCTTTTACAAGAAATGAAATTAAATCAGATAAGTAGACCCAAATATTTGGCCATGCTGCAAAATCCTTCACTTGCAAACGCGCAAAGTACCCGCATGTAAAAAAAATCATCTCTACTATATTTTGTTTATTAAAACTGAGGTGGGAGAAAAAGCATCTGTCATGGCCGCTCGCGTGAGACAGGTTCATCCTAAACCCTCGCGCAGGTTGTTCTGCGAAAACTCGGTAAAACACCATGGATTGTGTTGGGTTGAACCTATCTTACACTCTCGGCCATGGATTATGATCCAGGTTGTTTTAAATGAGAATAACACAGGTCAGATTTTAAATAAAATTTATCGGCTGCAATGCATGACACACACATAGGGATCACTTTGTCCGGAGTTTCGCTTATATGACCAAGAATGCCGCATAGAAATAGGAGAACACCAGTACGTACTTTATCATACCACTATTCTGTACCCATTTTTTGGCGAGTTCTATCTCGCACTGTCGTGAAAGGGGTACATGTATATGAACGATATATTTGCGTGCGGTTTCGATGGTAATGTTGAATGTGTGTATGCCAATCAGTTTGTCTATAGTGTGACTAAAGCTGGTTATATACAATTAATGTCACAGAAATGGAGTAATTTTTTCCACAATTGGACAGTTTACCTTAATTTTAGACACACTATTCTACACAAGTTATACGAAGGAGTTATGTTCATTGGCGATTGTTGACTGTAGAATGAGTATACAAATATTTTGTACATAAAATAAAGTTTAAAATTAAGATTTTTAATCAGAGATTTCTTACATATTTATGACATGTTAGCAATTTATGGAATTCACAAATAACAAAAAAACTATATGTTTCATTAAGACATGATCAACCCACCGACAGATTATCGGACCGACAGACCTACCGATATTTACAAAATCTATATGTCCCGTCCTCCCCGTTCTGGGCATAAAGCAGACGATAGCAAACAACGCGACTGCAATTTCAGACCCCGTCGCTTTTTTATTAAGCTGTTGACAGGCATGGTAAGATACCATTGACTTTTTAAACATGGAATGAGAGTCTTGATAATGGAAACATATCGGATTATTGTCTACAACAAAATTGAAATGATTCCCAAGTTCTGGTATTTTCCAATTTTTGTATTATATTACCTATTTATAGACATAATCCGTAATTCCGCCACAAAAGACAAAACAAACCGTGACTTGGGTCTATTTCAGGAGGGAAAAGTCACGGGTTGTTTGTAGAATCTATTTCACGGGCCAAGTTACGAAAGGTCACACATTTCCATTTTTTAAATGTTATCATCCCAACAAACATTTGACTTCGCATCTACTCATCGGACTCCGAGGTGGATTTTGCAAAGTGCTTTACATTTATATTTTCGAGATATTAAAAATTGAAGTTTCAAACAACGGAAAATCAAGTGAATTAAAATCAAGGGAGGTGATTAATATGTTCAAGAAGAAAGATGTTCAAGAAGAAAGATTTTTACCAACCGCAAGGATATCGGTCCGATATGGGACGGATATATTCTCCGATCGGCTAAAAAGCATTCATAAACTTTTCAATATATATTATTTTTTTAGTTATTCAAATATATAATTTAAAATTTAAAATTTATCTACATTGTACCAATCACCTGCGCGTATAATTACATAAATATGAGATGCAAATTCATTTAGACAGGCGCTCGACAAGTACCTCACGTCGAGAAGACCCACGTCGCAACGATTACAGGGTTTCCACAGTGCCTCGACGTGAGATTTTGGTCGGCTACGGCGTGAATCCCACGCCGAGCGAGGTCGTATTGCAGTAGGGAGTTTGCTGGGATTAATGAAAGATATGTAAATACTAGCGATTATTTGATGTGACATATATATTTAACACATGATAAAACTTTTTTACGTGTCGTAATACAAAGTAACTTCTTTTTCGAACGATTGAATAACACCCGCGTTCACCTAAAACAACGTTTTTAACAAGAGACTTACATAATTTTTATTGTGTTCTAGAATGCAAACAATTAACTTGAGACTGACACCATAATTCTATCATCACGGTAAAAGGTGTTATTAAAAATAACGACATTGGGTGCATCAAGCGATTGTTTCAATGACGTAATTGTTCATTAACATTTACTGAATACATCACAAGTTGCACAACACATGCTTCATGGTCGCACGAAATGTTGGACATTGTTTTATTGAATTGTTATCTACACATATCTTGTAGTCAATATAGATGCAGTAAATGACAGTGTATTTGTTAGCTGAAATATACATATCCAATGCGGATACAAATATTAATTTCTTTTTAATTTCTTAAACATTATCTGTATACAGCATGTTGTTTAACAACTAGTTTATGTTTTTTTTTTTTTGTATTTTGTTCTTTATACCCTTTTTTCCCTTGTATTTTGTGTTCATTGTTTGATGATCAGCCACTTGTGGACATATAGATTATTAAATTGAATTATATAAAATTAAACATAACTCATCCACGGTTAAAGAACAATTGTGGTGCTCCGATGGCTGCAATAACGAAATATTTATTTTGTTCTTATATGAGTGA
Source organism: Mya arenaria (assembly GCF_026914265.1). Taxonomy (NCBI): domain Eukaryota; kingdom Metazoa; phylum Mollusca; class Bivalvia; order Myida; family Myidae; genus Mya; species Mya arenaria. The sequence continues at coordinate 5,437,205 of NC_069124.1, forward strand.
CTTAAGCAACAAGCTTTGTTCTCCCATATAAATATTTTATTCGTTTTATACACGCGCTTGAGTTGAACGAGCAGCTTTGTAAAACACAAAGTCACTCGGAACATTCAACACTAGTAGAAAATGAGTCCACCATGCTTAGAAACAATGGAGCTTTTACGAGTGCCATCTTATTTCACTTTTGCTATGAGCTAGTTTGCTAGATAATTTTGCAAAGTATTTAAACTATGTATTCCTTTTTGACACTTTAAGAACAATGTATGCTTTCAGTATATAAGCTTTGGATAATGTCGTCGTTAAAAAAGAAAATAAATATATGTTCAAACGCAATCGTTTACAAAAGGCTTAAAATATAACAACAAAGGCACGTAAACTATCCTACTTACCTAAATCCAACCAGAACTACAATAAATAAATGACACTCCAAAGCCATCGCTCAACCACGAACTGTCCAAGACGAATGTCGCAACAAATACTTTTCCCCCTTTCTGAGAAAACAAACCGAAAAGACAATTCCAAGTCGGAAGCGGTCTGTTCAAACAAAACTGATCAGATCGCGAAGGACTGAACGTCGTTTAGCGATTCTGTATTGAGCGGCGAATGCGGCTTCCTCTAAATGAGAGCGCGGACGGACATCGGGCCATGTGGACATTGATCATCCGCGTCTGGTATCGCGCAGGCAGAAATGGGCTTCCCTTTTTCCCTTGTTGAACAATGGGCATAGCCGATTGAAGTCATTTTGTGATTGATATGTGTTTAACTGTTGTCCGACGTATTCCGTTTATGAGTTGATAAATTTTATGTTAAGATTTTAAATTTCTTCAAGACGATATAGCACTGTTATTACGAACATTATTGCATAGCCTTCTTTTACATGATTCTTTTTTTACGGAATGTTTTATTTTTAACAGAAGAACTTAGTAAACACAAGTATCTGATAGTGTGAACTGTGCTTTTGAATACCCCTGTCAGAAGTTTTGCCAAAATGCAACTTGTAATCTGTCTTAAAATTGGACGAGACCAACAGGAGACAATTAACAGATTAATCATGAAACTCGACATTATATAACGGGAAACAAAGTGCAATCAACTGACTTATCAAATTACAACATTATTTCGGTAACACTTTAGCGTTATTCTACAAATATATTGTGTACATTATTTGAATCATGACTACCATGACAATAGATAGGAACTTTCTGTTCATTACATTCCGTTTTCGTTAGGCCTTTTTACGATGTATGGACCATATTGGTGCCTCCTGAAATGAAGATATTGATTAATCCAGCATAAATCAATCTCATGAGTACACGTAATAAACTTCGAGTAATTACTTAAGTACATTTCTTGCTGCTCAACTAAATTTCCTTAAATATCAAAAGCCTTATATTAACCTTATTAAGAGTAAATTTGCTTCTTATTCAAAACATTTCACATTTATATTTATACAATGCCAGTATGTAATGTAGTTAATTCGTGTGTACAAACACAGGAGTGAACGGAATGGAAAACAGAGCCATAGGTGGGTCATAAAGCAATTTGATTGGTTTAAAACCTGTGCTAATGTGGAAAAGAATTACATGTTTTTGAATTGGTTTTAAACCTTAAACAAGTCAAGTATAGCCAAAACACAAAGTACGTATTGTTGTTTGCAATGTTGTGGGCCAATGGCAATCCAGGATTTTCAAACTTTCTGTTAATTAATTTAACGTATATCGTTTCTGACGAATACACCAACATAGTTTCATATATTTCAGACAGTCAGGTTTTCCTAAACTAGTGTCAGTAGAAAAGGGAAGCATATACTTGGTGTTTGCATTTTGCTGGTACGCCCAATCTATTTTCTTGTAGATCGCCAGAAATGAACTCTAACATATGCGTGGAAAGTACAACCCGATATTTTACTCTTCGAAATAACACCAAATACGCATAAATGTGTTATTCTCTAAGATTGAAATGCGTGGGGTAAAACATTTGGTTGAAATTACTACAATATAATCGGTTGGTCTTTTGCCTTTGCACACGGTCGTAGCTCATGGTAAATACACGCAATTGAACCAGTACATTTCTAGACCCACTCATACATTATTCACATCCCTAAAATATACGAGACCAAACAAATCAAAGAATCTGACACTGCGCATTGTCCTGTTGTGAACAGGAGACAGTATGCCAGTAAATCATGTGAAGACATTATATAACAGGATACAAGGACCAATAAATTGGAAAGAAACGTGTTACTTCACGTAAAATCCAAGAAAGTGTCACATGCCGTATTGGTGTATCTGTAATTGTGCGCTGTGCAGAGCATCTGCAGTTTGTGGGTTTTTTTTTAAAACGGAGACTCATTATTAAGGCAATGTTTCGAACGTCACAAATATATTTTTCAGAGTATGAAGATCTCATCGCGTACCAAATTCGTTACTTATCGTTAATGTTACGTAACATTTCGTTTATCAAAATTCACGGAGAATTGTGATTGTACATTGTATTTAGCCTTGTAACACCATGGTTACGTAACAACGAGCTGTAGACAGAACTCGGGTCAGAATTTACATCTACGTTCATTGTTGCATTGGTATGGAAGGGTATTGAAGCAAAAAGTGCATCTTGCTTTCTGACTTGTACCTTTTGCTTTCAGACATATGCATCTTGCTTTCTGACTTGTACCTTTTGCTTTCAGACATATATATGCATCTTGCTTTCTGACTTGTACAGCTTGCCTTATTGCATCCCTAATTCGTCGTCTGAGCACATTTAGGGTTAAACGTTATATTGGTCAATACATATTGATTGATGCTATATTATATTCAGTTTATTTTTAAAGTTAAAGCTGCACTCTCACAGATTGAAGGATTTGACAACTTTTTTATTTTTGTCATGGAACGAGCCAATTTTTGCGAAATTCCATGGAAACTAGTTATATTATGCACAATTCAGTTGTAACCCCCCCCCCCCCCCCCCCCCCCAGGTCCGGGAAATAGCGGGGACTTTGACTTTCGGTCCAGCCAAACCCGGCTTAAAATATTCCCGCCCTGCGGGGATGAACTGATGGTAAAATCCCCGCCAAATGCCCCCGCACCCAAGGGACCTTAGGTTAGGCCCATTCCCCGCTAAATTTTTAGCGAAGACAAAACCACCGCATTCACCCGGCACTCGGGGCCACCAGAAAGGTGAAATAAAAGTTCAAAAATTGATGTTTTATGCATCTTTCTTAAACCGTTAGTAACGGTTTAAGCCATAAAACATTATTTTTCCAACGGAATTATGAAAACCTACGATCTGAATTTTTGTCAGCAATCTTATACCATTGTTTGATGATATTTACGCAAGAATTTGCTCTTTTCAAGACAAAAAATAAAAAAAGTTGTTAAAATGGTCAATCTGTGAGAGTGCAGCTTTAAGTTTAATACAAAATTGTTGATATCTGTTAACTTAAGTTGCATGGTGCTTTTTAAGAGTAAACAAATCACTGAGAAACTTTACATGCTCCTAATGAGTAAAGAGCACATGTAAGCAAGCACTTTGAAACATGCCATAAAGCAGAATGTAAAACAGCTCCGTCTTTTGACACCAGAGGGCGCAAGTTCGGAAAGTTTTACAGAACCAAACGGAAACTCCCTGACGTAGTTATTGAACTTTGTATAAAGCAGCCGGTCGCCGTCCCCGTATGATGTTATAAAATCCTTTTTTTAGAAACTTACGGAAATAACCGACATTATTAGCCATCAGCTGGTGTAATAATATGAAACACTCGTATGGTATTATGACGTATTGTATCATGCTTGCTATATTCGGCTACGCAGTATTCGTCCTGATGCTTGTTGACATTCGTCATCCATGTTGAGTAATGGAAAACAAACAAAGAAAGGAAGAACGTTAGTCTGGAAGTAAGCTATAAAGCTTGGTAGAGTAAAATAAGAATAGTTAGCTGACATTAATGAATAAATTATAAACTGACAACCAAGAAACAAGAAGGAACTTTCACGAAGCTAGCATAACTGTTGCCCAAGTAACAAATTAAGGATGCAATAACGCAAGATGTAAAAGTAAAAAGGCAAGATGTACAAGTCAGAAAGCAAGATGTATTTTTGCTTCAATACCCTTCCATACATTGGACTTAGATGTTACAAGGTTGTCTGGAGATTTTTTAGGGTTCAAAACGGCCACGTATAATTTCATGAGTGTCAAAATTTCAGCTTTGGCCTTGTTTTGTTTTAAACTCTCAAGTCTGCACAAGTTTACAAATTTTAAACATAAATTATCCTTACCCTTTATGAAGCATAAAAGAACCAACACACTACAGAATACGTAACATCATATTGCATAATAGACAATTTGTCATTAGATTATGAAAAAAGAACAAATAAAGAAAAGCAAACTAAATTTTAGACATTGCAACCTCCTAAACTCTAAGAAAACACCACTTGTTTGCGATCTAGATATGCATAACAGTTATCGGAACACACATAAATTTGTAGTCGGGCTCCTATGCGTGAGCTTTTTATGAAAATTACGAAAATCGTTTGCATGTTTAACAACTAATATACAGACATTTATGAAATGTGTTGGACAACACTTTTTTCCGCTGTAGCAATAAATGTGCTGTTTTAGATATTGAGTCTAAAATACGCGATTATAGGGTAAATGTGAGCATTTCAGTGACATAATTACGCTCGTTACAAATATTAAAAAGACCTCGAAACTCAGACAACTTCTTCATTTTCCCAACATGCCACTAATGGGCTATTATCTTTAAATGCTGACGTCCGGGAGGCTATAATGGTTGCAGAAAATGGACTAACCACTTCTTGAAATATGAAAGATCAGTACCGGTTTGTACTGCTTTTTTAAAAAAAAGACTCCGGAACGACACAGGTTGGTAGAGATGAGATACAGACAAAAATCAGTCAAACCTTACCATTGTCCAAACTTGTTACAAGCCTATACAATTTACAATACAAAAACATCTTATCATATTTGTATTTCAATAATACGTATGAGTACTTTTATTGTTCTTGATAGAAAGCGATATTTTAGTCGTTGTTTTAGTTCACCTGTGTCGGCTTGTAACGTCCCTTGTCCCTGAGTTAGTGTTTGTTCGACCTTGACCCCAGTGCTTCTAAACAGGATCTTGGTTCAAATCGAGGCTACAGGGATTTTCCATGAGTTAGTGATTGTTCGACCTTGATCCCAGTGATTCTAAACAGGATCTTGGTTCAAATCGAGGCTACAGGGATTGTCCCTGAGTTAGTGTTTGTTCGACCTTGACCCCAGTGCTTCTTAAAATGATCTTTGTTCGAGGCTACAGGGATTGTGTCTGTGGTTTTTGTTTTATGAAAAAGGCTGTACTTGTTTTTGTATGGAACGTGATACGGAGGCGTCGATATTTTTCAAGTTCCAAACCTGGAATATATTTAGACATTATCCATATCAGTCAACTATACGGACACAAACAAATCACAGCATTTTAAACCACTCTGTATTGACGTGTAGGAAATATACGAGAAATAAAGTAATTTAATCCTGACCAGGCACTTTGGAACACAATTGTACAGCACAGAAAAGTTAATGGTTTTTATCTAGAACTAAAACAATTTGCTAAAATGCTTCTGATGGTTTATTGGTTTGATAAACAGACGAGTATGGAGGGTATAATGTAATACAAATTACAAATATTACGAGTTAATGAAACTTTGCTTATCTAATGTTCGTCAAAAAGGTTCAAAACGATGTTCAAAAGAATAGTCTTTGTAAGTTGTAATATGTTCAGCACATTGTCTATAATGCAACTGAGTTTAAAATCCATAAACTTAGATTTCTTGATCGCATGGACGAACGCAGATTTCGTCGTTTCGACAGCGTCATTTGTACATGCATGTACACATAATATTAAATTTTCTATATATATTGTATACTTTGGTATGGAGCAATCGATATTTTCAAGTTGTTCGTTTAAGACACATATTTAAAAGATTATATCCAGGTTATTTATGAATTGTTCATTTAACTAAAGTATACGACAACAAACAAATCATATAAACATGGGACCACGTCTTGTCATGTAAGAAATATGAGAGACATTTCGCCATTAAATCCTGAGCTTGCACTATATAACAGGAAACCAGGCGCAATATACCAAATAATGGAACAGAGTGTAGCGCATTTGGATGACTGTTTCTTATTCTTGGGAATGAACAAGATACCACCAGAATAATGCATCAAGTCTGCTGTTTATATGAATGTCTATTAAGCAAACAATATTATAAGAACGTTTTGACATCAATGGAGACCCTTGGGCCATTGTTCTTGTGGGAAACTCTGAGACTAGGAGAAGTATTCAATTCAATTCAATTCAATTGTCTTTATTTGATTTGAATTGAACACTTTTAACGCTGAATATTGACAAATGGAATAGATTGAATAGAATATATATGGGGGAAATAACATTGTTCATACAACCCCCATCAATAGTACATTTTAAAAAATCATCTAAATCGTTGATTTCTAACTGAGTCATATTTTATTGATCCGTCCGTAAGAGATTGCTGCATTTTCATTGCAGGAGTTGAAAGAATGTCTGTGCACTCCACCCAGTCGACCAAAGTCGGTATTCGAGTCATTTGTCTGCTTATTTGTACCGGCCGATTTATCCGCCGCTGTCGAGACTCAATTTTAGCCCTCGACTTAAAACTAATTCTTGATAAAACCTCTTGCTGCACAGATTGTTCTGTTTCATGTTTCTTTGAACTTTTCTTTGCGTTTTTAACAGCGCTTGCTCTAGCCACATTTTGTACGCGTTTTAACATGTCAGCGAATTTGGCCAATGGATGTTTGGGTTTCTCTTTTCTTGTCACAGACTTGCGTCTTTGAACATAAGGAACACTTGTTGGAAACGACTCTTCATGAAGAAGAAACAAAGAAGCTTTCTCTAGTCTTTCTTTTCTTCTCATTTCTAGTAACTCAGCATATGGATTTTCGTCCTCAGCTGAACACACAAAGAAATTATTGTCCAGATTGTTAGTTTTATGTACACCAATATCAGGTTTATTTTCTTCAACCTTTTCTACTTCTTCTTTGTCCACAACTATCAAAGGCTTGGGTATTGAAACCTCTATTGGCGGTATGGGTTCTGGTTGAGGTAATAAAGGCTGTGGTTTCACATCTATGCTTATATTTGGTGGCGGCATTTCTTTAATTAAATCAAACGTTGAAAACTCTTTTTCTTTAACTTTCTTCTCGACACTATTTTTCTCTAGCGTATATTTTGTAACGTTCTTCAATGATATTTTCTTAGCAGAGGTGCTTTGCTTCTTTTTACCTACTTTACCCACAAGTTTAATCTGCCTTTTGTACACTGTATTTTTGTCCTTGAAGACTGCTTTGGCTGCCTTGACATATGTTGTCTTTGTTTTGCTAAGAGGTCTCACTGATGCTTGAATGCTCTTCCGTTTGTTTGTTCTTGGTGTCTTTGGAGTTTTTTGAGAACGGACAGAATTTCGTGTACGTGGTGTTTGGACTTTACCTCTTGGAGACTTTACTGGAACACTGTTTGGAGTTCTCGGTGGTTTGAGTTTGGATTTATTAACATCCAATTTTGTTTGATGTTTTTCAACTTTTATACCATTCGGAACCTTTTCTTGTTTCTTTTCCGGGTCTTTCTTTATTTCAGATATATTAGGTCCATTAACCAACACATGTTTATCTACTTCCATTTTTGCAATTGACCTTTCAGATAAAAACGATATTCCTATCTTATCTTCATGTAATGTACTTTGCCTGGAAAGTCCTCTAAATGTTTCCTCATGTTCTAACTCTATGCGCAATGGTTCAGGTGTTTGAGAAACTTTCGGAGCTTGCTGGACTTGAGCTCTTTTGATATGTTTATGGAGCATAGGCTCAAGATGTTTAGGACGTTGACGGGGAAATGTTAAGCGGCCTTCGTTGTCGTCGGGTGGTCGTGGCACGGAAGGATGCGGTAGACGTATGATTGGGATGCGGCGCTTTCGTTTTCCTACATGGAGTGGTGAAATGTAAAATGTAGTGTGCATCCTCTCTAGCGTGCTACAAGACAACATTAGTAGAGGATGTCTAACAACTGGCTATAAGGCACATCATTTAAGCTCGACTGTTCTAGAATAAGCAGGGCCATAACGATCACTCCTGGTTCGGCTTCGGTACCGTCGTTGAAGTTTTGCAACATGCTAACATGCTCGGGGGTATCAGACACACTAGCAGAACGAATGGGTATCATTTACTGAATATTATGGCCTTTCAGATTTACAATAGTTGATTAACGTTTTGCATGCAAGCCATTATCGTATGCAAATATCTCAATAACCTCTCCCAGGTTCACCAATGCTAACGAGAGCATCACCTAATCTTGAATGATTTATAATTAAAGATTTCGGTCTGGAGGACATTTCACAATTTGGTATCATGTATCATCAGTTTAATATCACCAAGTCTGCTTGGAGCACCATTAAACTAGGCTGTTGTTGTTTTTTTTAAATTTAATTAACTGCAAATCATTGTTCGTGTTTGAACTCGGACAATACCGTTAACAATTTGAACTAAGCAGACGAAATAGTCGAGTGCACAGTCTGAGCAGATCCTGATATTTCTTAACAAAACTGGCCTGTAATACAGTCCGCTTCGCATTTCTCGCCATTACCTGTAATATATGTTTTGAAGTCAGATACACAAATGTGATTTACCATAAAGGCAGTTGCAGGGGACGTTGGCAGTGTTGCGCATACCATTGCTGTCAATGAACAGGCTTAATATAATACACACTGCTGTAAGCCAGTGAGAGGGGTGTTGGCAGTGCTGCACCTACTATTGCTGCCAATAAACAGTCTCAATCAAACAAAGGTTTCTGTAAGTCAGTGCTGGGGGTGTTGGTAGCGTTGCACCTATCATTTTGGCCAATAAACAGTTTCAATTAAACAAAGGCTGCTGTAAGCCAGTGATAGGGGTGTTGGCAGTGTTGCACCTATTATTTTGGCCAATTAACAGTCTTAATCAAACAAAGGCTTCTGTAAGCCAGTGCTGGAGGTGTTGGTAGCGTTGCACCTATCATGTTGGCCAATAAACAGTTTCAATTAAACAAAGGCTGCTGTAAGCCAATGATAGGGGTGTTGGCAGTGTTGCACCTATCATTTCGGCCAATAAACAGTTTCAATTAAACAAAGGCTGCTGTAAGCCAGTGATAGGGGTGTTGGTAGCGTTGCACCTATCATTTTGGCCAATAAACAGTTTCAATTAAACAAAGGCTGCTGTAAGCCAGTGCTGGGGGTGTTGACAGTGTTGCACCTATCATTTCGGCCAAAAAAAAGTTTCAATTAAACAAAGACTGCTGTAAGCCAGTGCTGGGTGTGTTGGCAGTGCTGCACCTACCATTGCTGTCAAAGAACAGACTCGATCAAACAAATGCTGCTGTAAGCCAGTGCTTGGGGTGATGGCAGTATTGCACTTACGATTGAGGTCAATGAACAGTCTCAATTAAACAAAGGCTGCCTTAAGCCAGTGCTGGGGGTGTTGGTAGTGTTGCACTTACTACTGAGGTCAATATACAGACTCAATCATACAAAGACTGTTTTAAGCCACTGCTAGGAGTATTGACTGTGTTGCACCTACCATTGCTGACATTGAACAGTCTTAATCAAACATGGGCTGCTGTAAACCAGTGCTAGGGGTGTTGACAGTGTTGCACCTACCATTGCGGTCAATAAACAGTCTCAATCAAACATAGGCTGCTGTAAGCCAGTGCTAGGAGTGTTGACTGTGTTGCACCTACCATTGCTGTCAATGAACAGTCTCAATCAAACATAGGCTGCTGTAAGCCAGTGCTAGGAGTGTTGACTGTGTTGCACCTACCATTGCTGTCAATGAACAGTCTCAATCAAACATAGGCTGCTGTAAGCGAGTGAGAGGGGTGTTGACAGTGTTGCACCTACCATTGCTGTCAATGAACAGTCTCAATCAAACATAGGCTGCTGTAAGCCAGTGCTAGGGGTGTTGACAGTGTTGCACCTACCATTGCTGTCAATGAACAGTCTCAATCAAACATAGGCTGCTGTAAGCCAGTGCTAGGAGTGTTGACTGTGTTGCACCTACCATTGCTGTCAATGAACAGTCTCAATCAAACATAGGCTGCTGTAAGCCAGTGCTAGGAGTGTTGACTGTGTTGCACCTACCATTACTGCCATTGAACAAACTCAATTAAACATAGGCTGCTGTAAGCCAGTGCTAGGGGTGTTGACAATGTTGTTCCTACCATTGCGGTCAATGAACAGTCTCAATCAAACATAGGCTGTTGTAAGCCAGTGCTAGGGGTGTTGACAGTGTTGCACCTACCATTGCGGTCAATAAACAGTCTCAATCTAGCATAGGCTGTTGTAAGTCAGTGCTAGGAGTGTTGACAGTGTTGCACCTACCATTACTGCCATTGAACAAACTCAATCAAACATAGGCTGCTGTAAGCCAGTGCTAGGGGTGTTGACAATGTTGTTCCTACCATTGCGGTCAATGAACAGTCTCAATCAAACATAGGCTGTTGTAAGCCAGTGCTAGGGGTGTTGACAGTGTTGCACCTACCATTGCGGTCAATAAACAGTCTCAATCTAGCATAGGCTGCTGTAAGTCAGTGCTAGGAGTGTTGACAGTGTTGCACCTACCATTACTGCCATTGAACAAACTCAATCAAACATAGGCTGCTGTAAGCCAGTGCTAGGGGTGTTGACAGTGTTGCGCCTACCATTACTGCCATTGAACAAACTCAATCAAACATAGGCTGCTGTAAGCCAGTGCTAGGGGTGTTGACAGTGTTGCACCTACCATTACTGCCATTGAACAAACTCAATCAAACATATGCTGCTGTAAGCCAGTGCTAGTGGTGTTGACAGTGTTGCACCTACCATTACTGCCATTGAACAAACTCAATCAAACATATGCTGCTGTAAACCAGTGCTAGGGGTGTTGACAGTGTTGCACCTACCATTACTGCCATTGAACAAACTCAATCAAACATATGCTGCTGTAAACCAGTGCTAGGGGTGTTGACAGTGTTGCACCTACCATTACTGCCATTGAACAAACTCAATCAAACATAGGCTGCTGTAAGCCAGTGCTAGTGGTGTTGACAGTGTTGCACCTACCATTACTGCCATTGAACAAACTCAATCAAACATATGCTGCTGTAAACCAGTGCTAGGGGTGTTGACAGTGTTGCACCTACCATTACTGCCATTGAACAAACTCAATCAAACATAGGCTGCTGTAAGCCAGTGCTAGGGGTGTTGACAGTGTTGCACCTACCATTACTGCCATTGAACAAACTCAATCAAACATAGGCTGCTGTAAGCCAGTGTTAGGGTTGTTGACAGTGTTGCGCCTACCATTACTGCCATTGAACAAACTCAATCAAACATAGGCTGCTGTAAGCCAGTGTTAGGGTTGTTGACAGTGTTGCACCTACCATTACTGCCATTGAACAAACTCAATCAAACATAGGCTGCTGTAAGCCAGAGCTAGTGGTGTTGACAGTGTTGCACCTACAAATGTGTGAATATGTTCAATGTCAAGACAAATTTGCAATGTTTTTTTTTAATTATCTAGCGGCCATTAGATCAATTATTAAATGCGACATGAATAATATGAGTGGTTACTGAGATATTTGCTCGATAAGGGCTTTCAAGCACAATGTTAAAGGCGACGGCGCATGGGGTGACTATAACCTTAATGGGCCCTCCTTATTTATTTTGAAAAGTCAAGCTAAAATGATACACATACAAGGGTTGTCCAAAACGACTGTGATAAACGTTATTTCTTAAAGCTGCACTCTCACAGATTTACCGTTTTGACAACTTTTTATTTTTTTGTCTTGAAATGAGCAAATTTTGCGTAAATATCTGCAAACCACTGATATAAGACTGCTGACAAAAGATCAGATCGCAGATTTTCATATTTCTGTTCGAAAATTAATGTTTTATGCCTTAAACCGTTACTAAGGGTTTAAGAAAAATGCATAAAACATCAATTTTTGAACTTAAACATGAAACCTGCGATATTTTTTTTTGTCAGCAGTCTTATATAACTCGTTTCCCTGAATTTTCGCAATCATTGGGCAACTTTTATATTCTGACGTAATTATACTTTCTCTATTTATTTTAATACGTTTTAAAGACAGTCATAGAATTTAAATTTCAATCCCAACTGCAGATATAATGTTTAAATTTTGTTTGAAAGTATTAGAGATCATATTCGACTTTGTTTGTAACAACACTATGTACGCCGGTCTGGGCAACCCTTGTAGAAAGGTAATTCATACATGAATCATTAGTAAAATGCAGGCAAGACTTAGAACAAAAAGTGCAACACTTTGTTGGGTACACTATTTACTACACAATGTTCTGATGTTCTAAGGATTACAACAGTTGACCCAGAAAAGGAGTTTCTTGTTTGTTTGTTTTCCGGTTATTCTATAGTTCGTTTTGTAATGCAACAGCATTGATTAAACTAGTCAAAATTGTTTTGAATGTTTTGAAGAAAAAAATAAAGACTTTAAGAAGCCAATGCTAGCTAAATATTGAGCTGTTTTATCTTAGAAGGTTAACCCCCGAGTTACTTGAAATAGATACTGATAACCTTCTTAGTCGATTTTAAAACTGATGCTGGCTAACCCCTGAACTGTTTTGTCTTTTAATAGTGATACTGATTTACCTTCTACCGATGCTGGCTAACTTTTGGGCTGTTTTATCTCATGCTGTTTAGGTCTCTGAATGTGACACTCATAACTGAATTCAAATGATTATCATTATGATAAAGTTTACAGAGACGATCTCGAACTAAATTCAAACAGTGGCGGCCGTGAGCAAAGTTGAATGGTATACGTCTATCAGGCTGTACGGGAGCCTTTTTAATATGTTTTTTGCCTTTGCATTTATTTCATGGTTTGTCTGTTTCTGTTGCTTTTTTCTTTCATTTAAAAATGAATCACCAGGAAAATAAGGCATCGTTATTAACAGGGCTTGTTTGTACACATGAAATGAAATGCAAAGGCATGCAATTGACGAAAAAAAAGAAACCACGTAGAGTAATGGTTTTATTTAATATGGTATAACAATCAATTTGAGTAAGTTCAGAAACATAATTTACAATATTAAAGTTGTAATATTTACATCCACATTCTACATTCAAGTCCAGGGTCGATATACAGGAAAGAGTTTACAATTTTTTTTTGAAAATGAACATTTCTATACACTGCAAACCTATGATAATTTTCTAATACACATGCGCATAGACACTTAACGCCATAATTTCCCATCTTGCCAAGATTATGTGTGACCTGTGCGTAGGAATACACCACACCAAACGTGTCATTATTTAACAACAAAACATCTTTCATTCTACCAATCATGCCTTTCCATTTACAATTTTTCATGTGAACAAACACTCTTAAACACTGATCAATGATTCAAATATCTAGTATTTAAGAAATAGCAGGAAGCGTTGCCTTTTGAAGCTGAGTATCCATTGGTGAGAAAGATTCGCGTGGGGTGTTTCCTGTTTCAATTGGCGGGAGTTTTCGCGCGCTTTCCAAAGGTTCCTGATCAAGGTTAGTGCTTTGTTCGTTCGCAGATGCCTTATTTTCATCAGTGGCGTTAGACATGGTGTACTCAGGCCCGAGAACTTGGGCCAACTTACCATGAGTGCCTCCGCCTCTGGACGTGTCCATTTCGGCTTTTACAACACTCGGTGTTACAGCGTCTAATTGCCGTTCTTTTTCATATCCGACTTCCTTTTCCCCGTCTATGACTCGAGGGTCGACCTTCTTGAACTTCTTTATGTAGATGAATATTCCGGCAGCGACGCCGACGACGATAAGAAGTACAAACAAAATAACGAGGCCGGCGATCAGACCGGCGCTAGCGGTTGTTGTTTCCTCCTCGGCCTCCTCCACTGCGTCCGTCGGAACTGGAATGGCAGGGGGAAAATCGGTAAATATTTACAAGAAAGATTGGTGCTTTGGGGTCTTTTTCTCTAATTTGGTTCTAGAAGATTAAGAGTGCGGATATCGCGCTTGTAAGAACAATGAATATCGGCACGGACTGTTCTACTGTGGCCTTACTCGCCTCTGCAATACAAGAAGAAGGGCTTCATAAGTCCGGGGTCGAGGAACAAACAGACTGCATTATAGGTGAAAACAGAGTGCCTCTGACTGATATACACAAAGACATCTAAGTCCATGCAAACATGTATATATTGTGGTATATCTATGTGGACACAATGTTAAACATCTCAAACAACAATGCAAGAAGGGATAAATAGCTGCGATATATTTGACACTCCAGCATGATATAGTAGAAGTGTATGCGTTCAATGTTGTCTCAATCTTTTAACAGAAAATATATGTATTTACTTACCACAGGTATCTGAAAACAGACGAGATCGAATTAATACGATACATACTTTTTCCCCATCCCAAGTCATATTCTATGATTAAATAAAAAAATAAACATCTGGTCCAGAGACAATAAATGGTAAGGAACAAAATAACTAGAATCTTTTAACAACAAGCACTTTTGTGTTTTTAGGATTTATTAAAAAATTGAACGTGGACGCTGCAGTTTAACAGCGTTGCATGGTTTTAATTTGATAGGTGGAAAAGAGTTAATCAATTAAAGTTGAATAAGGTGATTCAAGTCGCAACTACATGTATTATCAATTTTAGAAGTAGACTTACAGTCTGCAGTCAGCGTCGTTACTGAGCCGCCAGGTACGTACGATGACGTCTGATTGCCGTAACATTCCATAGCGTTCTGTGTCACGTTCACTTCTCCTGAGTCCGACTTGTTCAGCACCTTAATTACATACCATGGTTTATTGTATATCCGCTATGAAGGTACTATATTTGCAACATGTTGTCGAAATAAATTTCATTAAAAATGTAAAAAAAAACTATCAACAAACACATTCATAAATTGACTGTAAAAATAACTGAATTCAAATGTACATGTAAATATACAACAGCATCTATTGACGTGACAGTTCATAGTAAGAGTTTACGTAATGTAATAGATATGTGTACTATATTTAGCTGTTAAAGTTTACCATGCACGTGAATGTGAACGTCGTGTTGTCGTCCACGCTGCTGTCGGCGTTGTATACGTAAACTAAGTCATCACCATCCGAGGTCTGTGCGGTATACACGCAATACACCGATCCGCCGTCTGAGGTCAAGAAAGACACGTTTTTAGTGACACACTTATTTAAAATCAATACATAAACATGCATCTATAACAAACGTAAATTTTGAGCGATACATCTTTAATACTTACTAAATGATGCATTTGTGGAAAATATAAGTTACTCATAACAAGATTGTGACCCTGTATATATTAGCAGAAAACGCAATAATATTAAATGATCGGTGAATGCTAAAAGATTTACTGTGATCTACTATAGTCTGATAAGGAAGAAATACCATGTTTTATGCACATTTCTATCAAATTAAGCTTGGTATCCTTCATAAGAAGCTTTGTTTTCGACATGTATTTATACTTTTTGGAATATTAAAACAAGATTATTAATTGTGCTAAATCTTATGTGGGAGTAAGAGTGCATCTTTAAAGCTATGTTTATTAGGATTACAATCATACTATTAAAATGTTAGAAGTAATTGTATTGTATCATGCAGTTAAGTATTTATTCGTCATATGTAACAAACTAAGTGACGGCAGTGGCCTATAAGTCACTGCAACCACACAGGTGAACGGTGTCACGTGGTGCTTGCATGTTTGTGTAGGGTAATGGCAATCGGCGATTTTTATAGTCTCTGTTCATTAATTTTACATGGTGTTTGCATGTTTATGTGGGTCAATGACATATTTAAAGTTTCTGTTAAAATATTATATGCTAGACCTCACTTTGGCGATCTACAGAAAATGGAGCTTAGTTGGTCTTGTCGCGGCTTTCAGAATATGTAATTTCTATATACATGTATAGGTATTTCTAATAATCTAAATATCAACATTTTTTTAAAACGAACAGTATAATAATCGTTCATGTTTCGCTGCTTTTCCATTATCTGTACAATCCTTTTTATATAATGGAACTAACGCCTGTGCGGCTTGACTTTCGCGCCAAAATACCACCTTACTAGACAAATGGGGAGCAAGTGAGTCAAATAAGTTCGACCACCAAATAAGCTCCATTTTCTGTAGATTGTCAAATTGAGCTCTAACTAAGAACATGTCCTTCCTGTGTGCTCGCTGCACAGTCAATTGATTATTTCACTGCCCTACCGGAATAAGCCTGCGTCTCGTTGCAGTCGGAGTAGGTGAACTGCATGTTCTCGTTGTCATCACAAACATTCCAAATGCCGTCGGTACAGTTGGTGGTGTTGTAGGTGTAGTAACCAAGAATGTCGTCCGGACATTGTGTCCGCTCGCTTGAAGCATTACCTGTAAAGTGGAAGAATATAATGCGTCTAAAGTTGAAAAAGGGAGAGTTGAATTATACGATGACGCTTTGGTAACCTAGATTTTCGTCTGGGCACTAGTCCGCTCGCTCGCCGCGGAATCCATTGCATTGTTTATTGATGTTCAGTATCGTCCTCATCTAGAAAGTTGATGGTACAGTGGATGAAAATAGTAGCCCATAATAACATGTGAGTGTGCGTGCATAATTTTCGAGCATGTGTGTGTGTGTGTGTGCGTGTGTGCGTGCGTGCGTGCGTGCGTGCGCCGTCTGTGCGCTGAGTCTGAGACAATCCACACCTATCATATATTAAACAATGACGTGCAGTGAGGAATAAGCACTTATATGGACATCTGGGAAGAGTATTATCGATTGCGATTGGACACAGGTTCTGTTTTTGTTTTCTGATCCGGATTATGGCTACATTCGGAATATAAGTATCATTGCAAAACATGTTTGACACAATTAAAGATAGAAGGGTCTGCCTTTAAGTATTGGACAAATAACTTATTCCGTATTTTAAGCGTATGACTAATCAGTTTTAATCACGTACCGTTTTTGATCATTAGTTTAGCCTCCTGGATTGTGTCTTCAATGCTCAAGTCGTCACAACCAGAGTTGATGCTGACGGAACTGCCATACTGGACAAACTGCATGCGCTCGTTGTCCGCGTCCGATAGCTCCGCTAAGGTATAAGAGTAATAAGTAGTGATAAGTATTGGGATACGGGGTCGACAGCTTCGCTAAGGTATGAGAGGGATAAGTATTGGTATACGTGGTCGACAGCTATGCTAAGGTATGAGAGGGATAAGTATTGGTATACGTGGTCGACAGCTATGCTAAGGTATGAGAGGGATAAGTATTGGTATACGTGGTCGACAGCTATGCTAAGGTATGAGAGGGATAAGTATTGGTATACGTGGTCGACAGCTATGCTAAGGTATGAGAGGGATAAGTATTGGTATACGTGGTCGACAGCTCCGCTAAGGTATGAGAGGGATAAGTATTGGGAGACGGGGACGACAGCTCCGCTAAGGTATGAGAGGAATTAATATTGGGATACGGGTTCGACAGCTCCGCTAAGGTATGAGACGGATAAGTATTGGGATACGGGGTCGACAGCTCCGCTAAGGTATGAGAGGAATACGTATTGGGATACGGGGTCGACAGTTCCGCTAAGGTATAAGAGGAAAAAGTATTGGGATACGGGGTCGACAGCTCCGCTAAGGTATAAGACTGATAAATATTGGGATACGGGGTCGACAGCTTCGCTAAGGTATGAGAGGTATAAGCGTTGGTATACGTGGTCGACAGCTGCGCTAAGGTATGAGAGGAATAGGTATTGGGATACGGGGTCGACAGCTCCGCTAAGGTATGAAAGGAATAAGTATTGGGATACGGGGTCGACAGCTCCGCTAAGGTATGAGAGGAATTAGTATTGGGATACGGGGTCGACAGCTCCGCTAAGGTATGAAAGCAATAAGTATTAGGATACGGGATCGACAGCTTCACTTAGGTATGAGAGGAATAAGTATTGAGACACGGGGTCGACAGCTCCGCTAAGGTATGAGAGGAATAAGTATTGGGAGACGGGGTCGACAGCTCCGCTAAGGTATGAGAGGAATAAGTATTGGGAGACGGGGTCGACAGCTCCGCTAAGGTATGAGAGCAATAAGTATTGGGAAACGGGGTCGACAGCTCCGCTAAGGTATGAGAGCAATAAGTATTGGGAAACGGGGTCGACAGCTCCGCTAAGGTATGAGAGGAATAAGTATTTGAAGACGGGGTCGACAGCTCCGCTAAGGTATGGGAGGAATAAGTATTTGGAGACGGGGTCGACAGCTCCCCTAAGGTATGAGAGGAATAAGTATTGTGATACGGGGTTGAATGCTCCGCTAAGGTATGAGAGGAATAAGTATTGGGAGACGGGGTCGACAGCTCCGCTAAGGTATGAGAGCAATAAGTATTGGGATACGGGGTCGACAGCTCCGCTAAGGTATGAAAGCAATAAGTATTAGGATACGGGATCGACAGCTTCACTTAGGTATGAGAGGAATAAGTATTGAGACACGGGGTCGACAGCTCCGCTAAGGTATGAGAGAAATAAGTATTTGGGTACGGGGTCGACAGCTCCTCTACTAAGGTATGAAAGGAATAAGTATTTGGATATGGGGTCGACAGCTCCCCTAAGGTATGAGAGGAATAAGTATTGTGATACGGGGTTGAATGCTCCGCTAAGGTATGGGAGCAATAAGTATTGGGAAACGGGGTCGACAGCTCCGCTAAGGTATGAGAGGAATAAGTATTGGGAGACGGGGTCGACAGCTCCGCTAAGGTATGAGAGGAATAAGTATTGGGAAACGGGGTCGACAGCTCCGCTAAGGTATGAGAGCAATAAGTATTGGGAAACGGGGTCGACAGCTCCGCTAAGGTATGAGAGGAATAAGTATTGGGAGACGGGGTCGACAGCTCCGCTAAGGTATGAGAGGAATAAGTATTGGGAGACGGGGTCGACAGCTCCGCTAAGGTATGAGAGCAATAAGTATTGGGAAACGGGGTCGACAGCTCCGCTAAGGTATGAGAGCAATAAGTATTGGGAAACGGGGTCGACAGCTCCGCTAAGGTATGAGAGGAATAAGTATTTGAAGACGGGGTCGACAGCTCCGCTAAGGTATGGGAGGAATAAGTATTTGGAGACGGGGTCGACAGCTCCCCTAAGGTATGAGAGGAATAAGTATTGTGATACGGGGTTGAATGCTCCGCTAAGGTATGAGAGGAATAAGTATTAAGAAACGGGGTCGACAGCTCCGCTAAGGTATGAGAGGAATAAGTATTGGGAAACGGGGTCGACAGCTCCGCTAAGGTATGAGAGGAATAAGTATTAAGAAACGGGGTCGACAGCTCCGCTAAGGTATACGAGGAATAAGTATTGGGAAACGGGGTCGACAGCTCCGCTAAGGTATGAGAGGAATAAGTATTGGGAGACGGGGTCGACAGCTCCATTAAGGTATGCGAGGAAAACGTATTGGAATAAGGGGTCGACAGCTCCGCTTGGGTATGAGAGGAATGAGTATTGGGATATGGGGTCGACCGCCCCCCTAAGGTATGAAAGCAATAAGTATTGGGGTACGGAGTTGGCAGCACGGAAGTGGTCGCCAAGCGTTTCTTTTACAGCGATAATAGCGATGCGATTGAGATTGCTGAGCAAATGATGAATAAGGTAACGAGAGTAGTGTACTTAAGAACATGTTTTGTTTGAATATGTTCGAACAGTTTCTTATTACAAATAATTATAACTTTTTCACGAGGCAGACAATTTCATCGACAACAAACTGAACTGGTGAGAGATGCGTTACATCAGGAGTTGTGAAGTATTGACTTGCATTTGAATACAGCTAGTACTACTAGTAGTGATAAAAACTGTTACGCCTGTAAATTTATTGCCGAAGATCAGGCCAATCTCCTACGCAGTGATCTCCCCTAACGTGAAATCGGTAAGTAACATTGCTAGTCTTGTTAAAGTTGTAGTGTCAGTGGTATTGCGATAAACAATCATATCACATTGTAAATTCAATTGCCATTAACTTCATCTTTATATTCAACTTACATGTAAGTTCATAATACAGATATTTGTCTGTTGAAACTTCTACAAACTTCAAGCAGATAAGAGCATTCGTGTCCGCGCCTAGAATCGTGATGTTTTCGTCTGACCTGTTTAAAAAAACAACAACACATATATCGATATTAAACAATGAAGTATTTAAACTTATGGTGGCAAATTACTCCTGCAAGATAACCTTAATATTGTGGTTATTAAGTGATCAACAATAAAAAAATCGCAAAAGTTATTTTACGGCAGTTTTATGCCACCATAAAGACTGTATGAAGAAATCATATTGTTTAAATACCGTTTAAAACATCTTTGCATTCGGAATTGAACGACGTGTAATTTAAATGGGGAAAAGAAACAATGATTCTTTCAGCTATTTTTCGACTTCTTTTACTATTTTCATATGATTAAATCGCCATAAGATCAATGTCCCATTTAGTGACCACAATTGTGTACGGGCGCGCGCTGAAACGTAATAGCAAAACGGATGGTCAAGTTTAACGGTACCAAGACCAATGGTGGTATGGACATTGATGCAAAGGCAAAAACAACACAGAAACAAACATATCCTTCATCCAAACATAACTTATTTTAAGATGCACTATTACTCCCAAAATTAATAAGATTTAACACAATTAATCAAATTGTTTAATTATACCAAAAAGGATGAGCAAATGTCGAAAACAATGATGCTTATGAAGTATACCGAGTTTAATTTAAAAAAAAATGTGCAGAAAACACAGTTTGGCTACCTTATATATGTAGTAGATCGCAGCAAATCTTTTAGCATTCACCAATCATTTAATATTTTTGCGTTTTCAGCAATTATACACAGTTGTTGATGGTTTGTTTTACATGTGCGTGTGTTGATTTTGAATAAGAGTATCACTTTAAATATTTACCCCTACCGAACGTGAAATAACACCAACAACACAACACACAACAAGGTATGTACTACCCTCGTGCACCGCGGATGGTCATTTCCGTAAACAATCTACATATTTGCATGTGTTGGGGTTAAAATAGAAAATACGAAAGCATATCGGTACTATGGGATCTTTTTTTTTTAAATTATAAACAACAATCACCTGAGAATGTAATAGTTGGACAACTTCGTATCGCATTGGAAATTTAGGTCTGTATATGTGTACACCTCATATCCGCTCAGGTGGGTGGAGTTGATGGTGAATGCGCCCTTGGATGAACTCTCCCAGTCATGCTGAAGAGCCGACGGAAACGTGCAAGAACATGAGGCTGGAGAGAAAATGGCGGGGCTTATTAGTAACTATTTTATATATACGTGTTTCTATACAAATGCTTTCCTCACATGTTTAAACTATCTGTCAACATATACATATAACATACATACATAAAGGAAGGTTCAACATAATTAAATGGTATTAGCCTGATCTTGGATGATGATATTTCGCGTACAGATGTTTAACAGTAAACTGAAATAGCAGGTGTAAAATATAAAAAAGAGAAGAGTGAATAAAATTACGCTTTAATACATACCTAAGTAGGTGACTGTAGATAGAATTAACAATTTAAGTAGAAGGAACATCCTTTGCGTATCAATGTTTAATAAAATATCCTAAACGGAGTTCTTTACAAAAAGACTTCCAGGACTGTTACTTGTTACTAATCGTTGTTAGTTTCTAAACAAAAAAATGAACTTAGTGGCAGAGAAGTAATCTTATAATCCCAGTGGTCTGGGGATTATGATTAAGTCCTTTTAAATAGCCATGGGTTGCATAAAAAACAAAGCATCTGTGTAAAGGTCAACCGCGTATAAACTAAAACACTTAAGTTTTAAGCTGGGTATCCTGCTCTCATACCCATATGAGGATTGTGTATGCCAACGACTGTACGTTTGTTTTCAACAAGGTCAAGATACACAACCATTAAAATGCAGAGTTATGCCCACTGGTCAATTTAACATGTGTACCAAGTTAAATGTGAGTTCTTATCTCAAAATGTGTTTTTTTTAATCTACATGGCAACAATTTAATTTTTTCGATCGCCCTACCGCCGACGAAACTCAAGCAAACTGAAGCAACATTTAAACTCATTTTCGAAAAGCAAACGAGCTACAAGTTTGAAAAAAAGCCAATAAAAAACAACATATTTGTGTTTAAACAATACTATAAAGTTCTAAATGTTTCATTGTGGGCGACCATGCCACCTTGCATTGCTCTTTGATTAATTGAGCTGCTTGCTAAGCTTCTGTAATAAACAGTTTCGAAATGTTTCAATACATTAATCCGATCGGTTTAATCATATTTAAATGTCGAGTCCGCTTACAAAGTGGTTGCATGTTGAAATTAAGCCCATTAAATTAAAGGTTAGATTAATGAAAAACTACCCTGGCTGATAGTGTTCATTCATGAACCGGAAACTACAGCACCTACCATCGCCTGTGAACGTATTCATCTGAAACGCGATACTCGATAGTACGATGATGAAAACGCGAAATCACGAAACTACGATAACGAAAACGCGACAATACAATGATGAAAACGCGCCAGTACGATAACGAACACGCAATTATACAACAGTACGATGATGATAATGCGATAAATTATCGTGTTTTCACCATCGTAGTTTCGTGATTTCGCGTTTTCATCATCGTACTATCGAGTATCGCATTTCGTGCCTATACGTTTATTAAAATCAGTTAATCGTCTTAACACATGAAGTTATTTTACATATGTCAACTGTGAAAATAAGCATACATACATTTTGTACAACACCAACAATGTTTAAAGTACAGTATTGTTGTTTAAGAAATAAGTATATTAATGTTTAAACAAAATAGTGAAAACTGTTAAAGTATTGGACACGTTTTAGTGTGGCATAAAAAATGTTTCCACTAACCCTAATTGCTCTTCCTGACCATACACGTTTTGGGTCGTAGTGTGTGTGTGTGTTTCGTTATTCCTAAAAATGTGCATTTATTGACTGAACATGTAAAAATTGCCTTTTTTTCTACATAGTGATATACCCTGATATAGGTCGGTCTGATACAGAATTTCGGTTCTCAAAAACATGAACAGAAAAAATTGTATTCCTACTTACTAACCATATTGTTATGGAGAAAATGGAGCTAGTGGGATCAAAGAACTGTTGTTGTTTTTTGGTCGAACAGTGGATGAACAGTATAAATGAGAATCATTAATGATATAATTGCGAACACATAGTGATTATTTAACATTATTTCAGAGCTGAATACGCCCACATTTACAGCTGTGTAAAGTTAGCTAAACATACGACATTGGACATTGGACATTCAAGATCGAATGTTGTGCTGGCACGACATTGGACATTCAAAATTGAAAGTCGTGCTGGCACGACATTGGACATTGGACATTCAAAAGTGAAAGTCGTGCTAGCACGACATTGGACATTCAAAAATGAATGGCGTGCCAGCACGACATTGGACATTGGGATTTCAAAAATGAATGTCGTGCTAGCACGACATTGGACATTGGACATTCAAAATCGAATGTTGTGCTGGCACGACATTGGACATTGGAAATTCAAAATCGAATGTTGTGCCAGCACGACATTGGACATTGGAAATTCAAAATCGAATGTTGTGCTGGCACGACATTGGACATTGGACATTCAAAAGTGAAAGTCGTGCTAGCATGACATTGGACATTAGACATTGAAAAATGAATGTCGTGCCAGCACGACATTGGACATTGGACATATGGGATTTCAAAAATGAATGTCGTGCTAGCACGACATTGGACATTCAAAATCGAATGTTGTGCTGGCACGACATTGGACATTGGACATTCAAAAGTGAAAGTCGTGCTAGCACGACATTGGACATTGGGCATTCAAAATCGAATGTTGTGCTGGCACGACATTGGACATTGGGCATTCAAAAGTGAAAGTCGTGCTAGCACGACATTGGACATTGGACATTCAAAAATGAATGTTGTGCCGGCACGACATTGGACATTGGGCATTCAAAATCGAATGTTGTGCTGACACGACATTGGACATTGGGCATTCAAAAGTGAAAGTCGTGCTAGCACGACATTGGACATTGGACATTCAAAAATGAATGTTGTGCTGGCACGACATTGGACATTGGACATTCAAAAGTGAAATTCGTGCTAGCACGACTTTGGACATTGGACAATCAAAAATGAATGTCGTGCCAGCACGACATTGGACATTGGACATTGGGATTTCAAAAATGATTCAAAATCGAATGTTATGCTGGCACGGCATTGGACATTTGAAATCTAATGTTGTGCTGGAACGACATTGGACATTGGACATTCAAAATTGAAAGTCGTGCTGGCACGACATTGGACATTCGACAGTCATAAATGAATGTCGTGCCAGCACGACATTGGACATTCAAAAATGAAAGTCGTGCTGGCACATTCAATTTAATGTATGACATGTTTTATGAATGAATGTTTTCTACCGACTTTGAATTAATTCGGATGGCATGCAATTTTCGAAATTATTTTTTTTTGAGATATTGTCTTAAAATTATTTGAAAAGGGTTAGAGATCACAAAAGCCATGACCCATTATAAATTTATAAACACCAAGAGATCATTGTCATTACGATTCCATCGCAATATTTGAAACTTAAGCATGATTCAGATAGACATGATGTCACATATGCAGAGAAAGATTCAAATGAATATACTTATGAATGGTCGTGGATTATATGTAGACAAACAGTGATAATGCTTTCGAAATGGCATACTTTTAATAAGCTTAATTGTTTACACACCACTGCTACACATCCAGTACCATTTATAAACGAAGTGAAGATAATTATATTCACAGTATATGATGACATATGGAAAATATACACATGCATTGATGATTCCAAAAAATGAAATCGTTCCTACATCTACTTTATCTGGTTTTACGTATTATAACACGAAATATTGTCAATGAGCCGATTAAGTAACCTATTATTGCCTGTCGACTTATTTTTTATCGACTCAATTATTCACAACATTCGATTTTGAATGTCCAATGTCCAATGTCGTGCCAGCAAAAAATTCAATTTTGAATGTCCAATGTCGTGCCAGCACAACATTCACTTTTGAATGTCCAATCTCGTGCCAGCACATCATTCGATTTTGAATGTCCAATGTCCAATGTCGTGCTAGCACGACATTCATTTTTGAAATTCCAATGTGCAATGTCGTGCTAGCACGACATTCATTTTTGAATGTCCAATGTGCAATGTCGTGCTAGCACGACATTCACTTTTGAAATCCCAATGTCCAATGTCGTGCTGGCACGACATCGATTTTGAATGTCCAATGTCGTGCTAGCACGACTTTCTCTTTTGAATGTCCAATGTCCAATGTCGTGCCAGCACAACATTCGATCTTGAATGTCCAATGTCTAATGTCGTGCTAGCACGACATTCATTTTTGAAATCCCAATGTCCAATGTCGTGCTGGCACGACATTAATTTTTGAATGTCCAATGTCCAATGTCGTGCTAGCACGATTTTCACTTTTGAATGTACAATGTCCAATGTCGTGCTAGCACAACATTCGATTTTGAATGTCCAATGTCCAAAGTCGTGCCAGCACAACATTCGATGTTGAATGTCCAATGTCGTGCTAGCACGACATTCATTTTTGAAATACCAATGTCCAATGTCGTGCTGGCACGACATTCATTTTTTAATGTCCAATGTCGTGCCAGCACAACATTCGATTTTGAATGTCCAATGTCGTGCCAGCACAACATTCGATTTTGAATGTCCAATGTCCAATGTCGTGCCAGCACAACATTCGATCTTGAATGTCCAATGTCCAATGTCGTATGTTTAGCTAACTTCACACAGCTCACATTTACAGAGTTGAATAATTGGTGGTATTTATACAGAGAGGCCTACATCAGTATAACGTTTTAGTGTGTATTTCTGCCTTATAATTGTATAACATTTGCGTATACACACACACACACACACACACACACACACACAATTGAAATCATCTTCAATATCAGCTTGGTTAAAACAACAACAATTACGTTCATTACATGGAATATTATCACTAGCGGTTCCATATCGTCCAGTTTGAGTTCTTAGTGGATGTCCAGACATTCGCATTCTACAAATGTATTACTAGTAACCGTTATTACCTTGGTAACGTATTTTATTATTTTTCATTCTGGAATTCATATTTGAAGCTCTTATAAAAGTATATCTATTATTTCTACATTAGATCAGATTGCACTGACTATTGACAAGAAGCAAATAATGTAAAGTGTATGTACACATCCCTCACCTTGAAGTCACTTACCAACTACATGTTATATCGCCCCAGTTGTAAACACTCCATTGTCTTTATCCGAACAATGCCAAATATCAGACTTTCATAGGATAAGAAAGTATATAAATACAGTTGGGGATAACATGAATGAACAGCCAGAAAGCATACTACTACAGTAACTACAGGTGCTTTTTTTCTTATCTGATTAGTTATGGCCATATTCTGGAATCTTTTGGAAACATTTTAGTACCTACGGTACATTTTAATCTATTTCTTAAAGAATACTGCAACATACATGAGCATATCGAAACAAATCGGTCCTTATAATAGAGTTCGAGCCAATGAGGATATCGAGCCAAGCGATATCGAGCCAAGGAGTTTTCATTATATTCGACATGTATACTATTTTAAAATCAAAAGTCAGTTGCACATACTTTGAAATGGTTTACTTTTGCAAACAAATATAGTTATATTCGTACACAAGTAATTGTGAAACAAAGATCAAAAGGGTGACTGAAATTATGAAAACAATGACAAGCGTCCTTGTCAACAACCGTTGTTTACAGAATTTCTATCCAAATATAAGATACATATGTTCACAATACATAGTTTCCAAATTCGTCATGTATCGTTCAAACAGTCTTGAGTCCAACCCTTGTTCGGGACACAACTATTACGCACGGAAGATAGAGGATGGATTTCCATATACCAGGTACATTCACTCCTTCGTGTCATTCGTGGAATATAATGTGGAACTTGAAAACAATAATTCTATTAAAATTATATATAATTATAAGATATGTCTTTATTTGAAAAAAATGAGTTTTAAGATAATTATATAATTAAGTGGTGCTATTGTACAACAGATGGATCTGATTTGTATATCTTAAAAATACAATTCTCATAAATTAGAAATTCAGGATTCTTATTTTCATTTCAAACATTGATTTTGTCTCTTATAGTCATTAAAAAATTAGTACTGTTGAATTATTACTTTATACATGTATGTTAGTACATTAAAACTAAAGGCTAAAGTAAATGTCTTTAAACTGGAATTCTTTTTTATTTTCCAGCGAGAACAATGGAGCACCATTACATGGCGTTTTTCATCGCCGCATGTATGGCGTCTCTCGTAGCACAGACACACGGCAATTCGGAGAGCTTCAAAGCCGAATACTTTACCAACGTATCTCTCCCCTGCAACTTCACCCGGCACGAACTATCCTACCCGAACCTCCAGGTTCCCCTGAAGCGCTACTGGCTACTCCCTAACGCCACGATTATCGACGATACCATGCTTCCGGGCACCGGGAGATACACCGTCATTAAGCCCATCACCAACCCGTCCGAGTTCTGGCTTCACATTCAAGGCGTCGACGATCCCGACTTTGGCGTCTACCATTGCATCATGATCTGGAACAATTGGGACTACAAGATGGACGCCATAAGAGTTGGCCTCAACGAGGATGGGCCTTATTACCAGAAGAAATTGGAACAATTCGAGAGAAATGTGTTGATAGGAAGCGCGGCGGCGGGAGGGGTTGTGCTGATCTGTTTGATTATCTGTATTGTATGTATTTGCAGAAGAAGGATGAAATCAAAGAATAAGCCTGACTTTGACATGTTTGTAACTGACCCTAACGGTCATGACCATCACAGCAGGGGCTATAACTACGAAATTAACGTTGCCGGACCGGGGGCGGGAGCCGGAACCCCGGCTCCTGATAAACCGGAAGGGACTAGCGGGGACATATACGCCAAGGTGATTAAGAAGACTTCCGGTGGACAGTCAGGATCGCAGAGCGCTAAACTGTGACTTGGGAAACACAGCGGGACTTAAACTGAATCTCATACATGTTTCATACCTATATTTCATTGATCTGCACTTATTGTTGCAGGATTGAGTAAAAACATAACACTTAACAACAGAACAGCAACAAAAACACTGTAGGACATTATTCGTGTAGGTAAACTCTGTTGAAACTCTGCACGAACTCTTTGGCCTGTAACTAAACCCCTACAAGTCGTTTGAAATTCCACGCTATGATTTTTCATAAAAATTATCCAATGCTGTTCACGAAATATATTTAATGTTAAGTTACAAGCGTGTCACTCAATTATGACTAGAGAAGAGACCGAGCGCAAGGCGGACGTACCGCCATGTAAAAATACGAGTTTGGTCAGAGTTGCGTTGATACCTCAGCTTGCTTTGTCAGTTTACCGCATGAGTTCGATACTTTATAATCTGATGCACTTATGTTGAAATTTGTTACTCTAGTTTTTGTGCTTCATTTATAGTTATTTTTTTAACACGAAATGTATTAAAGAATGCTAAACCACTTGGTATTTCAAGCTGCACTCTCACAGATTGAACGTTTTGACAACTTTTTTTTTATTTTTTGTCTTGCAACGAGCCATTTTTTTGCAAAAATCCATGGAAACAAGTGATATAATACTGCTGACAAAATATAAATCGCAGATTTTTATATTGCAGTTCAAAAATTAATGTTTCATGTTTTCTTAAACCGTTAGCAACGGTTTAAGCCATTAAACATTAATTTTCGAACGGAAATATTCAAATCTGCGATCTGATCTTTTGTTAGCAATCTATTACCATTGGTGTTCAGATATTCACACAAAAATTTGCTCTTTCCAAGACAAAAAACAAAAAAGATGTAAAATCTGTGAGAGTGCAGCTTTAAAGTGTTATATATATATCTGTACATATTTAATAAAATAAGTAAAAAGTCAATGCGTTTCTTCTTCTTTTTCTCGCGTCTACACTTTTAAGCCACACTATAGTCTAAGGGAAGTATCGATTTTACCTTCCTTACTTTACATAGTGCCAAATAAGTTCATTAAAATTTATAGATTTGCAGATAAATGATAATAAAACACACAATATAATCCAAGTTACTAAGCAAAGAAAATAAACGAGGCGTAAGATGATGTAAATCTATTACAATTTTGAACAGAAAGTTAAGATTTCTAGGGAAATTAAGGTATAAATCTTACACCTTTATGTTTGTTCGTTATTTAAATTTAACTGAGATAAAATACAAAGGTTTCTTAGATTTAGTAAACAAAATCAATGGTTGAGATAAGAAGACCTATTTTCTCTGACGATGCATACTTCACTGATAAATTATGTAAATATATATATATCTTAGGATGTTTGAACACGGACCATTTCGATGGGCTTTATCGTCGGCTCAGACATTACCGTATTTGTTATATTAAGAATGCCCGAGATGTAAATATTTAGTTTATTTTCTTAAAAGAACAGATTGATTTCGGGCATCTTTTTCAGGCTTTCAAATATTTTTTTTAGTAGCAATCCATCAACCATTGCCGCTTCCCAATGAAACTTCATTCTCACGACTTCTTAAACATTGACTGTAGCAGGGCTGGGTCCAGGGTTTGCTGTTAGAGAAGGCGTTACTTAGAGGCGATACCCTTTGACTTGCGCCCCATTCGGAACTCCTCGGCCATTTTATCGAAAACAACCTCGGATGTATGCCGGTACATCTGTTGAAGTAGTTCGTAAAATTTTGAATTATATCATTAGTTAAATGTAGTGTTTTAGAGTTGTATTTATTGATCTAAGTTTAAATTTATTGTCATTGAATTGTATTATAGCAAACATAATGAAGAATCCCAAGAGTTAAGTCACAAAGTTTAACTGCTAAATAAAATTACTACGCGATCTACTTGCAGCGGACTTAAACGTACCACTTTTTGAGTGTGTAAACCATCCAAATACATCCGAGGTTGTTTTCGATAAAATGGCCGAGGAGTTCCGAATGCTTGCGCCCCTCCCTCTGAACGGAAATGTATTTGGTTAAAACTGTTTCAAGGGTGGGTTTGGGGTACTCCATTTTTTTTTTAACAATTTCTAGACCGAAATGGTGCATTTGGGCGTATTTTATTACTTTTTCACCAGTCCTATATTAAAATCAAAGTAACACATTGACGACTTTAGGGAAGGGCGCCGGGCGCGCCCGGAGCTTAGTGTGTAGGTTAATTTGCTTTAATAGAAACAATAAGAAGTGACAGAACCATAATCTTAAGTCAACAAAGGGTCGTAACTTAAAGCCCATGACATCGATCCGCCTTTTTTCTTACAAAACAGAAGAACTAAAAATTGTGAAGTATTAGTTGTCCGACTAGCTCATTAAGTAAGGTCGACGTCGTCTCGCCGCTAGGTGCGTCCATTGTAGGTATTGTAGGTTCGAGACTCTATCCATATATATATTTAAACTGTGAGCCAGACAGTGATGAATCAGTTTGTTAAAGGTTTGCGTCGACTAGCAGTGCCGCGTGCACGCCAGTGCTCGTCTGTGGTCGTTTTCAGTCAAACAAGGGGCATAACTTGTCATAGTATAGATATATAAATAAATACATTGACAGAATTTCATTGGCAACGGTTTAGAGTTATGGACTGGGTTATGGACTGGGTAAAGACTACGAAAGGATTATGGCGCTGAGATGCCGGTGTTTCAGGTGGCACCACGACTGACAACCACGTAAAGATGGCGCTGAGATGCCGGTGTTTCAGGTGGGACCACGACTGTCGACCTCGCAAGGATGGCGCTGAGATGCCAGTGTTTCAGGTGGGACCTCGACTGACGACCACGCAAGGATGGCGCTGAGATGCCAGTGTTTCAGGTGGTGCCATGACTGTCGACCACGCAAGGATGGCGCTGAGATGCCGGTGTTTCAGGTGGGCCCACGACTGTCGACCACGCAAGGATGGCGCTGAGATGTCGGTGTTTCAGGTGGGACCAGGACTGACGACCACGCAAGGATGGCGCTGAGATGCCGGAGTTTCAGGTGGTATCAGGACTGACGACCATGCAAGAATGGCGCTGAGATGTCGGTGTTTCAGGTGGGCCCACGATTGTCGACCACGCAGGGATGGCGCTGAGATGCCAGTGTTTCAGGTGGGACCACGACTGTCGACCACGCAAGGATGGCGCTGAGATGCCGGTGTTTCAGGTGGTGCCACGACTGTCGACCACGCAAGGATGGCGCTGAGATGCCGGTGTATCATGTGGTGCCATGACTGTCGACCACGCAAGGATGGCGCTGAGATGCCAGTGTTTCAGGTGGGACCACGACTGACGACCACGCAAGAATGGCGCTGAGATGCCAGTGTTTCAGGTGGGATTACGACTGACGACCACGCAAGGATGGCGCTGAGATGCCGGTGTTTCAGATGGAATTACGACTGACAACCACGCACGGACGGTGCTGAGATGCCGGTGTATCAGGTGGTGCCACGACTGACGACCACGCACGGATGGCGCTGAGATGTCGGTGTATCAGGTGGTGCCACGACTGTCGACCACGAAAGGATGGCGCTGAGATGCCGGTGTATCAGGTGGTGCCACGACTGACGACCACGCATGGATGGCGCTGAGATGTCGGTGTATCAGGTGGTGCCATGACTGTCGACCACGCAAGGATGGCGCTGAGATGTCGGTGTATCAGGTGGTGCCATGACTGTCGACCACGCAAGGATGGCGCTGAGATGTCGGTGTATCAGGTGGTGCCATGACTGTCGACCACGCAAGGATGGCGCTGAGATGCCGGTGTATCAGGTGGTGCCACGACTGACGACCACGCACGGATGGCGCTGAGATGTCGGTGTATCAGGTGGTGCCATGACTGTCGACCACGCAAGGATGGCGCTGAGATGCCGGTGTATCAGGTGGTGCCACGACTGACGACCATGCACGGATGGCGCTGAGATGTCGGTGTATCAGGTGGTGCCATGACTGTCGACCACGCAAGGATGGCGCTGAGATGCCGGTGTATCAGGTGGTGCCACGACTGACGACCACGCATGGATGGCGCTGAGATGCCAGTGTTTCAGGTGGGACATCGATATATTTCTTTGAAAAACAAACGAGCTAAAATAAGATGTTAACAGTTTAGCAACTACGGTATTTAAATGTTGATAATCTAAATACAACCACTGTATGAATACTACTGAATAAAACTCAGTTTCATTTGTCAACATAACATTTAAATAATATGCATTTTGAAGACATTGATAAATGAAACGCAGTATTTTACATTATAAAATTAGTATAACGCACTTGGATAATCTGCGTTAACATGGCGGTAGGTACTATCTCTTATTAGTACTAGTATAATTTTGAGTGTGAATACTATGCTAATTATAAAATGTTGAGGTTTAATTTGTTTTAATATTATTTTTATAGAGTGCAATTAGCTCATGGAGTGTCTATTAGTTGTTCAGGTATACATGTTTAACTCTTAAAGTTGCTTTGCAGGTTGGGAAACTGTTCACGGCCATAGTGTGTCTCGGATTAGGAATGGCGCTAGGAACAGAACTTCAAATCGAGTACTATGAACCCGCCCATATAGACTGTGATCACACAGCATATAACTTCACCAGTGACAAAACCATCATGGAACAATACTGGCTCCTACCCAATGGAAACATTATACAAAGTTCCAGCAACAAATCAGATAATCACATTGTAATGTACCAAAACTTCTCGATCACGATAAACAAGATTTCTGACCAGGATTTCGGGTACTATTACTGTCTGCTAGTAAGATCTGATTACAGTGTTGACAGAATAGTTCATGGTCTGAACACGGACGGGCCTTATTACGGCGACCTGCTGAAGAAGTACACACACAAGGCGATGATTGGCGGCATCGCGGCCGGAACTCTGTTCGTTGTGCTGGCGGGCTGCTGTGTCGTGTGGCAGTTCCACTACCATCGTCGGGCGCGCCGGAACGAGGCGGTGGACGAGTTGGATAAGACGATCAATGGTTACGACTTAAAGGCTTACGACAATGTTGGTTTGGAGGTGGAGGCTAACGGGGAAGCGCCGTTGTCCGTGGCGGCGCAGGGCGTCAATGAGAAGACTGAAGATGATAAGTTCTAGTGGGGAAGGCGTGAAAGTGAAGTGGATTTGATACTTTTAGATCAGTTATATATAAGTAAAGATGGTGGCTATGAGTAAGGCCCCTATCTCAGGTGAAGGTGGCTGGTGCGTATACTGCATATATGAATGCACTGAACCACTTGTGTTGACAATATATTGGTCCACATGCGTGCTTGAAAACCAAGTTAATACTTTGTGGAAAATATTTTAGAAAAATAGCTTCTGGTATTGCTAATTTGAGTAATTTCAGAGTGACGAACCAATAAAAAACGATGTCATTTCTTTTTGTGTATAAAATCTAGACAACAATCATGCTTAGGTGGATATATGTATTGCTTTATTACCAATGTTACATTGTCTAAAATAAATCGAGTACAGTATGTAATCTACTATCATATCATTTAAAAACAATATATTGTCATTCCTCTACCCCCAATAACTAAATCATTTCCCCCATCAAAAATATTTTGTAGCCCTAGCCGGTATTCATAAAACATATGGAGTCATTTCCTATCTTAAGTCAATTTCCTAAGTTTAGCATCTCCATGCTCATATGATATAAATAACCTAATATTATCTAATACACTTTGTCTTCATTGTTTTTATTGAAAATAGATGCTTTAAAAAACACAAAAAACAACCTTATACTTTTCTTCTTATGTGTCTAAGAAAATGTTAAGAAATCGACTGAAGTTAAGAAATGACTTAAGATGTATTATGAATACCAGCCCTGTCTAATGTACATCAAGTTGTATTGAGCAGCATTCTCATACA
Organism: Mya arenaria; assembly: GCF_026914265.1. Taxonomy (NCBI): domain Eukaryota; kingdom Metazoa; phylum Mollusca; class Bivalvia; order Myida; family Myidae; genus Mya; species Mya arenaria. Next base: position 5,471,274 of record NC_069124.1, read on the forward strand.
GCAGCTTAAACACTACAGAAAGTAAGGCTTAATTAAATACATTACAACTTACATAACATATCATATAACATTGTCTATCAAAAATATTTTGTTCACAAAAATATACAAGTATGAAGATACAAAATATATGGTTTTATATACATTTAAACACCATACAATTTGAAATAGCAATAAAACACGTGTAGGATTGTCAAAAGGTGGAATAACAGAGTGAGGTACATATATCTACATTATATAACATCATATTAAAGCATAAAACATTAAATCACCATGGAACTATAAACCCCAGGATTTTGGGGTATATAGGAACATGACATCACATCATGTAACATCATATCATGGAGGACCTAAAATCACAGGTTTTTGGGAATATAGATCCATGATATCACATCATATCACCACGGACCTATAAAGAAAGGTTTATGGGTATATAGGAAGATGACATAACATCATATCACCGAGGACCTATAACCACAGGTTTATGGATATATAAGTCCATGATATCACATCATATCACCACATACCTATAACCACAGGTTTATGGGTATGTAGGTCCATGATATCATATCATATTACATCATATCATGGAGGACCTATAACCACAGGTTTATGGGTATATAGGTCCATGATATCACATCATATTACATCATATCATGGAGGACCTATAACCACAGGATTATGGGTATGTAGGTCCATGATATCATATCATATCACCACTGACCTATAACCACAGGATTATGGGTATATAGGTCCAAGATATCACATCATATTACATCATATCATGGAGGACCTATAACCACAGGATTATGGGTATGTAGGTCCATGATATCATATCATATAACATAAAACTATGGAATGTTGGGAAATGAATTTTAACATAAAAATTAATATTCTTAATACTATTATACAGTGTAATAATAATCATTTTAACTTTTAATTATCTTCAAACTTATAAGTTTCCTTTTCCCATCATTTAAGCTTAATTACTGCAAGAATGGTCATGATAACACTCCATATAAAAAATGTGAACGCAAATGTAAAAAAAATAGTCTATCTTCTATCAATCTTTCAATTTATCTTTCTACCTACATATGCAGAGTTGTGAAGTTTGTATGCTACTTTGATGTTGACTAAAACAGATCTACAATATAATAGTACCGGTAAGAAAAAAATCCTAAGAAAATCAATTACTAATTATTAATTTAATTTCATCAAAGTTTAATTACAATTATTCTCAATGAAATAAACAGAACACATAACCATTGATAACAATTGTAGGGGTACAATTAATAATGGTGTGTACTTGAAAAAAAGAGTAGATTTTTCTTGCATATAAAATCATATTAATATACTTATCCATAACAAGCAGTACAAGTGCAAATTCAAAATTACATTTTTTTTTTAAATTAATACAAAAATATAAGAAGATCAATAAATTATGAATATGTTTATACACAAACTTTTATAAAAGTATTGTGGGAATTAAAAGTCATTTGACTCATCACAAGCCTCTGGGTTGTATTATCAGAGGCTGCATTCATCAGCTTTTGAATGCAGTTGAAAGGATTTGCTATCCCCCTCTGGAAACATTGGGAGAGTCAATATGCATGTTGGAAATATTGCTGGCACTAACTAAAGTAATATGCATTGTTTGCATTGCAATTCAATTACGTGCTGAAACACATCTTAATACATCAAATTAGAAATTTGAAAGCAATAAAATACAATTTTAAAGGATATGACAAACACAAACCTCACGTTATATTTATCAGAAAATAAATCTGATTACCAGTTTATGTTTATTTTTTTCTCACTAGATAAAGGGAAGCAACTCAAATATTTCAGCATTGCTACACATGATTTATTGTTAAATGTCAATGGAGGTGTATGACTAGAGACAGATTAGAACACAATTTGGAACCCACAACTGTATCCAATAGGATAAATTGCATACATGATATGACCATTCATATACAGCATATATCACAACTCTCAAGAGCACAACGAAGAGATCTCAATGCTTGTCTGATGTGGGGTTTTCGGTCAATCAAGGAGCATAACTAAATGATCATTAAAACCAGTTATGGGCCTTTCAACAGTGTGTTTTCTCTGGCAACATGTGTCCTAAGTTTCATGTCAATTATCTTAAATATTTTTTGAGAAATGGCCAAGGTTGAAACAAATGCACTCTGATGTTAATACTTATCCAACACCAAGGGTATCACAATACAACTTGTTTTAAATAAACAAATACAGAAGCCCTAAATATGGAAGTGGAATGTTGAAGACCATACCTTGTCAGTATCTATCATCACACCAACATGGACACATTTGATATCACCAGGTAATAATGTTACTTTCGTTAACGATGATGACATCAATTTGAGATTTCTTGACTTTACATCATATGTAAATGATACAGAATGTCTGCATAGATTTACTACATCATACATAACACCAAAGTAATTGGACTGTTCTATCAAATATAAACATTTTTTTTCCTTATTGGAAACTATCGAAATGTTCATACCAGTGTGGGTTAAATCTTGCAAGAACCGATTTGTATCATTTTGACCTCTGGAATGTAGAAATTTATCACTTATAAAACTATCACTATGGCTACCAGTTGATATTATGCCATCACGTAAATGTTGAGATCTATTGGTCCCCTGACCACCACTAGACAATAAGGCGGTGATTTTGTCAGTCTTTCGGGCAGTGTTTTTATGCAACAATAAGGTGGTGTTTTTATCAGCCAGTTGGGCAGTGTTTTTATCACAGATGCACAACTGAAGCTCTACCCCATTATCCACACACTTTGAGTATGTACTATAGGGTGTGATTCTCTCGAATGCTCCTGTGCTGATGTTTTTGTCTGTTATGTAGAGGGTGATGAAAAATATTTCAGACTGATTCTGGCCCGGTGTTGTCACATATAGGTCCATTCTGGCTAGCTTAGTCTTTTCCTGTAATAAAATACGAAGGTTATTTATGATTGAAAAAAAGTTGATTAAGGGTTCATACCAACCGAAAGGTAGGGTGTTTTGTGGAAACGAGGTTTACCAAGTTTCCGTAGAACACATTGCGCAAGGGTTAGTCAAATCGTCTCTAAATAGTTCTGAGGAGAGTGCAGCATTAATTTTTGAATGCACAGTGAAAACCATTTTTTGGTGCCATTTGAAGTCAGAAAAAATAATTTGGATTTTAAATATTGCCATAAAATAGGCATGATGCTACAGACAATGGTCTTCAACAAGGGAGGTAATTGTGTGATAATAATAAACAAGAGGCACATCAGTGCCTGTGCTCCACTGGCCAAAAGGTTCAAGCAAAGACCACCTAACGAACATTTTCGTCAAGTTTCATAGAAATACAATCATCAATTTTTGAGGAGAAGTTATTTAAAAAAAATTTTTACTTTAATAGCTCTGGCTGCCATGTTGTGCAGTGGACCGAAATGATTTGGGCAATTTTAGTAAAGGAGCACCAAACAAACATTTCTGTCAAGTTTTATCGAAAAAAGGTCATCGGTTTCGACGACTAGTCGTATAAAGTTGTTTTTATTTTTTAGCTCTGGCAGCCATCGTGTGCAGTGGACTGGAACCATTTGGGCAATTTTGGTTAAAGGGCATCCCGATGAACATTTATGTAAAGTTTCATCAAAATCTGATAATCGGTTTCTGAGAATATGTAGTTTAACGTTTTTTTCTATTCTTAGCTCTGGTGCCCATGTTGTGCAGCAGACCAAAACTGTTTGGGCTATTTTGGTTAAGGACTACCCAAGTAACATTTCTGTCAAGTTTCATTGCAATACGATCATCGGTTTCTGAGGAGAAGTCGTTTAAAGGTTTTTCTATTTTTACCTCTGGGGGCCATCTTGTGCAGTGGACCGAAACCATTGAAGCAAATTTGATAAAGGACCATCCAAGGAACATTTCTGTTAAGTTTCATCAAAATCTGATCATCGGTTTCTGAGAAGATGTTCTTTAAAGGTTTTTCTATTTTTTTGCCCTGGCAGCCATGTTGTGCAGTGGACCGGAACCATTTGAGCAATTTTGGTTAAGGACCACCCAAGGAACAATTCTGTCAAGTTTCATCAAAATCTGCTTATCCGTTTCAGAGGAGATGTCGTTTAAAGATTTTGCTATTTTTAGCTGTGGCGGCCATATTGTGCAATGGACCAGAACCATTTGAGCAATTTTAATAAAGGACCACCCAAGGAACATTACTGTCAAGTTTCATCAAAATCTGCCGAACCGTTTCAGAGGAGATGTCGTTTAAAGATTTTGCTATTTTTAGCTCTGGCGGCCATATTGTGAAATGGACCGGAACCATTTGAGCAATTTTGGTAAAGGACCACCAAAGGAACATTCCTGTGAAGTTTTGTCAAAATCCGCTTATCAGTTTCAGAGGAGATGTCGTTTAAAGTAAAAGTTTACGCACGCACGCACGCACGAACTCACGACGGACAATCTGTGACGACATAAGCTCCATGGCCTTCGGCCAGTGGAGCTAAAAATTGAGTTCCATATGGGCAATTTTATTTTTTGCCTGTAGGCAAGAATTTCTAATTTGAATAATAGCGGGCCAAAATTTGCATTATATTCAAAATCGCGTTATCAAATTTCATTAATTAAGTAGGTTAGCTAGTAGGAAACACATATCTAAAGTTTCAATGCAAAACATGATATATTTGCTGAAATAATGACTTTAAGTTGCTTACATGCAAAACCTTAACAAAGGTGTGAAGCCGAGGCTGATGCTAGGGTGAGAAGTATAGCTCTCCTTACTCTTCAAATATTCGAGCTAAAAAAACACATTAATAAACCATAAAACAACAACAACATCACCAATCCTCACATTGAAATTGCTGAGCTGCACATTTTTCACAGACTGAACCTTCATCCGATGACACCGACCAAATCCTCCCACCGGGGTCACTCCTCGTGACCTTGACCTTTGAGCCAAGATTTCATTGTTCATCATGCCCACAAAGTACTGGGCCAGCAGGTAATGGTAGGCATAGTTGTCAGAGGGCACATCGTAACCTTGAAGGGACAGCCAACACATGGAATATGAATACCTTGGTAACACACCATATATATATAACTTTATATGCTCACCTAATGTCTGTTGTAACAGAAAACAAAAAACAGTTGTTTGTAAAATATTTGTGTCAATCAAATTAAAATGGCTAAGCTTGTAAGTGAATATAAAAAATTAGAGTATACACATGTACGATTTTAAACAGTCTTCACTAATAAATGCATTTATCTTTATATACAGATACATACATCTCAAGAATGTTTAAGATGGGTAGTTTAATGGAATAATATGTAAAATAATCATTTTTTTACTGACATAGTATTAACTTTTTAATTGCTATTGAATATGTTTATACCAACCTTCACATATACACAGATTAGGCATGACCCTAGGAATCAGGCTGCAAGTTTGGTGCCGGGAAACTTCCTTGAACAGACCATACTCCGTAACATTGAATTGCTTATTGAATTCTGACACCGAGTTCTGTCCTGCAGAACTTGGAGACAGCTGCATTATGATGTACTTTATGGTATAATGGACGTCCAGCATGCTCACCAGTCGTTGCTGGTTGACAATCAAGGCATCTAACTGAGATCTAGTGAACAAAGACTGCACTCGTTCTGGAATGATCATGAACAAAAATGGCTGATATGTCTCTAATCTGCCTTCAGCTGTATCCTCAATATAAGGGCCATACGCATTGCCATGGTCTGAGAATATCACAGTTAAAGTGGATTTCAGATTTTCTCGTACAAATTTCAAATATTCTGACAAACTTGAATCTAGGTACTTGGTACGTAAACCAGTGTCCTCGTGACCCACATTTGTCTCGAAAAATGAGAAGAAATTCTGTGAATGTTTCTGCAGTGTCTTCTGATACAAAGTCAAATACTCAAGTTGATATTCGTGGTGATGCATCCCATTGTAACACACGGTTTCTGGACCATGAAATGGATCAGGCACACCATTGCGATTCAATATTCTACAACTTGCATGAGTGTTGCCAAAACTGTCAATATGGGATTTTTTCAACGTCTTTGAAAGTTTTTGCCACAATTCTGAGTTTTCAAGAAATTTGTCATATACCAAAAGGTCCTTAGATATCCCCCATTCCCAAAATGGGCACAAATCCTCCATCCATAGCGTTTTAAAGTCAAGAGCCTTAAATGGCCTTAATAGTTTATGTATTTTAAGAATAGTTTTGGGCATTGCCTGTATGCCAAATGGTTTTGAATAAGGATCTATTTCCCCACTGAATAATGTCTGCAGACTTTCGAATGTTCTTGACTTTACACCTTGAATAAGTTCGAAGTCTACAACCATGTCTTTATTGTTGCTCTCTCTAACATTAATATCATCTAAAACATCAGTAGTTTTAGGTAGCATTCGAAAAAAATGATGTCTTGAAACAGAATCTATAAATACAAAATTAAAATTTATCATTTTAGACTCATCTGATTGTCTCTCTTCATTTCTAGTTACAAACGGTGGGAGATTTAAAATCTGATATTCAGCTGTGGAGAAGTCATTAATGTAATCATCTGCCATTTCTTCCCCGCAATGAATGAGGCAGTACCCAGCAGATTCCTGAGTAAGCAACAGCCTGATATTGTCCTGTAACTGGGCCAAGCTTTCCTGGGTGGTCCACCTTGTATCCCCAGTAGCTAGGTCTACAGCACCCAGGTACCAGGTATGGTCGCAAGCGATGGGACATTCCACATTCCATCCACTTTCTGTGTCCTGCAATGATTAGTCAGAAATTTAGATATTTCAGAATGGGTGAGAACTGTGCGGTTGTAGTAGGTGTCCACCTTTCACCCCCAAGAGGTCGTGGTTTGAACCTCTTTTCGGTTATTTTCTCATTATTTTTTCAAACATACACTAGTACTGGTTATGTACCATAGATGTAGCTATAATTTTGTATTACATGTATAAGTGAAGCTAAGGTTTACTCTTGAGCTAAAGCGCACGGAACAAACACCAACACTCCTCTGTTGTTGTTTTCAGTTCAAAAGGGGCATAACTCAATTATTAATAAAGCCAGTAGAAAAGACCTTGCCATATATGTGCACATAAGGCAACATGTGTTCACCATATTGCGCGGGTATATGTTGACAGATATAGCCAAGGTTCAAGCTGTTTTGTGACGCTGCCTAAGAAATCAATACTATGACAAAACCTTCAATTTTTCTTCAGAAAAAAAGACAAGTTAAAAATGCTTCTAATAATTAATTAAGTTTAAATTTAAACAGAACAGAAATTTTATTAAGACTTGTACAAAGTACATCATCTTCTTAACTACAAATGAATAATAAATAAACAAATCTGTTAAGGTTAAATTTAAACCTTTTTTCAACAAATTATCACACTTGATCGCTATTCACATCAGTTTAGAGCTGTCTATAAAACTGAATTGACATAAACTATAAAGTTAGTCAGATGTACATTGTATGTCAAAATAATATATACATGTACCTTTATCTGACAATATCGTACAGCCATCCCACTCTCACAAGCTCTGTCAGCATTGTCAATGACAAACTTCTCCTGGGCAATTTTACACGACTCCAAATCTGGCTTGATACGCTTACAGTCGGGACTTGCAGTTTCAGGAATTCTTAAAGCATTCTGAAACAAATAAATAAAGCGTGTAAACAGTTAAACAGCACCATTATTTCATTGTACATTTAACGATCTAATAGTAACATACAAAAACATTTATATAAAATATGTATAATTATATATCTAAATTATTCATGCTGCATGAAGAAATCTCGACACAAAGTGATCAATATAATGAGTATAAAAACAAATTAATAATGAATCACTCCTGTTGAAATAACAAGGAAAATAAACAGTTAGATAGTGTTACTGTACCTCTTAACAAATTCATGGAGTGCAAAAAACACCACTTACCAACTTACTTAAAACATTTGAAAATGGACAGAAATAAATGTAAACATGATGACATATACATAGGTAATTAGGTATGTTTCATCACTTGATGTATTTGTATAAAAAACAATGCATATATTTTTCAGATAAAATTCAGTTTTAAACTAAATGGTTGATTTTGTACTAAAAAAAAAGATGTCTCCCCCTATGGTTGTCTAATTCAGTTCAAGGACATTTGACATTGGGAAATAGAAGAAAAAATATGAATAGAAAAGTATAGAAGGCTTGAAGCAGAAACAGCGAGACAAACACAATCAGTACCTAGTGTGACCTTGACCTTGAACCAAGCTGGTTGCAACATGCCCTCTGCACATCGGCAGAATATAGTGAACATTAATGGGAAGTAATTTCAAAATCATTCAAGTGGATCAAGAGATATGGAGCAGTCACCATTTGTAATGGACAAACAGACACACAGGCAGACAGACAAATCCAGCAGAAACAATATTTAAAAAATTACTTGTCTATGAAAAAATTCATTGAAAAATGTCACAAACAGTTGAAAAAGTTCTAGCAAATTTCCAAAATGCTTTACACGTATCACATTATTTTTGCATACCTTCAGGTGCGGGATGGAGCAAGATGTTTTCTGTGCACTTGGATAATTTTGTGCGAACACTTTCCTAATGAAACTCCCATGATCATCTTTCAACTTATCCAATCTGTATGTCAATTTTTCTCCTTTTCTATGCTGTGCCAAGCCTGGACTCAACTGATGGTAATGTGGTGATGAAAATAAAGTAAGCATGTTGAGATAGTCAGGATTTACTATCAGAAAGCAAATTAGACACACTCCAATCAGCTTAACAGCGAAAATCCTCCTGCGTCTCATCTCTCCACATGCATGCGAAATCATTTCATCATTGTTCTTGATACACATACAATGGGTCACTTGGATGAAGTTTCTCTTCCATTTTTTTCTTCTGAAAAGAAACAAAAAATCATGATAACACTTTAATAATTTATTTCTGGCCATTATTAAAAAAATGTTATGTGTTTCTACAATGAGATAAACAACACATCTTTGATATACAAAAAAGAAACTTTTGTTGTTTTTTTTCAAAAAAGTTTCTTTTTTGTATATCAAAGACACTAAATATCTTCAGATGTGTTGTTTATCTCATTGTATGTACCCAAAATGGTTTTAAACAATATTTTAGTGACAAACAATGATTCAGATGCCTGTGGTTTCTACACTTGTTATTTGCTACCATATTCCTTTTCTGACTGCAGGCTTCATCAGCTTCTAGTGTCAGCTCCAAAAACAAAGAATAAACTTGTGCGCTTCTAATTTGTACTTAACTTCCACTCCAAAATTGTACTTTACTTAAGCTTCAAAGTTGTACTTTACTTCTGCATCAAAGTTGTACTTTACTTCAGCTTCGTCTTTATATACAAGAAAAAAAGTTTTTGTTTCCAAATATTCATGTCCCTTTATGCACCAGTCAATTGTAGTCTAAAATAATAGACGTGCTAAAAGGGATTCTTCCAATCCCTAACGTCTAAACGGGTTTGTGCAAAAACTGGGGGTGTTTTGAAAAATATTGAAATTGTATTAAGTGAAGTATTTTATGGCTGAAATTGATCATAAAGGTTTATCTTCATATTTAACCATATAAGTGAAAAGTTTTTTTGCACAAAATAAGCATTTAATGCATTAAAACACATTATTTACCTTTCCAATAAAACGAAACTAAAAGCTTGACTGACACAGACAACAATAATGCCAAGCGGAACAACTCGACCCAATCTTAATAACTCGGCCACCTCTGACAAGCTTCCAGATAGACTTCATAAATACATGGCCGAAATGTTCCGATTGTTTAAAAACTGTGCCCTAAAGCCTTGCAGGTGCCCTTCATGTATATATCGTTATGTTTTGACAGAATGAAATGAAAAAAACTCGCCAAACTCATAATTATTCGTTGGATATTTATTTTTAGTGTACGGAACTAATATAAAATAACATTATCTGGTAATATTTCTTGTTTTTATGATAATTTATAGACGCAATATGCTTTAACCCGGAATCCCGATCGGAATAACTACCCACTTTTGATACTAAACAATTTTTACGTGAAGGATTTGCCATATCAAAAATCGTAAAAAGAATCTGTTAACGTACAATTATTTGGACTACAGTCAATTGTAACCACGGCCCCCAGGTCCGGGGGTATACCGGGGAAAGCCGGGCAAATGTGCCGTGTTTTTACCTTTCAGGTGGCCCCGCAGTGCCAGGTGAATGCGGTGGTTTTGTCTTCGCGCAAAATATAGCAGGAAATGGGCATAACGTAAGGTCCCTTGGGTGCGGGGGTATTTTGCGGGGATTTTACAATAAGTTCGGCTCCACAGGGCTGGGATTTTAGCCGGGATTGGTTGGACTGAAAGTCAAAGTCCCCGCTATTCCCCCAACCTGTTATAAACAGCCAAAAATATTACTTTGAATCATACTTTCTGGTGTCTGTGGTTTAGACGTTAAGGGCACAGGCGGCAGTTGCGTTGACATGACCCAACCTATGGCCCCACCACCTCCTTAAAAAAATCAGTCATTTTTTTTCAAATATGGAGGGTAGGTCATGTCATTAAAACTGCCGCCTGTGCCTGTGGTTTAGGGATTATCATAATAGCAGAATCCCATTTTGAAACTCTATTGAATTTGGACTGGGTACAGTTGATCGACACATACTATGGATTTGAATAGCAAGTAAGTATCCCGGGATATCTAGCTGTAATCAAATCAATAAAACGATGATAAATAGCAGACTTACATTCATTTTACCATTTATTTATTTTTATTTTGACTTAAGCCTGCGTGTTTATTTTAGTCTGTATGACTAGACGCTTGTGTCGCTAAAACGCTGAGTGCTGCTAAAAGTCGGTAACCAGTACCACTTTTCGATACCGGACCAAGTGCTACCGTGATGTTATCAGATGACTAATCTCATTATGACAAGGCCACTTTTTATTGCCTATTAAAGGTATCATTATCGGATAAAGATCTCTGTTGTTGGCGGTATGCTTTTGGTTAGTAAAATAGTTTGAGTTATAAAGCAATAGCTGCTTTTGCGGAGTGCAAAATAATACCAAAATGCATATATCTTTGAATTCAAAGACACAAATGACAAAGAATAACCCTATTTATATATATTAATGAGTGCAAAATGCATTTTCCTCCAATGTTATAATTTAACATACAAGTACAAAGTTATTCAAACAACAATTTCAAATTCTTTCCTATCTCATATTTTTTAATCAAAAGAAAGGCAAGCTAACCTTTCGGAAAAAGGGTGAAAATAGCCCTGGAGACATTTTCATTATGTATACAATTTTTTTCACCATCTCCGAACATTGCATGTAGGTGTTGAAACGTTCTTAGATATTCCCGATTTTTTGGGGTATAAAACGCAGCGGTGCAGCCAATAAATATATATAGGGAAAACGCAGCTTTTTTAAAAATACATTTCTTACAGCTTAAAAAGGGTGGAAAAGGCTAGATTTTATTAATTTCCTTGACATTACATATTAAAAAAAAAACATATTGGTAGTATCGACTAGACACAAAAATGTGTATTGCAAATTAGGTAAGTTTAATTTCGGAAATGTCAGAAATCTCATTGTTCCTTAAAGTAGTTAAGTAGTTTAATTATACACTGATATATGTTCTTGTTTTTTTTTATTTACGAATGTTTGTAGTATTAGACCCTAAACTGAATACGATCTATTTAAAACTCAAACTCGATCTATTCCATTCTATTCGGATTGATTTGCCAAATAAGTAAGTTTAATTTCGGAAATATAAGATAGCTGATTCTCCTTAAAGAAGGTAAGTAGTGTATACACTTCTGATCTTGTTGTATTTTGTTTAAGATTTTTTTTAAGTATTAGACCTTTAATAACAGAATACGATCTATTCCATTCAACTTAATTTATGCAAATTTATTTCGGATGACTTTAAACGTCGTCATAATATATTATTTAGTTTGGTCTTTGTAAATAAATTTCACTTCTTAAAGGCTGACTTAAGATGTTTTAATATTTAATATTTAAAACAATAAGATAATGTTACAACCAAAATGTTGATGAAAGATATAGAAAGGTTATAAATATCTTACCAGTCACAACTTTGTATAAAAATCGGTACCATTCATTTAAGTGATATGTAAAAAGACAATTTATTTGTTTGGTCTTCAATATTATTATTCTATAAAAAAAATCAATGAAATAAGAAAGTACACATACTTTGGAGCTTATGGTAAATACGCTTTACAGTAAGCATACGTGTGTTAGTAAATTGTTGTTTTATAAATCAAAAGAGCTTTGCACAAATCGTCTTTAATATAGACCTAAATCTTGTCCACATGACGTGATCATGGGCCAACAGTAGCTGTGTGTATCAATAAACGTGCTAATCCGTTCGTCATGTACTTGACGAGGGACACGTGCTAATATCTGACACGCGTCCGTATACTAACAAGCATAAAAGTTTATCGATGTGCACCTGTCATAAACAGAAAAAGAATATTGAATAAAAAAAAGATATTTTGAAGGTTTTTTACCAATAAATTATTACTTACATGGCGACGTTATCAATATAATAACTGCTTCACCTAAAAAAAAATCATGTACAAATTTACGTATTGTCGATAAATCAGAAATCCACATCATGATTCAATTGCAGGTGGTCATTGTGAGTCTGGTGCCAATGACATTAATGTGTTACCGAATTTCGGTGACAAGTAAAACAACCAGTCTGCGAAAAACGGAAAAAATCCCCCGTCAAATCCATAAATATTATAAATTATTGCATTTGTTACCTTCCAGAGTGTTTTGATAATATGAACCAATGCGACGACTGCGACAGATGGTACCACAAATAGTGTGTAAATGCGCCGTTGACGTTCGCTAGCAAATGCCGAGAATATGCGTGGTCTTTGTAAATCAATTTAACAGAAATGAGTTAAATAACCATGATTAAATATAAACTGATATACGTTATTTATTATTTCAATAATTATTTATACGATACATATAATCCCCGAGAGATTTCTTCATCCCGAATTATTTCGTAATTGCGCCATGTGTACCGTACCACGCCTTTCATATAATAAAGTTTACTTTGTTATGTATCATATTTTTCAATACATTTTATTTTCATATTCATTATCTGTTTATAAATATAATGTCGATTTATAGCATAACCTTTATATATATATATATATATATATATATATATATATATATATATATATATATATATATATATATATATATATATATATATATATATATATATATATATATATATATATATATATATATATATATATATATGTATATATATTTGCATTTTTTTGGCAAAAAATGTTTTGATATGTGACATATCAATATTCCAGGTAAATCAACAGGTATATAACTAGTTGTATAACACTTATCTGTTTCGATAATTGTGTTTCTATACGTGTTGTTTAATAATATAAAAATCTTGAAATATTTAAATATAATGTTTTTTTTATTGTCATTGTGTTATTTTTGTTAAGAATGACACTTAATAAATGAATCCAAAGTTTTTCTGTTTTACTAATGACACTTGAACCCCCGCAATTGGGCCATTGACACATTTTCCCTATATGTCTATATTGGCTGCGCAACCGCTGCGTTTTATACCGACACAGTCCCGTTGCACGTCAAGACCGGTTACCTGGTTCTAACCGCAATGTAAAAATCGCGCGCGAGATCTCCCGCGCTTGTTTCCGTCTGTTTAATCATTTTTTCCAGTTGGCAGACACCACGTGTGAATATGCAGATAGAGGGTATTTTATTGTATAATTACATAAACCAATCAATATATTTATTTCCTATATATGTGGTACATGAATTTCTTTCTCCTTATGGACAATTTTCTGAAATTAATAAATGATAGCGTACATCAGTACCAGTGGCTCGAATTTTGGAAACTAAGTTTTATACATGTACAATATAATTATTATTATTGACAATAAATGTGTTATGATCCACAGGCATTTGGCTCATTAGAAGATATGATATACCTTAGGTACAGGTCAGAAACTAGTTTGTCTCTAGCCACAATAATGTGCGTTAGGGAACTTTTTTAACATTTGGATATATTCTTTTTGTTCCCTAAACGCCACGAGTTGACTGATCCATATCAATGTAAACTATATTCTTCAACTGTTACTCCACAATACTAAACACTTAACTGTTAGGGCTATTCCAGTAAAACATATGTCCCACCCCAGGAAGGCACTTTCAAAATGGACCATCCCCCTTCAGAAGTTTATTTGATGAGAAAAGAACCCCCTTTAGAATATTTTCTGAGCAAATTCGGACCCCCTTGAGAAGTTTATTTTTTTATACGTCTATATGCAAAGATTATTTGCAATTACTCTTTTGTAACTCTTTGATCAGGTGAGCTATATAGGACCTTATAGCTCACCCTAGTTTCTAAGCCAATCATCACCCAGAGATTTTCAAATCTTTGCTCGAATAGGTTTCATATAAGATCACATCTGCACCCAATAAGTTAATTATTATAACTAGGTCAACAGACATGGCGCGCGCCAAATGAACTTCGAGCAGCCATTAGGCACGCTGTATACGGCCTTGTTCGATGATTGGCTTAGAAACTAGGGTGAACTATAAGTCGGTTACAGCTCATGTAATGGAAAATAACAAAACTTATTACTGGGCTTAGCTTGTAATAAATTTTGTTATTTTCCATTAATAAATTTGGTTATTTTCCATTATATGGACTATAACCTACACACCACGGTTCTCTTGTTTCTTCATATGTTGCTATAAGTGCATATTAAGCCACATGAGGCTGAAACTTTCACCCATGAAATTATATACAAACTAAAAATACCTTGTGGTCGAAATGTTAAGGGGACGAAACATTCGGATTTATAACATTTACGCAATACGTACAAATTATGATTTCTAATAAAATTCTAGACAACTGTTGTCAATTTACAGGGGTCGACACTAACCATTTTTCCAAGGGATCCCGAAGGGACACCAACATTTGAAATCAGGTGTCCCTTCCTGAAATTAGGAGTCCCTTCCACTTTTTACATTTTTTCATTGTTGAGCCTGTTTTAATATTAAATTCAACATCCTTTTACTTTTCAATTTGTAATGCAAGTATAAACCACCATAATTATTATACATGTTTTCAGCAGCATGTAATGACAGGTTAGTAGCACTGAATGGCAGTGAGGTATATTTTGGTCTCTAAGTTGGTAGATTGGGTTCAAAAGCGGGAGAATGTCTAAGTCCCTTTTGTTTTCAGTCAAAAACAGAGATGGATACAATGTAAACAAAAACTTGATGTTGTTACTATTTTTAGATTTTTGGAAAATACGCATAAAATACATCATGGTTCAGGGTCTTGTCAAATGCCGGTGCTTTTCATTAAGAAACTGTAGGAATATTACATCTGGCTTGTGAAAACTCCAATCAATATTTAGTAGAGCTGTTGATAAATCAATCAGACTGCCCAACAGTCGTAGTGCATACTGGAAGAGCAGACGACCTAAAATTATTGAATACATGTTAATTTTCGCGCCAAAAAGTCATAAAATTTTATAAATTTATTGAATTAATGAATAAAACCCTGCAAATTTTATTTCTATTATTTTTTATCAAGGCATAAAATATATGTCTTTAAAATTAACAAAGAATATTGATAAGTTGAATGCCAATTAACAAAGAATGCTGAATGTAGGATGCAGTTCTTTTGTGTCGTAAATGTTACTGTAAATACTCAAAGGTCGCATCATATTATATAAAAGGTATCACCAGAGTTGGCATCTTTTTTGGGCGGTTCTGACACATAAGCAAAACAATTCCAGATAAGTATTTTACCGATAATAAATCTCTGTCAGCTCTGACCTTGTTTAAAATATAAACAACAAAACGGAAGCGTTAACCTGCATGCGCCTGTGAAATGACCTGTTTATTTATAGATTCATGACGTAACTATAGTCAAATAGTCAGCTATACTTTCGCTTTGATGAGTCCGATAATGATAATTAATAATATTGTTTTGACATGTGCTGTCAAGAAATTTAGGGAGCCCGAATTTAGGTAATAAATTAATTAAATGCTACTTATTTATTGATATTTAGCGTTTATCAGTCAGAAATTTAAGTGTCCCGACGGAATACCGGACTTCGAAGTTCAGGTGTCCCTCCTGAAAAACTGGTGTCCTCGGGATCCCGGGACCCCGTTAGTGTCGAACACTGCAATTTGGTATACTTACCACGAAACGTATCCACACATGCGGCGCAACTATTGGTTTCTAGCCAATTTTGTAGGTTGGTCTTCGACCACGACTTTACAAATTCTGGCGCCTCCGCCATCTTGTTGTCAAGGGACGCAACTTCTTCTGATTTCCGGTACCGCGGAACCGACTCGTAATATCGCGAAAATTTGTATCCAAACCAATTCTGTACACGACGTTCGGTAAAATATGTTATATGGATAAAAAAACCCGGTATTTCACCATCGGGCAGTGAATATAAATGAGCAGATACGGTCAGAAGCAAAAAAGAAAATGACGCCCCCTTATAGAAGCGAAATTGGACTTATCACCACCCCCTACAGTAGCAAATTAAGAAAAAGACCTACCCCCTACAGAATTTCTTTATTTTGCCGTCCTGGGGTGGGACATATGTTTAACTGGAATAGCCCTTAAACAAAACCACAAAAGTTACACTTTAATTATTTTAGCCAATACGTTTTAATTTTTACACTTAAGTGTTTAATGAAACACAAATAATTAGTTTAATTTGACTTGTGTCAATAAAGCAACGCCATTTTGAAACCATCTAGCAGGTGCCCGTTATCTTTCCGCTCAATATACTTAGCACTGGGATCTGTCATTCTTGGCTAGATAAAAAACAAGTGGGATGTGGACGTGTGGAGTCGCCAAATCTAAAATCGTCAAAGACTCTGAAGCGTCTGTTTATATAGACTAGCTTGTATTTGTTAAAATACCTAATGGAAGTTTACTTTAAAGGCAAAAATGACCAATAATATATACGACCAACCCACAATATACATCATTAACGATACATGTATACACAATCTTGTCTTCGCGAACACATATTCATTTTTTCCGAGTAATCAAGTACTCGATCGAACGATCGTCCGAGTACTCGAGTATTAATTTTACTACTCGTTGCCATCCCTAGTTTTTTTCTGATCAATTACTTTAGAAGCCATTGTCCAAGTATCACCAAGTTTGGTTTGAATATGTATAGTCATAATATCTTAGTTATGTTCAATAACTGAGCCATATCACTCTAGTCACTCAAGAGCTATTGCCATTTAATTATGAAAAATTACCAAAAATCGCTCTTGCCTGATCAATTTTTTTTAGAAGCCTACATGTATGTCTGATCATCGCCACAAAATTTAGACAATATTTCAATGGGCAGAAAGTATCAGGTTTGATAACCAGTTACTTTCCTTGATTCACTCGAAGAGATTTGACCCTCAAATTGGTAAAAACTGTCTTTACACTTTACAGTGTCTGCTGTTTAAATTTGGCTAACATACAACCAATTGTCACCAAACTTGAGTGACCTTAAAATAGGAGGGGTGTCAAGAACCATCCACATAGATTTGTGTTGTTTCTTATTTCAACTTGTAAATTTTAAATTGCTGTCCCTGTGAAGTGTTTTTTTTTATCTAATATGGGGCTGAAATTGAGCCCTGTTCACAGTTTAAACAAGATGACTATTTTTCACTTAAGTATGAGCAAAATTCACATTCATTACCTATAATGTATTGTTCATGGAATTTTGTTCAGCAAGCAATGGTATAAACCCCATTTCTAGCATTTTTTTTAAATAATCAATGTTTTAATAATCTTGCTTTTCACAATTTGTTTTAACTATATTTTCAAGTGACATCAAATGACCCCATTCACAAAATATAGAAAAAAACACCCTGCAAGCTGCATTTTACAAATAAGTTTTGCTTTAAAACCATTGATACAGTAGGGTGCAAAAGTATTTCTTAAATGTTGACTTATTAATATTTGCTGGTGCAAAAAGTATTCCTTAAATGGCAAATTATAAGATGTGTTGGCTCATTCATCCCTTGCAGATTGGTCGGCTCGGACAGAGTTTCCCAAGGAGGTAATTAATGTAACTACTAACACTAGGAACAAAATATAGATAGATACCCTATCATTTTCAGGAAATACAGTTGGTGACAAGGTTGTTGAGGGAAAGACGAAAATTGTGTATCGTCTAGCTGACAATCCAGACAAGGTTTTACTGCATTCTAAGGACCGTATAACAGCAGGAGATGGGGAGAGAGCCCATGATCTGAAGGGAAAAGCTGAGATCTCGACAACTACGGCGTCAGCTATCTTTGAGATGCTCAATAATGCAGGTATTTTAGTAGAGCAAGTTTAGAAATTGGGGCACACGCCTGATTTCTTCAATCTCAACATGTACAACAACGTAACATTCACATTTTGACGAGTACATGTAGCTACACATACAAGTCTAAGTACAAGTAGTGTTTTTCAAACTCAATTATGTAAAAGGCGTATTTCTAGATCAGCTTGTTTTGTGCAGAATGCCATCAGTTTTATTGATATGAAGTATTAAATCTGAGCAGTTATATTTCAGGGATAAAGTCACATTTCATCAAGCGAAGTGGACAGACATGTATGGTTTGCAACTACTGTGACATGGTTCCCCTGGAGTTTGTTACCCGCAGGATTGCAACGGGCTCCTTCCTGAAAAGGAATCCGGGAGTTAAAGAGGGTTACCGGTTCTGTCCTCCGAAACAGGAGATCTTCTTTAAGGTATATCAGCTCACTTGAACTGTCAGTATCAAATTTATACTATGACGCATCTTTCCCACAACCTTATACAATAACCTTTCATTACTGTAATGAAATTTGCTACATGCTTGAATTTAGTGAATTTATAATAGGTGTCTTATTCTACATGTTGTATAAATTGCTGAATCCATACATTGTGGATATAGTCCCAGCTGTAACTTCATCATGTACAGAGGGATTGTAAAATAAATGTGTTTGGTACATAAAGGCAGTGTCACATGCAAGATCCACAACCCTATGTCAAGTGCCAGGTCACACTAAGAGTTTAATCATCATGGGATGCTTCATAAATGCACGTAGAGTATCTTTGTCCTGGCTGTAGCTTTGTGAAATTGTCATGGATTGTGGAATTTTAAAATGAATAAGCCTTTGTGTTTGTTACATAAAGGGGATGTGCCTTGTGAATTTACCTCTCCCTCATCACT
Source organism: Mya arenaria (assembly GCF_026914265.1). NCBI lineage: Eukaryota > Metazoa > Mollusca > Bivalvia > Myida > Myidae > Mya > Mya arenaria. The sequence continues at coordinate 5,490,585 of NC_069124.1, forward strand.
CCCAAACAATTGAGTTCAACAATCATAGGGTCTGGAGTATGCGATTTTGTTAGCTCTTCCTGAATGTCGGCATATCAGTAATTACATAATCCATCAAACTGGAAGGCACTTCGGGGGCATTGGTCACTTAATGTGACAGCTGTTGTTGCATGACTTATTTATGGATTTAATACTATTGATTCAGTATAAATCTCCCTTTCATGGATAACAAGCACTGTTCATCAAAGGCAATTGTAATAATGACATATATGTAAAGAAACATATGTATATAACTTCAAGCTTCACACTGTGACATATTTGCAATCTGCATGTACACAGGATGATGCCAACCATGACCCCCAGTGGTCGTATGAGCAATGTGTGGAAGCCAAGCTGGAGTTTGGGGGTCGATTAATCGGGCGGGATGAGATCGATATCATGTGTAAATCGACCGTGACAGTGTTCGAGGTTCTGGAGAAAGCCTGGGCTTCTCTTGATTGTTCACTAATTGACATGAAGATCGAGTTTGGTGTCAACCCGAAGACTGGTAAGACTTAGACCGGTTAGAATGCAGAGGATGTGAACGGGGTTCAGTTTAGATAAAAAACAAATTTATAACAGTAGGACACATTCAACCAAGAAAATCTTAATATTTTAAAGTGGGAAATAACAAAACTTACATAAATAAGCGACTAAAAATCAAGATTTAGGTTGATGTTATTAAACGCTGTTTAAAACATTGCGACAGGTGAAAAATTGTTTTGACATGTAAAATTTTAGTGTTTACCTGTCGCCATGTCCTGTGAAGAAAAAAAGCATTGTCTAGTGGTATGGGTGTTTGTCTCATCTAAGTGGTTTTGGGTTCAAGTCCCACATTCCAGTAAACTAGACGAGAGCATAATGCTATTAGTATTCAGCTTTTGACAAAAAAAAATGTTATCATAGCAAGTAACTTTATTTGAGATTAAAGTAAGATTAAAGTATAAAATGCAAAGTTGTTCCTAAACTATAAACCAATTGTTTTTGAAGAAATATATTATGTTTAGTATTAGCATTATTCATGTCCAATATTATGAATGCATGAAGCTTACTAAATTAAGGAAAACAAATATTGTTGGAAGCAAATAACTTTAAAATGTAAAATGTTTTTTGACAGAATTTTGAAACTGCCATTAATATGACACTGGTTTTCAACAAACAATTAACAATCATTTCAACAAACAATTACCAATAATTTGAAACAATCAATTTACCAATTAAGGGGTTATATTTAGTCAAAACGTAGCATAACGAAGTATAATCAAATGGATTACTTTGACCTTCCACTTCTGACAAGTGATCAGACAGAACTAGGCTACCAATAGAACCATATTAAATGTGTAAATGGGACTGTACATAAGGAGCAATTGATAATGTCCTTAACAAACGCCCGTGCATCCCTCAGTCAAAAGTTGTATAAAGCTTATTTTACTGTGATTTTTGTTCATTTATAATAAAAAAAATCATTAGTATTGACTTCCCTCCAGGTGAAATTCTGCTTGCGGACATCATTGACAGTGACTCATGGCGTCTGTGGCCAGCCGGAGACCGTCGCCTGATGAAGGACAAACAGGTGTATCGGGAACTGAGGGAAGTCACATCAGAGGCCCTAGACACTGTTAAACGCAACTTTGAGTGGGTTGCTGACAGGGTTGGGGTAAGTTTTGCCATTTTAACAGCTGATGTTTTAGCCTGCATGGGATTGTCAGCTGATGTATAAAATAAAAAGGTAATTAAGTAGTTATAGAAAACTGCGGCCAAAACTAGAACAAGCCGGCGAATCCTGCGTGTTAAAAAGTTGCTTTGTTCTGAATTTTACACATGCCGTGTTAAACAATCATAGGCCAATGTGAGATTTAGGCTATATTAGGTATTTGATCAACATCAAATGTTTCACCAAACTATTAAATCCTAATCTGTATCGGCGAGCTGTAGTATTAATTGGCTCTCCCACAGACATAGGCCGCCTTGACAAGATTTGGGTGCTGAGTGGCACCTTTTTTACATCACAAACTAAACTGTATTCCCATAATGTACTGTTTTCAGCAATTGAGCCCCAAACCATCTGGGCGTGCAGTGGTGTTTATGGGCTCTCCCACAGACATGGCCCACTGTGAGAAGATTAGGGCGGCCTGCAAACTGTATGGGGTTCCTTGTGAACTACGGGTATCATCTGCTCACAAGGGCACAGACGAAACAAAGAACATCCTAGCCCAGTATGAAGGTAAAAGTCTTGGTTTATTTAAATTTATATTTGCTTGAGCAGACAGCTGATAAGGCCTAAAATAAAAAAAAAATTTGTTTGGAGTAACGCGACCGACCCATAAAAATCGTTGCCGACTCAATTTTTTTTTTGGCATTTTGATCCGCAAATTTTTTTTTCAACGCCTTTCCGCTACTATTTTCTGTTTCTGCTCTTTTCTTCTGTTTCGGTTCTTTTCGATTTGTAGACACACTCGTAGAGCTTCAGTTTTTATCGCTGATCGCAATGAGCGTTTCGAAAACATGGCTGACTGCAAGTTTGTCGAACGTGAACCGAACGAAATTACGTTTTGTGTGACAATAAATTACTTAAATAAAAAAATTAAAAACAACTTTGTAAGAAAATTCAATGTCGACTACACATGGTACGATGTATTTGATATTTTAATGGAGAATGAAAATTCCGATAGAATTGATTTTATTTGGTAAAACATAATGAAACATTTTACAATGTAAAATCAAACCAATTTGTTTCACATTTTCGTTTGCTTATCTTGAGTGTCATAAGTTTGTTTTGTTGAGTTCATCTCTGTGTCAGTCTTAAGTAGATTGAAATTCTTTGAAATTAAAAAAATAAAGGATCAGAAGTTAAGATGTTTGTTGTTCAAAAGTTTATTACAATGCCTTGAATAACTAGTGTTATGTAGTGAATGTACTGTACACAAGATCCAGTTGTCGTTGGAGAAAAAAAAATAAAAAAAAAAATACCTACCTACCCACCTTAAAAAATCTGGGTAGGGTTACTCCAAACAAGAATTTTTTTAAGGTTGGCCTAATTGATAGAACTCACTCTGGAATCCTTTTCATCAGTGCTGTGTCCTATTTGAGAGGAAGAAAAACACCGAACAGTTTGAGAATATGATGTATTTTCAGCAGGAGGGAACAAAGTTGTGACATTGTGTTTGTTTAGTTAACTGCAATTCTTATAAAAAAATTTTTTTAGTTAACTGCTATTCTTGTCAATTAAGTGTGGTTCTACCTGGCAGCTGATGGGTTTTTAGCTCGACTATTCGAAGAATAGGTGGGCTATACTACTCGCCCCAGCGTCGGCGTCCGGTTTAAGTTTTAGGGTAAGTTGGAATTTTCACTTATAAGTCCAATACCCTACATTCAATTGACTTAATACTTCACACAGTTATTCAGGGCCATCACATGATGAGGTTAGATAACTCCATATTATTCTTTACACAGATTATGGCCCCTGATTGACTATGGAACTTGGGTTAAAATTTTAGGGCAAGTTGGAATATTTATTAATAACTTCTATATCCTTTGTTCAATTGACTTAATACTTCACACAGCTGTTCAGGACCATCCCACAATGAGTTTACATAACTCCATATTATCCTAAATACAAGTTATGGCCCCTGATTGACTTAGGTTAAAGTTTTAGGGCAGGTTAAAGTTTTAGGGCAAGTTGGGATTTTCACTTAAAACTCCAATACCATTCATTCAATTGACTTAATACTTCACACAGATGTTCAGAGCCATCACATAATGAGGTTAGATAACTCCATATTATCTTTTATACAAATTATGGCCCCTGATTGACTATGGAACTTAGGTTAAAGTTTTAGGGCAGGTTGGGATATTGTTAATAACTTCTATACCCTTCATTCAATTGACTTAATACTTCGCACAATTGTTCAGGACCATTACCCAATGAGGTTACATAACTCCATATCCTTAATACAAGATTGACTTAGGTTTAAGTTTTAGGCAAGTAAAAGTTAAGGGCAAGTTGGGATTTTAATAAAAAGAACTTCTATACCGTTCATTAAATGCACTTAATAAAATTCAAAATTATTTACGACCATCTTACAACAAGAAACATAACTCTGTTTTAAGCCTAAATACAAGTTATGGCCCTTGATTTTTTAGATTTTTTATTATTATTATTTTTTTATTTCCTTTGAAAGGCATATTTGTATATTCTTAACCACATTTTCATAATGGGAAATCAAGTTATTTGAATGACTTGCGTCATTGTTTGGGCGTGCTGGTGGGAGGGCAGGATCAAAGTACCTTATGTATCAAATTATTTTAATTAGGTTTGACATAAATAGACCAAACTTGGTATTTTTACATCCTTATTGTATTCTAAGTCAAAGCGGCATAGTCGAGCGCTGTCTTACGACAGCTGGAAAGGCAGGTTTGAATCTATGTCTCCTAAATCGAAATTCAGTTTATTTCTGTTTTTTTGTTTTTTGTCTTCAGCACACTGCATTTTAATAATAAATCATTTTTATTGAATGAACATTGATTTGGATTGGATATCTTTTTTCAGACAAGATGTACCCTACTGTAAACAATTATCTTTGATTGATATATATTTTCATAAATATACAACTGTTTGCAAATAAAATTAGCATTTCAAGTTTTTGATGCAATGTATAATCATGGTTTTATCGGCCCTAATCTATCTAGTGATTTTCAAATGACCAATCAGTTTACTTCACAAATCAAAGACAACAACTGCAGTCATCACTGAGATGATATTAACTTGAGAGTATTCTAATCTGTATTTTAGGTGAAGGTATCCCTACTGTGTTTATCGCAGTGGCAGGGAGGAGTAACGGCCTGGGACCGGTGCTGTCGGGGAACGCTGCATGGCCAGTCATCAACTGTCCCCCGATATCAGCTGACTGGGGTGCTGAGGATATCTGGTCCTCCCTCAGGCTGCCGTCAGGTGAGTTATGTCTCCAGGCCTTCTTCTATAGTACCCACTTTTTCGACTATCCGACCCATTCCCAAAAGCAAAATATATATTTTTCCAAATCTTCAGAAAAAATAATATAATTAATGTGACGTAAATTTTTGGGGATAATTGAATACAGTAAATGTTGAGTTTCATCTTATTGAGACATCAGTATGAAATATTATCTGTCATGATTTATGGCAATAGATATTTACACCCCAAGGATTAATATTTCAGCCTTTTCAGGTCTTTTGAAAGGGAAAAGAAACTAATATTAATTTGTCCTTAAAAAATATAATCACAACTGCTTATTGGTGCCTAAAACCTGCATCAGATTGGATTAAACCTCCACATATCCGTCCTTCAATTCTTGATGAACCAACTGGGTATGCACATTCCACTAATTATGCCCCCCTTCGAAGAAGAGGGGTATATTGCTTTGCACAGGCATGTCAGTCGGTCGGTCGGTCCGTCGGTAGACCAAAGCTTGTCCGAGTGATAACTCAACAATTCCTGGACGTATGGTCATCAAACTTCACATGAAGGTTAGGCCTGATCAGTAGATGACCCCTATTGATTTTGGGGGTCATCGGGTCAAAGGTCAAGGTCACAGTGACCTTTAATGGTAAAATAATTGTAAAGCTTGTCCGAGTGATAACTCAACGATGCCTGCACCCATGGCCCTCAAACTTGACATGGAGGTTGGGCCTGACCAGTAGATGACCCCTATTGTTTTGGGGGGGGTCATCAGGCCAAAAGGCAAGGTCACAGTGACCTTGAATGGTAAAAGGTCGTCCGAGTGATAACTTGACAATGCCTGCACCCATGGCCCTCAAACTTGACTTGGAGGTTGGGCCTGACCAGAGCTGACCCCTATTGTTTTTGGGGCTCATCGGGTCAATGGTCAAGTTCACAGTGACCTTGAATGGTAAAAGGTTGTCCGAGTGATAACTCAACAATGCCGGCACCCATGGCCCTCATAATTGAATTGGAGGTTGGGCCAGACCAGTAGAAAAACCCAATTGTTTTTGGGGGTCATCGGGCCAAAGGTCAAGGTCACAGTCACCTTGAATGGTTAAAGGTTTTCCTTGTGATAACTTGACAATGCCTGCACCTATGGCCCTCAAACTTGACTTGGAATTGGGCCTGACCAGTACATGACCCCTTTTGTTTTTGGGGGTCATCTGGCCAAAGGTCAAGGTCACAGTGACCTTGAATGGTAAAAGGTTGTCCGAGTGATAACTCGACAATGCCTGCACCCATGGCCCTCAAACTTGACTTGGAGAATTGGCCTGACCAGGAGATGACCCCTATGGTTTTGGGGGGTCATCTGGCCAAAGGTCAAGGTCACAGTGACCTGGAATGGTAAAAGGTTGTCCGAGTGATAACTCGACAATGCCTGCAGCCATGGCCCTCAAACTTGACTTGGAGGTTGGGCCTGGCCAGAAGATGGTCCCTATTTAGGGGTCATTGGGCTAAAGGTCAAGGTCACAGTGACCTGGAATGGTAAAAGGTTATCCGAGTGATAACTCGAAAATGCATGCACCCATGGCCCTCAAACTTGACTTGGAGGTTGGGCCTGACCAGTAGATGACCCCTATTGATTTTAGGGGTCAAAGGTCAAGGTCACAGTGACCTTCAAAGCGACCTTGACAATTCCTGGACCTATGGTCATCAAACTTGACATGAAGGTTGGGCCTGCCCAGTAGATGACCCCTATCTTCTTTGGGGGTCATCAGGCCAAGGTCAATGTGACCAGTAACCTTTAACGCAAAAAAGTTAACAAATCTTTTCCCACTGATATCTCAACAATGCCTGAACCTATGATCATTAAACTTGACATGGATGTTAAGCCTGATCAGTAGATCACCCTTATTGATTTTAGGATTCATAGAGCCAAAGGTCAAGGTCACAGTGATCTTGAATGGTAAAAGGTTGTCCGAGTGATAACTCAACAATGCCTGAACCCATGGCCTTCAAACTTGACTTGGAGTTGCATCTGACTTGTAGATGACCCCTTATGATTAAAGGGGTCATTGGGTCAAAGGTCAAGGTCACAGTGACCTTGAACAAAAAAACTTGTCTGTGTGATAACTTGACAATGCCTGCACCCATGGCCCTCGAACTTGACATTTAGGTTTCTGGTGACCTGCTGATGACTCTGGATTTTGAGTTCATAGAGTCAAAGGTCATGGTCATAACACACTCTATCCTCACACTTTAATGGTCATAATCTTAAAACTGCCTTAACGGCAACAAATCAGCTGTCATTTTGGTCCATGCATATTTCATTCAATTGTCCATATAATCCTGACAACATGGCGCGAGGGGGGCATAATGTTTGACAAACATCTCTTGTTAATAATCATGCATACACTTTCTGTGACGTCGCTGAGCAGAATTGTTTACTCCTTTATAACTTTAATGAATTGCGCCATTATATGAACAAAGCTTAGCTGTAAAACTATTTTTTTCTAAATCCTGTGTAATGAAAAAACAAAATACTATATCAATTTTAATTTTCATTATTTCTCCATTGGTATGAACCAATTTTATATGACCATTTAAAAAAAAAAAAGGATGTATTATAGTTGTACTTGCAGTGTACAGGCGAGCGGCGTCCAGTATTTGTCCGCTCAATTTCTTTGGAAGCCTATGTCCAATCACCACCAAATTTGGTCAGGATGTCCATTGACATTATATCTTCGACACGCTCAATAACCAGCCATATTGCTTTCATCACTCAAGAGTTATAACCCTTTAATTATATAAATTACCTACAATTGGTCTTGTCTTCTCAATTACTTTAAAAGCCTTGTCAAATCATCAGTAAATTTGGTTAGCCTGTGTAGTGGTATAGTATCTCGACCAAGATTGATAACCAGCCATATCCCTTAAGTCACTTTAAAGTTATCACTCTTATCTTTTAGAAATTACCTCAAATCAGTCATGTGATCAATAACTGAAGAAACTTTCGTCCAATCACCACCAGATTTAATCAGAATGTGTATGGGTATAATATCTTGGACAAGTTTAGATAATCAGCCATATTGCTGTAGTCACTCAGGAGTTCTCACACTTAAATTATAGAAATTACCTAAATTTGGTCTTGTAAGCTCATTAAGCCTTCGTCCAATCACCACCAAATTTGATCAGAATTGGTATATTATCTTGGACAAGTTTGATAACCAGACATATCGCTGTAGTTGCTCGAGAGTTATCATCCTTTCATAATATTAATTTCTTAAAATTAGTCTTTTCCGATCAATAACTTTTGAAACCTTTATCCAAACATCACTTTAGTCAGAATGCAGTGTTCTCAACGAGATCCGGCTGCCGGCCAAAATGGATGGTTTAAATGGCAATTTGGCTGGTTCAAATTTGGAAAATAAGTGAATAAAAAGTAGAATAAGTAGGAGCTGGTCGGTAACATTACTATTTGCGTCAGTTCAACCGAAACTTATTGAGAACCCTGAGAATGTGTATGGGTATAATATCTCAGACAATTTTGATAACCAGCCATATTGCTGTAGTCATCTAAGAGTTATTGCCCTTTAATTATAGAAATTACCTAAAATTTCTTTTGTCTGCTCAATAACTGATGTAACCTTTGTACAATCACCACCAACATTTGGCAAGACTGTGTATTTGTATAATTCTTCGGACAAGTGCTAAATCAGCCATATCATTCTTGTCGCACAAGAGTAATCGCCATGTAATAATATAAATTACCTCAAATCTGTCTAGTCTGATCAATTTATTTAGCAACCTTTGACCAATCATCACCATATTTCATTAGATGGAATGGATATAGTGATTATATCTTAGATAAGTGGGATAACCAGCCATATTGCTCTTGTCACTCAAAGGTTGTTCCCCTTTTATTATAGAAATTACCAAGAATGTCCTGTCCGATCATTAATTTTTTAATTTTATAATCCCTTGCCCAAGCAATTCATGGACAAAATTGGGTCAGAATGTGTATGGGAATAATATCTTTGGACAAGTTGGTTAACCAGCCATATAACTTTAGTCACATATAAATTACCTAAAACTGGTCTTTTCCGATCAATAACTTTAGAAGCCCTTTTTCCAATTGTCACCAAATTTGTTCAGAATGTGTCTGAACATGTCTTGGCCGGGTTCATTAACAAGCCATGTCGCCTCAGTCACACCAGAGTTATGACTCTTGAAATGGCAGAAACAGTCCTTACAGTGTCTGCTCTCTTAATTTGGCTTAGCATATAACCACTTATCATCAAACTTGGTGTCCTGAAATTGAAAGTTTAAATATGATGCCATTTCACAGTATGCATGTTTGTTTATTTATTTTTTTAAACAGAATCATACTAAGTTAAAAAATATTGTTCAATATCGAACCTTAAATCTTGATTTCCGCTACTGATATTAACAATCCGGGCTATGTGAGTTACATCCCTTTCTTCCATTTATTTCTCTATAAAACTATTTTAGCCAAATTTGACCTGAAATGAACTTCGTAGAGAAAAATGTTCAGAGGCCTAATACTATAGAAAGGACACAGAGGCTATTTCTGTTTTTAAATTCTGGAGGACAAAAGTGCGTTCTATACACAGTCAATTCTCATTCAAATCAGGTCCCCAATACTCAGTTTACATGGTTACGCTACACGACGTAATGAAATGAAATTTACAATATGATTTTAATGATATTAATACACAGTATTATTTGGGGTTTTTTAATTTATATTTTTAGAATTAAATTTCATGTTTTAATTGTCACATTGATATGTTTTTCAAAATTGGATGATGGATTTAATATTTGATTACATCAAAACTGCAAACTTATGTACGTTGAAAATAAATTAGAAATCCATTACATATTTGCAGGTCTGGGCTGCACAACAGTAACCTCCCCTGATGGAGCGGCCCTCGCCGCAGCCCAGATTCTTTGCCTCAACGACCATATGATCTGGGCAAAACTGCGCACCAAACAGCTCAACACTTGGGTAGGTCTGAAAGAGGCAGACATTAAGGCCAGGAAGACGAATTTCATGATTGAGAAATCCGAGGTCTTTCAAAATGGACATTAGATGACGAGTTCATTGGGAAATTATTATTACTGTTATGAGATTTTTGGCAGATTTGGTGCATTAATGAATCTGATATTAAATAGACACTATTGTTGTATATTGTTTTGCAAATCAAAAACATTAGTCAGGTTTAGTGAGATCTGAATCTGATACTGAATTATAAAATGAATAGACTTATATCTTGTAGTTTAGCAAACCAGAGATGAATATATTTAACAATCAAACATTGAACAAAATTGTTTCTTTAATAGCATTTGTACCAGTGTATTTTTGAATCTGATAACAAATTGACATTACTGTGAAATGTAAAGATTATCAGATGGTAACCTTTGTAAATCATAAATACTAGTAGTAGTCACCATTCATTCAGTTATAATGTTCATGGTTGTTAAGATTCATAGTTTGACATTTTTCAACAGCCAGTTTCGTATTTGTTTGATTTATTTCATTAGTTAATGTCATTATGTAAGACAGTTAGCTCATTATGAACCAGCATGATCTCAAAGTGGTGCCATTTTTATGAAATATAAGTTGTTTTTGTTTATTTCTAGTTGCGATTGAATGAACCGTTTTCAAGAGGAATGTTTTGATACCAAATAAACAGTATTTTTCTATATGTCCAGTTATTATCATGTCTCCCCCAAGACGAATTGTTTTTGCCCTGTTCGTCTGTACACCTCACTTTGTTTCCGCTCAATGACGAAAGAAGGCTTTGACCCAGGAACTTGATATGCAGGTTGGTAATGACCATAAGATGACCATTTTTTATTTTGAGTTAAGGTCAAAGGTCAAGGTCACAGTGACTCTTGAGATGAAAAAACAGTTTCTGCTCAATAACTGTTGATTCTTTGGGTCCAGGAACTTCATAGTGGGTATGGGAGTAGGTCATGACTATTAGATGACCCCTATTGATTTTGAGATCGGGTCAAGGCTGTGGCGACTTGATTCTGAAAAATTATTTCTTCTCAATAGCTTAAGAATGCTAACACCAAGGAACTTCATACTTGGTATGCCAGTTGGTCATGACTAGTAGATGACCTCTATTTATTTTAAGATTAGTAAGTCCAAGGCCAGTCTGTTTATGTCTTTAAAAAAACAAATAGAGGTTTTGTCTTTAACGTCATGGTTCCTCTAAATTATCTTAAACTTGACAAACCATTGCCAATATGCATCACAAACTTGACTAACCATTTTCTTGAATGAGTTCATTGTGTAGGTAAATCCAATAGATTGATAACATATTCTTCAAACACTACACTTACTTTTTAAAGCTGAAATTTTCGTCCAACACTGTGGACATCATCAGAGCAACTGGCCTGAATATCGCTCACTCGCAGCTCTGACACTCGGGACTTCCCGCCGAATTTCCGTAATCCGGCGAAAAGTGGGTCAAGGGTAAGTCCACCGTTGTATTGGATACCACTGACTATGAGGGGAAGGTGAGAGTGATGCTAGGTGATGAACGGACGTATGTGAAGTTAGATAAAGACCCCACATCAAATTATAAGAGGAAGTTGGTCTCTATATTGATAGGCTTCAAAAAAGATGACAAGATTACAGAAGGACAGTATAGACATTTATACCCTACAGCAGAGCAGGTACCTAGAATGTATTGCACTCCGAAAATTCACAAGGAGGGGAACCCACTCCGACCGATTGTCGACTATACAGGATCTATCGGTTATAACAGCTCGAGGCTGTTAGCAGATGTATTAGGTCCACTAGTGGGATTAAGTGAGTACCATGTGAAAAACTCTAAACATTTGTCAGACTCGTTGAGTACAGTGATGATTGAAGACAACGAAGTGTTTGCCTCACATGACGTGGTGTCACTTTTCACCAACACCCCCATCGACAAGGCCCTATCAGTCATAAGAGACCGCCTAGAGAAAGACAAGACCCTAAAAAAGAGAACCAAGCTGAGTGTGGATGACATCAAGAATCTAACAGACTTTATTTTGACGACAACATACTTTCAGTTCAGAGGTGACATATACCAACAAAAGTTTGGCACCGCTATGGGAAGTCCAGTATCTCCGATAGTGGCTAACCTGTATATGGAGTTTTTGGAAAGAGAAGCCATTGCAACTGCTCCGGTGACATGTAAACCAACCTTGTGGAAACGCTACGTAGATGACATATTAGAGAAGATTCAGAGAGGACAACTACAGAACCTCACTGACCACCTCAACACTGTAGACGTTACCAATAACATCAAGTTCACCCACGAAGAAGAAAGCAACGGGGCAATTCCATTCTTGGATACTCTCATCACCAGGAAGGAAGATGGTAGTATCAAACTGCTAGTATATAGAAAGAAAGCCCACACGGACCAATACCTGAATTTTTCATCCCACCACCCATTACAGCACAAGCTGAGCGTGGTCAGAACTCTATTAGACAGGTGCTACAACCTCGTCAACGAAACTGAAGATAGAGATAAAGAGGAAGAACATGTAAAACAAGCTTTAGGCCAGTGTGGGTACCCTGATTGGACAATAAAGAGGGTTAAGACCGAGATTTTGAAAAGAAAAAATGAAAACAAGGACAAGAAAAAAGTGAAACATACAGATAGAGACAATAAATCTAAAGGGATGGTGGTTATTCCGTATGTGAAAGGGCTATCTGAAGCAGTGAGCCGGGTGTTTAATAAACATCGAGTCGCCACGGCCATGCGCCCACATCAGACACTACGTAACATCTTAGTGCACCCCAAGGACAAACAGGAAACAACAGAGAAAGCAGAAGTAATTTACAAAATACCTTGTAAAAATTGTGATAAAGTCTACGTGGGAGAATCGGGGCGAAAATTTGGAATAAGACTGAATGAACACAAAAAAGATTGTGAAACAAACTCAAATAAGGCATTTACTAGATCAACTAGAAAACAATCAGAATTGACAATAGAAAAAAGTGCAATCACAGATCACCAGAACATAAATAATCATGAAATAGACTGGGAGGGGGCACGCGTAATAGAGAGAGAATCAGACTGGAGAGTGCGAAAAACGAAGGAGGCTATCTGCATCAAAACTGAGGGGGCAGTTATGAACCGGGACGAGGGGGCCTTCCTTTCTGGGATTTACAACCCACTTTTCGCCGGATTACGGAAATTCGGCGGGAAGTCCCGAGTGTCAGAGCTGCGAGTGAGCGATATTCAGGCCAGTTGCTCTGATGATGTCCACAGTGTTGGACGAAAATTTCAGCTTTAAAAAGTAAGTGTAGTGTTTGAAGAATATGTTATCAATCTATTGACTAACCATTGCCAATATGCATCCAAAACTTGACAAACCATTGCCAATATGCATCACAAACTTGACTAACCATTGCCAATATGCATCCAAAACTTGACAAACCATTGCCAATATGCATCACAAACTTGACTAACCATTGCCAATATGCATCACAAACTTGACTAACCATTGCCAATATGCATCACAAACTTGACTAACCATTGCCAATATGCATCCAAAACTTAGTCTAACTATTGCTAATATGCATCACAAACTTGACTTACCATTGCCAATATGCATCCAAAACTTGACAAACCATTGCCAATATGCATCACTAACTTGACTAACCATTGCCAATATGCATCCAAAACTTGACAAACCATTGCCAATATGCACCACAAACTTGACTCACTATTGCTAATATGCATCACATACTTGACTAACCATTGCCAATATGCTTCACAAACTTGACTAACCATTGCCAATATGCATCCAAAACTTGACAAACCATTGCCAATATGCACCACAAACTTGACTAACTTTTGCTAATATGCATCACATACTTGACTAACCATTGCCAATATGCATCACAAACTTGACTAACCATTGGCAATATGCATCACAAACTTGACGAACCATTGCCAATATGTATCACAAACTTGACTTACCATTGCCAATATGCATCACAAACTTGACAAACCATTGCCAATATGCATCACAAACTTGACTAACCATTGCCAATATGCATCACAAACTTGATGAACCATTGCCAATATGTATCACAAACTTGACTTACCATTGCCAATATGCATCACAAACTTGACTAACCATTGCCAATATGTATCACAAACTTGAAAAATTAATTTCTGGAGCAGTCCGGAAAACTTTCACCCATACCCAAAACCATTGCCAATATGCATCACAAACTTGACTAACCATATAAATTACAATAAAAAACAAGAGCTGTCACAGAGACTGTGCGCTTGACTATTACACCGCTTTTCAGTGTAAGGATTGAAAAGTTTTGGCGAAACATGGATCACTGTAAAATAAGATTAGATTTCAATGCAATACATGATGTATTTGCTGAGATATTAACATGAATGTTGTGACATGGAAAATTTTAACCAGAATTTTTAAGTCCAATAATAAAGGGTCATTATTTGCAAAATACACTTATCTAACTTGGTTAAGTAGGTTGGGTGGTTGAGTACCATTGTATAAAGATTCAATGCAATACATGAAGTAGTTGCTGAGATATTAACCTATGTGTGCTACCATGCAAAATCTTAACCAGAATTTCTGAGTCGCAATATAAAGGGGCAAAAATGATATAATATAAATGATTAGAGTTGTCTTTTATGATTAATTAAGAAGGTTGAATGGTTGGGAGCCTGTGTATAAAGTTTCAATGCAATACATGATATATTCAAATTTCTATGTTGAATTAAAAGGGGCGATAATTTGAATTTTATGCAAAATAGAGTTATCTTACTTGGTTATTTTAGTAGATTGGATGGTTGAGTACCATTGTGTAAAGTCTCAATGCAATACGTCAAGTAGTTGCTGAGATATTAACCTTTGTGTGCTTACATGCAAAACCTTGACCAGAATTTCTAAGTCAAATAATAAAGGCCCATAATTTGCATTATATTCAAAAAAGTGTTATCCCACTTCATTATTTTAGTAGGTTAAATAGTTGGGAATACATATCTTAAGTTTCAATGCAATACATGATGTATTTACTGAGATAATGACTTAAATGTGCTTACATGAAAAACTTTAAACCAAGGTGTGACGCCAATGCTTGGGTGAGTAGTATAGCTCTCCTTATTCTTCGAATAGGCGAGCTAATAAGTACAAGAGACCACGTTTCATTCCCCATGAAACTTAGAATGCATGTTCATCTAGAAATCTAAATCAATTTGCGTCAACAAGATTTGTTACTTGACCAAATTTAAGTATTAGAAAGCCTTGTAATAACAATATAGATGTCACATTTAGGTGTTTGCAAATTTTGGAAGGACTGTTCATATTTCAATATTTGAATTCAACAAGAATGTGAAAGTCTTTGTCTTTAATATCATAACAGAACATAATACATGAACGTATAGCAACATTTACTGCATATATATACATGTTAGCACAATACCAAATTCTAGTATTCTAAATGCAGCTTGTGTACAATTTCAGAAGCACTCACAATTTCAAAAACATTGAAACTTAATAAATGGCACCAAAATAAAATGGATCAATCATACTGCAACTTCTTAGACTCACAACATCCTTTGAAAGCACAAGGTAACGCAAATAAAGTCACAGATATGGTTATTTATACAAACATAATAGCTATAAACTTGTAAAAGAGCACTGGGCGAACACCAACGCTTGTCTGTTGTTATTTTCATGAAAAAGGAACATAATTTGAACACTATAAAAGTTATGGACCTTGCTTAAATATGCTCACCAAGCTTCATTTCAATATCTTAGAACTCATTTTTTTTTGCATGCAGCAGCTGTCAAAAACACCAAGGCTATGACTAACTTTCTTAAAAAAAGCTGAGCTCATCGTCAAACATCTTTTCTTCAACCTCACTAGAAAAACTAGGTCGTAAAACTGACTTGACAAAACACTACATTTAAATTAAGCGCTAAACTGTGCTTATAATGTGTGTATTAACTTGAAGCTGTAGTTCTAAAACTGCACTTTTACTGTACAATAAAGTTCTACCTGGGAAGAAAATTAACAAACAATTGACTAAGCTTCTGGGAAATCACATGCCAAAACTTGCAGCTAAACAAATTATTTGTCTAGATAATTGAAAAGCTGACAAAAAGTGGCCAAAATACATTTTATAGCTGATCTAAAAACAGTTTGACAGAGAATTTTTCCAAAAGTGCGAAAGCGCTATTCTGCTATTTTCTATATGCCATACGCCTGGAGGATTGAAACACAAATTCCATTCCAATGACGAAGTTTTGCAGTCATTGTTTTATTGGGAAGTTCACTAGCAAAAATCTGTCTGTAATACACACAATTAAACGAACATATTTTATATGAAACAATTTTTACATACCGGGGTATTCCAAAATCTGTATCTTTGTGAATTTTTTACTATTAAGAGAGTAGTGACTTCATTGTGACAATTTTTTTTTTCACAGATGTTTACCACATTGTAATATCACTTGTACCAGTGTATTGCTTTCATCTAAGATAGATTAAATGACATGATAACAATGTAAGAAGCAAGTACCAGTATGTCTGCTCACTGATTGAACATGCACAGAAATGTGGCTTGAATGTAAATCATCGTAAATGCATTATCAACAACTAATTTGTTAAATGTACTGTAGACATTCAGAAAACAACAAAAATAAGATCGTTAACAACATATTGAATGCACCAAAACTTTGACATTCGTCAAACATTACTTATAATTGTTCAATGTTAATTGAAACCATAACTCTTGCGTATGTATAGCTTGTACTGTTTTCCAGTTAAATCCCTTTACAGATCAGGCCGCAGGCAACATATACACACATTAACTACATTCTAATATTGCACATAATATACAATTACCCACAATGCAATATTTTTATCCATAGTAAAAGCAGTCCATTACTGGTATTATGGTATAAATTGCAGTGGTCAGACAAATATCCATCCAAATCCATCATAATTTAGCCAGTAATTACCATGAATGACCAGCCAGCAAATCAAGGGGGCAAAAGCGAAACCTTTCTAAGCAACAACAATAATAGAATGTCTTAAAACATTTTTGCTTTACCTATCTTACCAGAAAATGGCCAATACCCAACAATTTTCAGACCGAGCATTCAGGGACACATTGGGAGCGGGTTGGAGAATGGTCTTGGCATTTAAAGCTGAATGAGCAATTGACATACAAATTTACAATTAACATATTTATATGCATAACGATGCTGTCATCAATGGACACACCATATGATCACTTTTTCAAATCTATAACTCTTCCTTAATTAAATGCAGTTCCAGAAAAGTTGTTTGTAAACACTGTTTTAACAGGAAATTTAAGTGAATTAGCATGTTAAACAATTTGACATGTGTCATTATTCACTAACCTAATAATGAACTGTATTTATCATTCTTAAAACACTCGTTGATAAGAAAACCCCTATGTTCAGAAAAACATGCTTAGATTCATGACATAGTGTTTACATATACACAAAATACATAGCTTAAGTGCATAGTATTAAAATGTCTTGAAAGTAGACGATAATCTTGGATGAAGGTTACTTGTCTTGAAAGTAGATACCACATCTGGGATTAGGGTTAAATGTCTTGAAAGTAGACGACACATCTGGGATGAGGGTTACATGTCTTGAAAGTAGATGCCACATCTTGGATTAGGGTTAAATGTCTTGAAAGTAGACGACACATCTGGGATGAGGGTTACATGTCTTGAAAGTAGATGCCACATCTTGGATTAGGGTTAAATGTCTTGAAAGTAGATGACACATCTGGGATGAGGGTTACATGTCTTGAAAGTAGATACAACACCTGGGATTAGGGTTAAATGTCTTGAAAGTAGACGACACATCTGGGATGAGGGTTAAATGTCTTGAAAGTAGACACATCTGGGATGAGGGTTAAATGTCTTGAAAGTAGACGACACATCTGGGATGAGGGTTACATGTCTTGAAAGTAGACACATCTGGGATGAGGGTTAAATGTCTTGAAAGTAGACGACACATCTGGGATGAGGGTTACATGTCTTGAAAGTAGACACATCTAAATGTCTTGAAAGTGGATGATACACTTGAAAGTGGACGACACATCTGGGATGAGGGTTAAATGTCTTGAAAGTAGATGACACACCCGGGATGAGGGTTAAATGTCTTGAAAGTAGACGACACACCCGGGATGAGGGTTTAATGTCTTGAAAGTAGACAACACACCCGGGATGAGGTTTAAATGTCTTTGAGTGACTAGTTTTGCGCAGCGACCTTCAGAAGAGCTGAACAACAGGAGAGCTGAAAGTAAAAGAAAAAAACATTTACATTATGTGACCGTTCAAAAGTCATCGGTATGCAAAACTTCATAAAAGCATTGTGTTTTATCTTTACAGCTCATAGAATGTAAGGACACAAATATTATAAAGCTATAGTTAGATTTAAAAGATAACATTTTTTTTCTCAGACAATCTCGAATAATTAATGGACAATGCATTATTCATATGTTTTGGTGGGGTCTTCCAGACAAAGTTAAAAAAATATAAATGAGCAATGCATATGACTTGTATGTTTTTGTTTTCTTCCGACAATGTTGAAAAATAAATGAAAAATGCTTTTGAAACTCATTAATGATAACAATTATGTTTAATCTTTTTTAAGTTAAGTTTTTTTAAAATTTGTTTGATCATTATAATTTATGTCTTCTTAGTAAAGAATTACTAAAATAGACCGAACAAAGCCAAATTACTGTCAGTACAGCCTTTTGAATAAATAAAGAGCTTCGAGTTTTGAAATCTACAATGTCGGCAAATGTCAGTTATTTCAGAGACATTTAATTTCTCGGGTATAATTATTCATATCATGTTTAATCTAAAATTATTTCAGTTTATACTCGAAACATGCAGAATAATGCACGCACAGTCACCAGTTATGGAGGTGCATTATCACATTGGGAGTTTTGACAACATACATGGATAATGTAAGATCCTATCAGCATGGTCTGAATCTGTTAGCTTTCAATTCGAGCATGAATTATCATGCAAATATGCCAATAGTTGGACAGAAAGTTAAAGCATATAATCATTATTTATGCATTATAGCCATGACTAGTTTGTGGAGTTTAATAATGGTTCAATTTCATTGAATGTAACAAGAAAAAACACATGAAAATATGCTGCTTTTGCATGCCTCACAAACTATAATCACCTTTAATTGTTTCTAAGATCAAAGACGGAAGGCAATGTGAAGTGCAGTTCACAAGCTTAGGATAAGACCTTTTTCAAAAGCTCCTAATAACCTCAAGCTTATTTATTTTAGATGAATTGTTACAGAACATGTAAATGATGATTGTAAACAATACCTTAAGTATCTTACAAGTAATGCAATTATGAATTACTAACTTCAAAACAATTCTGGTTACTAATCATGACAATAACATTCCTTCCAAATATTTCAACATGTATCAGTTGCAGTAATGAAGTCAATGCTATTCTTGCACACAATCAGGAAGGAAAGAAAAAACTCCTATAAAAAAAATGTTAAATTACTTAAAGTGTCTTGTAAAAGAAACTTCAGGAATAGTGGAAGTGTAAATTTTTGCTTAAAAACAATTCTACCTGAGTAATTCCTTACAATGGTGTTTCCTTCTTTAAGGGGAGTCCACTTGGTCGAACTGGCGCACGCTGGTCTCCAATGGCAACCATAGGAGATGTTCTACCGTTTGTTGACAAGCTACCATCACTGCTGAGTGAGGCTGAGTTATCTCCCCTCTGACTACTCTCCAGTTGCGCAAGCTTTTTCATATGGCCTACAGAGTTAATGCCCTTGGCTTTATGATTAGGATTTGTGACTATTCCATTTCTCTTTCGTCTTGTTTCTGGTGACCTCATTTCTAATGCACTTTGGCCCATGAATGGTTTTGACACATGGTCAGGAGTTTTCTTTCTTTGGTTTTCAAGTAATTGCATACTGGTTTTAAGACTAGAATGTGTATGGTGTGGATTGACCTTCCACACTTCATCATCACTAATATCTGCATTGTAAGGGTTCATGGTAATGTTTATATTCGTGGCAAGTTGGATTTTGTTCAAAAGATTTGCTTTACGACCTCTTGTAGGAGTTGTCTGTCCATTATGACCATTTGTTCCCCCAAATAGAAGGCACTCACTATTTAAAGCTGGGGATCCCAATGGAGACTGAACAGGGCTGTGAGGCTCGCTGACCGGAGATAGGAGGCGGCTTATTGGTCGAGAGCGGTTGCGGGAGAGGGAGCACTGCTGAAGTTGCTGGGTGAAGGTCATACAGTCACTTTCAGTGGGTCCAGTCTGGGAACAACTCATTGCACTGTTCAGCGAGCTCTGATTAGTTGAACTTGTCAAGTAGCTAGAGGACTTTGAGGAGTTGTTTGAAAGCATAGATTTTCTCCGATCGAAAGTGGAATCGGGTGATTCAGACGGGGAATTTGACATGTGGATGCCATTCATGACAACAGGATTGCCAGATGAAATGGTAACGCTTGAATTTACAGTCAGTATGGCAGTTTCGGATGCCTGTAGTGATGGCTTGGTCTCGCTACTGGTGCACGAAGCAGAGGAAGAGCTACGACTTTTGTTTCCAGTTGGCACAGAGGCGCCATACTCTTCCAGAAGTTTTATCACATTGAGGTGCCCACTCTTTAAAGCAACCTTCATAGGAGTACGTCCAAACTGATCTGCATGGTTTGGATTAGCGTGATATTGTAGCAGCACTCTTACCACATTGTCATGCCCCTCCTGACTTGCAATACACAGAGCTGTAGCCCCTTGATTGCAGGTGTGATCAACAAAAGCACCCTTGTCTAGCAAATATTGCACGACCCTATCATGTCCCTGCCAGGCTGCTGTTTGAAGAGCAGTTCTGTTATCATTGTCAACAGCATCTATAATTGCCACTGACCGACGACACATCACGTCCACAATCTCAAAGTGTCCTTGCCATGCAGCTACATGCAAAGCAGTGCGACCTTCAAGGTCAACCATGTCCATTCCCGCACCTTTCTGCAGAAGCAAATCAGCAATGCTATATTTGTTCTCCAGGGCCAATACATACAAGGTTGACCTGCCATCGGCATCCTGATAGTCAATATCTGATCGGAAATTAAGCAGATACTCCACGACATCCCGATGTCCCTCGATTGCAGCGGACCTAAGTGGTGTTTTCCCATCATGAGACCTCTGGTTCACTTGCGAGCCGTGTTGCACTAGCACTTGTAAAACAGGAAGGTGCCCCTCTTGGGCAGCCAGGTGCAGGGGTATACGACCTTCATTGTCTATCTCGTTGACCTTAGCCAGGTGTTCTATAAGAAGATCAGTCACCTGAAAGTACAATAATTGGTCATAAAGCTCGGACTATGAACTATTGCAGGTGACCAGTATGATGTCATTGTACCAGTGTCAATAAAAGGCTTTTGTCTTTGTGATACTTAATATAGAGGAGTGTAATGACCAAAAAAACAGATTTATTATAGACAATGAGTTATAGAAATAAAATATCATGCAATGCAATAATTTTCATAATAACATAGACATTATTGATTTTATGAAAAGCAAACAGCAGAAGTGAAAAGAAAAGACTTGAACCAAAATCATGAATGCAGTTATTGCTGAATTAAAAGAACATCTAACAGACTGACATCTACACATTAAACATTCATAAATTGTATTGATCGTTTATTCTAGTGTGAAATTTGCAAGCCATATATCATCACATAAAGGATGCTGTAAAATCCAAAACATATTTTTGCACAGTAAATTTTAAGCTAGAAAGTATTCCATGAATCATATTGTATGTATTCATAAAAAGATGACATGTTAATTAGCAGAAAGCAAGATTTATTACAAAACAAGGTTGACTAATGTTTAGGCTAGTGAACTTTTCAATAAAATGCCTATAATGGTAATTAAACCAAAATGAAGCATGAATAATTTCAACATAAAATGTTTGACTGAATGAGCATGTTAATTCAAAATCCATCAAATTTCAAATTGAATTAACATGTACAAGTTTAGAATTTCAATAAAGCAAGCATTGACCCTACTTTTAAAATCCCAGGGGGTACGTGAGTTTCCTTGTAGGTTGAAGTATATGTCATTTAGACTTGTGTTGATATTTAAATTCAAATTTGCATCTTTCAAGGGTGAAATAACGCCAAGGGTTAAAATTGTAGCTAGTGATATACCTTCATTAGTATCTTAAATGAAAATGGAGATCTTATCCTTTTACACATTTGAAAACTTGATCCACTTGGTATGATGGGAAAAAAACATAAATCACTACTGAATCTAGGTGAAACTATGAAATGAAGATTATTAATGTTTTTTAACTGATGAATAAAATGTTTGAACAAACATTGAAATTGAACTGCATTTTGTTTTAAATGAAATAAAGATCTTTAGATAAATAAAAAAAAATATAGGAAAAAGCAAAAAAGGAACATTATCAATTTAAGTTAAATGATAAGTGAAGACTTTTTAAGACTTTCACTCATGCCTCTGCTTATGGAACTGTTGGACGAACTCTAATTTATTAATTTAGAAAGACCCTGACGGAAACAAATTCCCATATAGTAATTATTTTGTTTACCGGTTAGAAGGTGCTATTTTGGGGCTTGTGCGCTACACTGAAAAGTATAAAGGCATTTGCACCAAAACTAAGTAAGATTTTTTTTTTCTTTACTTAACAATTAATTTGGCAGCATGCATATGGCCAGCTTATACACCAAATTACTGATTTTAGTAAAGGAAAAATAAGCAATATCTGTTAGTTTAATAGTAAAGTTAAAAAAATATATATATATATAAACACCAAAACGCAGTTTGCAATCGAAAACAATATATATTGAGTGTCACTTGATAACATAAAGTAGTGTTGGATAAAAATTGTATTAACGTAAAGCGAAGATTAAAACAAATCAATGGTGAATTAATCTTCGACAATTTTTATGCATGTACAAAACCCCTTAAATTTGCATTTTGACTGCATTATTTCATTATTACCAAATGTGTATGTATTTTTTTCCATTTGTCTGCAGTTATTTTCCATTCATTTTGAAATGATTGAAATCAGACCCAAACAAGAGTGTTAATGCATACAAGATATACTTTCGATAATCAATTGCGACAAAGTCCTTTACAGTAGTCACCAATGATGTTCTTTTCAAATGATTTTCTAAATTATAATTGATCAATTGGAACAACACTACCCATTGATTACGATTGAGGTCTGCAAATTTTGACCTTTTTAAATAAGGAATTTAAACAGTCTAAAATCTTTTAAAGCATTTAACAAGGTATAAAATCATTTATAATATCAGACAGCAAAATATGCAATTTATACATTTAGGATTTTGTAAATATTTAATCATGCGAATGGAAATTAACTTCAAACAAGCAGGCTTCCTATCAATTTGAGGGCATCAAATAGAGGTTAATTACATAATCAACAGCTATCAAAACACAGCAGCTAATAGAATTAAATCACACTGATTTTGAGTAACAGAGCAGACAAGAATTATATAAAAATAACCACAGTTTGAAAGTTAAATAAACTAATTATGTCAGAAAAGAAACTCTTAAACACTGTACTCTGGACTAAAACGGAATAAGGAACTGCATTGTTTTGTATGTTATTTCTACATTCGAGATTTAACAATAATGAAAAGAACAGCCAATACAGCATCCAGCCAATAAAAGCCCAGAGTTACATGTCATGTATTTTGTTTATTAGCATACCTGAATTAGTTGATTGATTAATTGGCCTGTGATGTCATTCTTGACCTTCTTTAATATATAGAAGTTAATACAATTTACAAGAATCACTACAAGTAGCTAACGCTTCCTTGTGATAATTTCATCTAATTTGTTATACATGAAATATGTATTAAGCAAAATTACAACCAACAGGGGTTGCATATTTAAACTAATCAGTGTCCCGGGTACTACATCATAGTTACATTTTTTGGTCTTTCTTCCCATCCAAATTTTGAACAGGAATTACTCCTGACATTTGATGAGAAAACCAGCACTGAGATCCAAATACTAAAGCCAGTAGCAATGAGGGGTAAAATGACAGAGGAAAACAGGAAAGGCCAGACAACATCAGGAGAACAGAGCCTCAAATGTCAGCCTCAACTTGGATAGTGGCTATTATGTTTGTAACTTAATTACATCTTGTACTTTCAGTTACGCCACATCAAGACAAGTCAAGGTAAATTATCTACCAATAAGAAGGTGTTTGACATATTAAACGGAAAAATACACGAAACACATCATCGATACATAAAACAAGAGGGCCAAATGGCCCTGAATCGCTCACCTGTCATATATTGCACATTCTTCCATTATATACAAATATTGAAAACCTAAGCCTATGAACACGGGGCGTGGCCAATTTTGACCCCAGGGCTAAAGTTTGAACAATCTTAATAGTGGTCCGATAAACGATGCTTCAAACCAAATATCTAAGGCCTTCGCCTTTTGGTTTCGGAGAAGAAGATTTTTTAAGTTTTCATCATATACATATATAAGGAAACCCATGACCGCCCGGGTGGGGCCATTTTTTGACCCCAGGGCCAAAGATTGAACAATATTGGTACAAGTCAACTAGATGATATATCATGCCAAATATCTAAGCTCTTGTCACTACTTGATTTTACGTGTGTATCTATATATGTATATTTGTTATTAATTGTTGTATGTGGCCCATATTGAAAATTGGTATGTGTACTAAATATGTTATCCAGTTTAAATTAAGACGTTACTTGTCTTTGTGAGTTCGGAGAAGATTTTTTAAGTTTTCACTATAACACATATATTTATCTCTAAACATATAGAGAATACCCATGACCCCCGGGGCAGGGCCAATTTTGACCCCAGGGCCATAATTTGAACAAACTTCGTAGAGGTCCACTAGACGATGAATCATGCCAAATATCTAAGCTCTAGGCCAAGTAAGTTCAGAGGAGAAGATTTTTTTAAGTTTTCACTATAAACATATAGAGAAAACCCATGACCTCCGGGGCGGGGCCAATTTTGACCCGAGGGCCATAATTTGAACAAACTTTGTAGAGGTCCACTAGACGATGAATCATGCCAAATATCTAAGGTCTAGGCCAAGTTAGTTCAGAGGAGAAGATTTTTAAGGTTTTCACTATAAACATATAGAGAAAACCCATGACCCCCCGGGGCGGGGCCAATTTTGACCCCAGGGCCATAATTCGAACAAACTTTGTAGAGGTCCACTAGACGATGAATCATGCCAAATATCTAAGGTCTAGGCCAAGTAAGTTCAGAGGAGAAGATTTTTAAGGTTTTCACTATAAACATATAGAGAAAACCCATGACCCCCCGGGGCGGGGCCAATTTTGACCCCAGGGCCATAATTTGAACAAACTTTGTAGAGGTCCACTAGACGATGAATCATGCCAAATATCTAAGCTCTAGGCCAAGTAAGTTCAGAGGAGAAGATTTTTTAAGTTTTCACTATAAACATATAGAGAAAACCCATGACCCCCCGGGGCGGGGCCAATTTTGACCCCAGGGCCATAATTTGAACAAACTTTGTAGAGGTCCACTAGACGATGAATCATGCCAAATATCTAAGCTCTAGGCCAAGTAAGTTCAGAGGAGAAGATTTTTTAAGTTTTCACTATAAACATATAGAGAAAACCCATGACCCCCCGGGGCGGGGCCAATTTTGACCCCAGGGCCATAATTTGAACAATCTTGGTAGAGGACCATTTGGTGATCCTAACTACCATATATCAACGGCCTAAGCCTTGTGGTTTGGGAGAAGAAGATTTTTAAAGTTTTTCCTTTTGTTTGCCATGGCAACCAGAGTTCTGCATGGAATTGAATTCTTTGAACAACTTTGATAGAAGACCACCCAAGGAACATCCCTATGAAGTTTTATTAATATTGGCCAAGTGGTTAAGGAGATGTCTTTTAAGTAAATTGTTGACGGATGACGCACGCCGCACGCCGGACGCCGGACAAAAGGCGATCACAAAAGCTCACCATGTCACAAAGTGACAGGTGAGCTAAAAAAGCAAGAAAATTCTTGACTTCTCTTTTAGATTTGATTGTTTTCTTCATAATGGAAACCAGAGTATATATTAGGCAATTCCAAATATATAATTGAAGTTTAACATTCTTTTGAAAATCAAGAATCATTTAAGACTTGAGATTGAATCTTTAAAAGCAATGGCAGAGTTAATTGTAACTGTTTTCAAGTTACTATAATAACATGACAAATTAAGGAAGCAAAACTATTCATATTTTGAAAGCCATGTCATTCTGTTCTTTGAAGTCCATTAATACACATCAAAATATAATTGCAGATATAAATAGTACAAAATAATAATTGTCATGTTTCTGTGGTTGTCTCGATGTCTCCAAAGTTCAGTTCTAACCACCCGTGTAATGTTAAATAGCCAACCTTTTCGGTTAATTGAGTAGTAAGCACTTTGTCTACAATCTTAGGTTAGTCTGGTCACATTCCTATGGTTTATTTAGACTAAATATCTGTCTGGCTGTTTTCAAATCCATGACCCAGTATAATGATTGGAAATCTGATAAGCCACAGCTGTATTTGGTAGAGAATAATATCAGCATATTTTTTTCAGGAAATATGACTACCTCCTATACTTAGAAGAAGAGTGAATGACATTGCGCAATACTGAAACTTCCCAATTAGGGTGATGTCAGAGTTATTACCTTGTAAATTATTAATCAATCTTTGTACAAAGACAAACATGGAATAAAAAAGTTTCTATGTGAATATTATTTTCATCCTAATTTCATAACATGAATGAAAATGTCCTCATGAGAAATCAAACAAGAAACATTTCTATGTTTTGCTAGTCTTGCCCTTTCGAAATGGTTATCTGATAAATATTTCAGACAGACAGATATTGTGCATTTGTTTGTACTTATAATTGATCAACAGAAGCAAATGGAACATGGTAAAAAAATGCAATGAAGTTGACTCAGTCCTAAAATGTAGGTAGTTTCATTGCCGCAATGGCAGTCAATTTCCAGTTTTATCCTTCATGTTTTTGTATGAACTATTTCTTGAATATATTGGTAATGATCAAACTAATAATCAATCAATGTGCTGCCACACCAGTTGGCTGCATGTACACCAGAGAAAAATATCCTCCAGTTGTATGGTTGTTTCTAAATCATTTTACGACATATTTAATATTCATGGAAGTAATTGCTGTATCAAAAATCTTTAAAAAATTGCCATATAATTGTTTGGACAACCGGTAGTTGAAATCCTGTATGTCTGTCTGTCTGTCTGTCTGTATGTCTTTGTCTGTCTGTCCGTCTGTCTGTCTTCAATACCTCACTGATTGGTGGAATATTGATGGGTGCATTACCTGCATATGACATGGTAACTCATTGACAGGTGCAGACTCTTATTTCCTGCGGCAAGTGGCTTAACATTTCATAATTCTCCATGTGTGAACAAGTTTTACTGACGTGTGCTTTTTCTCTTTCTTACAACTTTAACATAATCAAAAACATGGAAAGTAACCCTGGGAGCAATATTTTAACATGTGTTTCATTAACTTGTAGCTCTCCTTCGAAGTAATAGGCAATTAGCATAAATGCACGCTGAATGGAGGTTATATTGCCTTTTTGCATAAACATAATTTCAACAACTAATAGCAAAGTGTGCCATAAGCTTGCCAAGAATCATTCTGAAGCTATAACTGATGGATCACTCATCGCTGGCTTTCCTTATCTCTTTCTGAAACTGAATTTCTCCTCAAAATAAATATCTCTCCAACCAACAAAATGAACTCACAAAAATAATTCTAGGCCCTAAAAATCCATAAGTAATTGAAGTTTATCGATTACCGATTACTGGTATACTTATGAAATGTGTTTCAGGCTCTTTGCCTGACATCAACAGAATAGCTTCTAGAAATAAATATCTTGCAACTTTCAAGGATTTCTCAACAACAAAGGAATCAAAAATAGAATTATTCCCAGAACTCACTGCCAGATGGCCTTTTTCTTGCCAATGACAGGGAATTAACAGTTAACAGACCCAACAAACATGGCAGTGAAAATTGAACTATTTGAAATGGTGTTATGCACATCAGTCCACATTGATTTATCTGTCAAACAACATGCATCTGCATGTTTAGAGTCAAAGCACAGTAAAATGGCCCATTACCCCAGGGAAAAATCGTGGCCTTTCCTGGATTTGTCATGTGCATTAACATGATCAACCAGAATTAATAAGTTGTCTGTATGGTGATGTATTGATTGAAAAAAAGCAATTAAATTCTTTATTAGAAACAGTTCAGTTTTTCCAAAGGGGCAAAAATGTCTTGAAAAATTATGAAGATGAAACAATGTTTGATTGAATGCATTAACAAAGTTTTATGTCTATAAAACAGACCGTGATGTAAACAAATCTCTTAAGCATTTTTTATTTTCTTTTTATGATAGATTTTTTTTGCAATTTTACTTGCAAATTGTAGCTTCATGATGCTAAAGACAAGATTTCTACTTGCGTGTGTCTAAAAATTGAAACATGCTTAATATCATACCTCTGATATAATATAGTGTTAATAGTACTGCATTTTGATCTGGGAGATTGTGTTCCCCTCAATCGTATTTTTCAGGTTCGGATTTCACGAGGTTACTAGAACAGTGAAATCAAAATCTGCAAAAATCCACAAGTTGAATATGACATTCAGGATTAAAACATCGTACTCATAACACTTTTATTATATACATTACATAAAAACACATTATTTCATAGAATTATCATTTTAATGATACACTATATTGTTTTATGTCATCATTTTTAACGAAGCCCAAAGATAGCCTGTATGACGTTACGTCAGCACCATATTTTGCGAGATGTATTGCGTGTGGATTTGCTATGGCTTTGTTATAAAAAATATTTATTCAGTCATTGAAATTAAAAGTTTAATTATTACAATCTTTATATGAGTATACATTCTATTACATAATAATTTGGAAGCTAAGTAATATTATATGTTCACATATTAAATGTCAAAGGAGATTTTGGCACAGAGGCAGGCAGTGTGACCCCAAACTTTCACCAAGAATTCACATATTAAATGTCAAAGGAGATTTTGGCACAGAGGCAGGCAGTGTGACCCCAAACTTTCACCAAGAATTATCTTTGTTAACAAGCCAGTCTCCCACACACAATAATGATTAGTCTGCAATCCAGCTGCCAGCAAAACATTGCCAAAACATCATATGCATTTCTCCCATCAAAATGTTGCCAGCTGCAATGTCATGCTGAATTGCAATGTATAATAACTAGCACTTCAATGCAATTTGTACAGAAACGTGCATTCTGTGGGTTCCTTTCTTAAACGTATAAAGTAAATATTATGTGCATGTCATAATGTTGCAGGTGCATGGCCTTACAACAAAACAAACCACAGAACATTGACAAGTATTCAGTCATACATTGATTGTGCTGATATATCATAATCTGCAGTACATCAATCAATCTTGGTAACCAACTGTACTGTTCAACCTTTATTATCATCATTTACTATTTGATAAATATGGCAATTTGAGGTTTTCCTATTACAATGAATCCTGCAAAGCAAAGTCTGCTATGTCATTTCATTTCTTAATTGCAATACATAATTCAATCATAAAAAGCCTCACGCCCATACTGAACGTTCAATTCATTTGCTGATAAGATACAGTTTTATTGCAACAAATATTTACACAGTCTGCAGCTTTCTCAGAAACAAATTTCATGCTGTTAACTGGATCGGACCTAATTATCGTGACACACACGACACAATGGAAACCACACTATAACATGCGCACAACAACAGTTTTGCTACAAAGAGATGATTAGCAAGGATTTCTTATTGATCTTGCTCCAAGAAAAACACTAACACAGAATGTGATCCTCTTGTCCATAACAAACTTCATCACAGAGTCAGTCATTGACCAGCTGACATGAAATTATTGGACTTTTAGAGGTGACAATCTCTACAAATAGATTATCTTCATTATCTCTGGTAACATGATGAATTCCAGCAAGCTTAAATGGAGAACATTCCTTTTTCAAATATTGGGGGAACAAAAATCCGAAGTCCTTGGAAGTAAAAGGAATTAAGTTAATTTCTAAGTCAGTAGGAAATATTTCATTTATTTTAAACTTCAATAAAACAGATGTTAATAGCTATAACTAAATATATACACGTCATTCCTTTTTTTCTTTTAAAACTTTCAACAAAAAAAGGATGGGCTCCTCTTACAGCATTGAAATCTCCTGGTATTTGGAAGCAAAGAAGTTGCTGTATTGATTAAGTGAACATCTTGGCTTTCAATTGCCCCCTTCTTTAGTGTCAATAAAAATATGAAAGATTACAGACGTTGTTACGTTACATCAATAAACTACTGTCTGTTATGGAAAACTAGAGGCTTAGATCACGACATGAAACAGTCTAGTGTGTTTTCTATTGTCTTCAGTTACCCGATTTTATTGCCTGCAAATTACCGGTTAAAGATGATGCGCTTTGAAGCAATTGTCGGACTTTATTGCAAGGAATTAAGAATTTACAAAAAAAATGAACATCACTTTTAACGCTTGCACTTTAAGAAAATGAACAAACAGCACGCAATGATCAACTTAATATAATCAAAGAAACATTTGATTGCTTGCTGTGCAAAATAAGACGTTCAATATCTCTAAGAACATTTTATGTTCAAAATTATAGGGACGAAGATAAGACTTATTTTATTCTTGTCTAAATGATCGATACATCTAACCTTGAAACGATCATTAAAGTAATGAAATTCAAGATGTGGTAATAATTCTTATAAAGATGAGGTATAAAAAAGCTTAAGAAGTTATAATACAAAATGAATGTATCATAATATTCCAATAAAGATAATGTTAAAGATAAACATTGTATCAGTGAAGTAATTTATACCTTTTTATGTCCCTCATAGGCAGCCATGTGAAGCGGCGTCATACCAGCGTTGTCACGATGCATCTCGTCAAGGCCTCGATCCAGCAACTGTTCAACTATGACAGCGTTGCCCTGACCAGCAGCAATGCTTAGAACCGTACGTCCCTCAGAATCTATACTGTCAACAGCTGAGCCCCAGAATAATAACTGCGTAACAATTTGCTCATGACCCATCGATGCCGCTGCTAAAAGTGGAGTGCGACCGTTTTTATCACAGTGGTCAACATCAGCGTCCCA
The DNA here is from genome assembly GCF_026914265.1 of Mya arenaria. Lineage (NCBI taxonomy): Eukaryota > Metazoa > Mollusca > Bivalvia > Myida > Myidae > Mya > Mya arenaria. The sequence goes on from NC_069124.1 coordinate 5,521,850, forward strand.
TTCTAGCAGCATTTCGCACACTTCCTGGTGACCTTCGTATGCTGCGACCAGTAGCGGAGTCATCCCATCCTTGTCCTGATGGTTAACTTCTGCCCCACGCTCAAGAAGCAAACTGACCACACTTTCATGTCCTTTACTGGCAGGAATGCACAAAGCAGCAACCGAAAGAGCCGACCTGCCGTCACGGTCAGCATGATCAATATTTGCCTTATAGTCCAACAAATGGTCTACGATTTCAGTATGTCCCATGTAGGCAGCAGCTATCAGTGCTGTTCTGCCCTCATTGTCAGCTATATTCACATCCGCACCATGTTCCAGCAGTTTTGTCACTATTTCCTCATGTCCACCCCATGCTGCCGCCCGTAAAGCAGTTCTTTGGTCGTTATCACAACTATTTACAGAGGCACCTGCCGATAACAACACTACAACAACTTCTGTATGTCCACCCCATGCCGCTGACCTGAGGGCAGTTAAACCATCCTCATCAGCATTGTCCACATTTGCCCCAACCTCAACTAGAGCAGACACAACATCTGAGTAACCCTGCTTTGCAGCCAAGTTTAAGGGTGTCTGTTTGGATTTGTCTAAGGCTTCTATGCTGGCACCTTTTAATAGCAATAATTGAACAAGGTGAAGGTTGCCTTTATAAGCAGCAGTATGTAAGAGAGTTCGTCCATTTGCATCAATAATGTCAATGTTTTCATCAATATCACGCTCACTAATTTTTGGTGATTCAATCTGAGATTCTACAGTCAAACTTTCCTTCATGCTGACTGCATCACATTCATTTTCACATGGCATTTCAGCACCAGCATCTAGTAACAATTTCAAGACTTTCTGCTCCTTAGGAAAACCAGCTGTCAAACATCTCTCAGCATTTGCCCCAGATAATAACAACCACTGTACGAGTTGGTTATGCTCTATGCTACATTGAACAGTACTTTTTACTAGATGTAATGCAAAATCCTGCACTTCCAGCGGCGTTAGCTTCGATGCGTGTAATGTGGCATAAAGGGCCAACATTCCATGACCTTCAGCAGCGTTGCAAAGATATTTCTGGGTGCAGTGTTTAACATCAAGTAACCACTCAGCAAAACTATGATGAAACAGAATACGCGTCCCATCTGGTGAGGTTATTAAAATCTTTGAGAGGATTTTCATGTGTTTCTCAAATTCCTCTTTCAAGAGCACAGTGTTCTTAATTTGAGCACATCCAAATAATTCCAAGTCTGTCAGTGGTTGTCTGGCAGCTAACATTACTTCTAAAACCGGTTTAACTTTCGTAAATTGCTTCCTGACAAACAGTCTTTGGCATAACCATAGGTAAAGTCCATTCAAAGTACCAGGGATTTCACGGATTTCTCGCAGCATAATGAAATGCTCAGCCACGCCATCTAATACTTTTTCCAGATACAAAAAACAGCCATTGCTCTTAATATGCAACTGGTTTAACATTTCAGCAGTCTCGCGGCTTAGGTGTTGTCTCAATTCTTCCTCTTGGTCAAGCCGGCATAAAATATACTGTTGCACATCACGAACAATGTAGGACTTTCGCAAGTCATCTAAACTAATTTTCCGAAACCCTGTGAACATTCTTGAGATTGTCTTATTTTGTTTTCTCGATGAACACATCAGTAATAACCATTTTGGTAGCAACGAATGATGATTGGCTAACAATTCTGCTATCGTTTTGCTCCCTTCTTCATGTTCACTAGTTGTATGCAAGTAAGACTCATCAATAGAATCAACTAACATAAACAATGTCTTTTCTGGTGGTTCAATTTGCTGTAAGGGTTCAAGAACTGCCTGTTTGAAAAGGTCGTCTAAATTTGTGTCATAGTCCCGTTTGTGTAACAAAGTCTGGATTTCTGAAGATTTCACAATTTCATGGTAGCCAGAGATCATATCGGAACAACTTAACTGCTCAACCATATTTTTAATAAAATACGAGACAGACAATGCCTCGACATTATGTGCTTGACAAAAATGGTAACTTAGCATTCTATTATTGAGGGCAACTTGCTTCCCACCTGGGTTTGTTGGCCAGACTAGCTCGCAGCAGAGGGCTGTTTTCCCACTTCCTGGCCCTCCCATAATTAGGGCTCCACTGGTTTTGGCTGTAGGGCGATTTTCAAGACAGTGGCTTATTTTGCTGAAAGCCCATTCCCGACAAAAGAAACGCTTCTCTCTTAGCAAACAGTGGCTCATTTTGTTAGTATTTCTGGTCTATCAAATTACAAAAAGAATTAAATCACCACTTTTCATCTGTTTGCTGCGTTAACACCTGTGCAAATCCAACTCTTTGACACAAAATGAATCATTTTTCCAGCAATCATATTTAAATAATTTCCAATCCTGTTTGCCATTCACTCATTCACTGGTGGTAAAAGGTTACAAACTTCTGAACCAGTTAGTTATGAATACTGATGGCGAAATTAAATGAATAATTCACCAGCAGGTTAATCCACAAAGGCAGCCCTAAAACCTGATACCCTAGTCAAGCTGAATAATTAAGCAAACACTTCTTTTGCTATGAAAGGGTAGGATCAATATGAAGCCAGGATCGTAGAATGCCACACAGTGCTTAGAACCATGGCATTTCCCTTCGCTCTGATTCAGAAGTCCTTATTTTCTCCAACACACATCGAGCATAATCAATATCCATCAAACCTTCTCAGATCCCTTTATCGTGAGAAAAACCACAATGTTAATACTTAAATCGGTCAACTATGTATAGTTTAATGTCAGATGTAACAAGATGTCCATATATTTTATATACTGTACAGTTGCACTGGAGCGTTCAGTAATTAATGAATAAGTTAATGAAAATGACACTTTATCTATTGAGATCTAAAGTAAATAGTACATTCCCAGCAGGCAAAGAATTTCAGCTATTTCATTCACACCTTTTTACACATCCGAATAACACATTTGGTGGTTTTAATTTCGCTTAAACTTTCCATAAATTAAACATGTATAACATGTATGACATCCATGTATACTAAAGCACTCCTTAACCAAGACAAGGAATTTACCGACAATGTATTCACATTTCACCAGAGTCTGCATGCAGATATTCAAATGATAAGGCTTTTCCTTGGAATAAAACTGCTGTGGGCCATGTTGTTCTTGGAGTCAGTTTCATTAATTTACATCAGACCAGGTTCTTTAAATAGACACTTTCTAAGCTATTTTGTCGTATAAATAATTCCTTGCATCTTTTCTTTTGAGGCTCTGCATGATTTCAAATATTTTGATGTTGTCAAAAATATAAATTGGACATTTCATTCCTGGGTCTAAAAGCTGTGATGAGTTTCAAAACTGTCTTCTTGATTGCGATGCAGGAAACTTCTGGACCACTTTACATCAATCTTTCACAGGTTCCCCAAACAAGGCACAATCTAATATATTCCCACTTTCTCTGGTCAATAAAAACTTGCTATTTTCTTCATGGATAAATGAGATTATCAGGATGAATCTATCAGAATGCCATAGCACTAACAGTTCCAATAAAATGTACAGAAAACAAATACTGGGAATCCTCAGATCTTTCTTATTTCCTTAAAAAGAAGTAAAAATTTCTGTAGAAAAACCTATTGCTATGTATGTTATCTCAGGCCTTCTTCAATTTCATTTTCCTTGTCACTGACGATCTTCAGAAATTGCTGATTTTATGATGTACTGTACTTGAAACCTTGGAGATTGTTTCTATTTCACTTTAAGTCATGAACGGAAAACTAGTTAGTGTCATCTTTCCTTCTTCAATCAATAACAATTCTCTGTTGTATTGTTCTTTTATGGCTATTGTCTTGACTGTTTCCACATTAGGGTCGTTGGATCATCTTTCTGAAATCATACAGACATTGCACATACCCATTGTAAGTATATTGAAATTGTGCCAACTCTTGTATAAATTGGATGGCAGGAAAATGTAGTGAATGAAAACATTTACAGAATTCCAAAAATCGGATGTCCCTCATTTTCTAATAACAGTCACCATAATCTTGACCTTTAAACTACTGACTCCAAATCAATCATCTACTGACCATGTCTTATGAGCATACCAAGTTTGAAGACTATACAACATTTCACTCAAAAGTTTTTTATTGTAAACCATAGCGTGACAACGGTGATGCAGATGCTGCGGATGGACAAAGAAACACCAATGTGTCTGCAATGCTTCACAGGCATCACAAAAAGGTATGCCCTAATATACAAGATTGCCCTTATAGACATCTTATTGGTCACCATGTGCTTACAGCAGACTTCCTGACATCCTAGGCAAGACTTGGCAAGTAAAAATAGGCTACACAACACCTATACTGTAAGGGCTACACAACACCAACATTGCAATGTTACCAACAACATTCTTAAGAATTTTTTAGTAAAATATTTCCCTTTATGGTAGTGTTAAAACTAAGTCACTGACATCTTACAACCTCCAAGAAAATTTACTATATGTTCAAATTTTGCCAGCAATTTTGAAAAGCATTTGTAACGTGATGGGAATAAACATATAATTCAATGTATATCCCCACATCTGATGTCACAGAAACATAAAATTTGAAGGGAAATGCGGGAAATACTCTTTAAGTTATTTGGAATTATATTTTGCATATCACAGAGATGAAATGAACTTTCCTTAAGGGCTTCTGTTAAAGCTGCACTCTCACAGATTGAACGTTTTGACAACTTTTTGTATTTTTTGTCTTGGAACAAGCCAATTTTTGCGGAAATCCATGTTAACCAGTTATATTTAAGACTGCTGACAAAAAAATAGATCGCAGATTTTTATATTTAAGTTCAAAAATTGATGTTTATTGCATTTTTCTTAAACTGTTAGTTAACTTTCGAACAGAAATATTAAAATCTACGATCTGATTTTTTGTCAGCAATCATATATCATTGGTTTGCAGATATTTACGCAAAAATTTGCTCTTTCCAAGACAAAAAATAAAAAAGTTGTAAAAATGGTATATCTGTGAGAGTGCAGCTTTAAAAGAAGTTTGGAAGTACAATATTCGTTCTGTGCCAAAATTGAGTCCTTGGATTTTGAGAAAAAGCTTAAAAAACCTGGTATCAGTGTTACTTTGTAGTCACATTTTAAGTAAGTCTTGAAGTGAAATGAGTTACCTGGTATCTAAATACAATGTTGAGAAGTTTGCACATAACAGTTAACAATTATTTAATATTTAAAATATGTAGTTCAACAAAAAAGGAAAATTCTAAGAGTTCAAAAGAAATTTACTTTAATAATTCCGAGAAAAACTTCCCATATTTATTACACAGAAATTCAAACTTCGCGATTAATTAAAAAGGGTTTCCCTATTTCATGTTGATATGCTTGAATACTGTAAATGTGTTATTAAACTCACCAGGCACCTGTCTTTTTGAGAATCCTGCATTTTAAATAAGAACCATTTTTCAGCATTTATCAAATTTAAAATCCCTAGACAGTAGGTGCAGTCGTAAGCACACAAACGAACAATCAGCATCAGTATCCTCTGCATCGTAGTGTATACATACCCTGGTGTGTAAATCAATATCAGAGACCAAATGGTGATATGTTGAGCTCATTGAAAGAGCCTTTGACACAGACATAATGCTCTTCCATGCAATTGCAACACAGAATAACATGGAGTTGAACAATACATGGAACCTGTAACACTACACCTCATCATGGTGAACCTCCATGGCAAGTTTTTTTGAAAATCCTATAATGCATATTTAAGATACAGCCTGGACAAGGTTCAGACCTATCAACAGTACTCATTTTGACATTTAACCTCCAAGTGTGACCTTGACCTTTGAGGTGCAGACCTGGGTCTTGTGCGCTACACCCCACCTCATCATGTTGAACTTTCATGGCAAGTTTTTTGAAAATCCTATGATGCATGGTCAAGATACAGCCCAGACAACAATCATTTCAACCTTTAATCTCTAAGGGTAACCTTGACCTTCAGGTCTTGTGCGCGACAGATCATCTCATCATGATGAATCTTCATAGCAAGTGTTTTGAAAATCCTTTAATGCATGATCAAGGTAGAGCCAATACATGGTTCAGTCAGTCCAGACGGCGCCACATACAAAGAACCATCATTGTGACAACTATGTCTTGCTCAACTGTCATCTACTCGTTATTGTAAGAAAATGTTGCTAAGTCCAAGACAAAAAGCAATTTTTTTATTTAATTAATCATGGAGAAAATTGTCGAGAAATCTAGAAAATAGACCAACAAAAAGATAATGGGACCATTTATTATAGCAAGCATATTTAACGCTACATTTTAATTTTACTATATATCTTCTGTTTTTGGTCTAAATTCAACTATACTTATGAGGTTTTTTTTTGCATATTATAGGAAAAAAATCATTTGGGTGCAAAATGTAAGAGTCCTTTGAAACTTTTACATTTTTATAGAGTTCTATTTAAATTTCTACACATTTATATTTTCTCATCGTTTTTCTCAAGTATAGTCAACGGGGCATAACTCCTAAATATTTAACAATGAAAGTGGCCTTCTAGTACATAATGTTCTAAGTATATCGGTTACGTGAATATTTTAAAAGCTTTTTTGTACAACTGTTATTGCAAGACACCATCAATGGTAATGTTGATGACACTAAGGCTTAGGTGAGTACCTACTTTACTTACAATGATTAATGACAGATACTCCAGTTACACTCGATTTAGCTCTCCTCAAAGAAAGAAGTTGTTTTTTTCATTTACTGCCGAAAAACCAATGGCTACTTGAACCATGGTTGATACTTTTAATACATTGTACCTCATTGTACCTTTGACAACCGAAATTTAAGAAGAGCATTATCAGAGTCAAACTAGACTGCACCTTGTCAGCATGGAACTTCTTTTTGCACAGAAATGGAGGTCTTTCTTGGATAATTAAAGAAATAGTGGATATATTTTTAATGAAAACTCAGTGAAAAGTTTGCCTCTGGTCTGATAACTGTATAACAGTTATAATGTATACTTATGTTTATAATAAGTTCACATGCCAAACTAGCACAGTAAGATTCGCTGCAATGGCAGTGTACGGTGCCAGTGATTCACCCACTTTAAAAAATTGCAATTAATAATACATAAAAACATCTTAAACAAATTTCCCCCTGAAATCAAACCAGAATTGCTAACAAGGCATTTAGAGAGTGGGCAAATAATTAGTATGGGCAAAAAAAGTGTTTCCTATTAAACCAGTCATTTGAAGTAAAGAAGTGAGTTTATTCATTCAATCTTTCAATTTGTGGATCTCATATAGAAAACTAAACAATGTAATGAAAATGACAATAATTCCAACCAATTTTTAAACTTTTTCTACCCAGCTTAGAGCACTGTTTATAACGTGACAGTTGTATGATCTACAAATGGTTTGATGTTTAATCCGAATTATGCATATCCGAAAATACACTATGTATACAGTCTGCAAAATGCTTTTGTAAAATAATGGCAAAAGGTAAATGAATTCCTTTACACTACACCTATATATTTCTATATCGATACAACACATGCACATACAATATCACGTACTTACATAAAATAGTGTTCTGTCCGAGGTTTCATTTCACAAAAGGCACTGCAATCTCAAAGTAGGAGGAGCTTGCTGATCACACCAATGTGTTTCATTGGTCATCAGTTTTCCACAACGGACATTCGGAACTCCTCGGCCATTTTACCGTTGTTTTCGATAAAATGGCCGAGGAGTTCCGAATGCACAACGGAAGGTCAACAGGATACATTCCACTAATTTATGATGAAACTAAATGCAAAGATTATGTGTTGTTAAATGACTGTTAAATATTAAAATGCATTCCGCACAATTTTATTAACATCATATTGTTGTGATCTGGGAACCAGTCACATTATTCATTTATGATAACCAGAAGCTGATGTAGGGAACCAGCTAGCAGGAAAACAGACAGACTTTGACTGACCACCACTGAGACCTGACGGACTTATTACTTCTTGACGATCACCTTATATCCATCATCATCCGATACATAGATTCGACGCTAGTGCTCATCTTTATCAGGTATGTTTGTATGGATATTCGTTATTATGTCGGGATCACAATAATATTTCACATGGCAGGTCTCAGAATTCACCTGCTTTATTATAAAAGTGATAATCAACTGAACTGTTACGGAAATCGTTCGGAATTTCTGAATTTTGTGTTGGTATAATAGACTGGCCGGACAAAATCAAAATACGCACCGCTATGTTTTAAAAACATATAAGGAGAATTAACTGTGACGCACTTCCGGCGGTGCGGGGTGATACAGGAATCCAGTGGATTTCACGTGAAATCCACTCAAAACGTGAAATCCACTCAGAACTCATTTATTTTAATTAATAATTTAATTTTTTGTATACATATTAGAAAGTGCCTCATGAAGGGTTTATATTTCAAATTTTATTGAAATTGGTCAAAAAATAAAGAAGTTAGAGCAATTTTTTTTTTCCAAAAATAGATCGGAAATCGAGGTGAAATCCAGATTCCGATAAGTGAAATCCACTCATAACTCATTAATTTTAATAAATAATTTTCTGTTTTTGTATATTTATTAGAAAGTGCCTCATAAAAGGTTTATATTTCAAATTTTATTGAAATTGGTCAAAAAATGAAGAAGTTAGAGCAATTTTTTGAAAATAGATCGGAAATCGAGGTGAAATCCAGTTTTCGAGAAGTGAAATCCACTCATTTCTCATTAATTTTAATAAATAATTTTCTGTTTTTGTATATTTATTAGAAAGTGCCCCATAAAGGGTTTATATTTCAAATTTTATTGAAATTGGTCAAAAAATGAAGAAGTTAGAGCAATTTTTCGAAAATAGATCGGAAATCGAGGTGAAATCCAGTTTTCGAGAAGTGAAATCCACTCTTTATTCACTTTTATTAATTATTAATTTTTATTTTTTGTATACATTTTGGAAAATGCCTCATGAAGGGTATATATTTCAAATTTTATTGAAATATATCAAGAAATGAAGAAGTTAGAGCAATTTTTCGGAAATCGAAGTGAAATCCACATTTTGACAAGTGAAATCCACTTTTTCAGACGTGAAATCCACTCACAACTCATTTATTTTTAACAAATTAATTTTTCTGTAGAACAAATAATTGAAAGGGCTTCATAATGGGTTTATATTTCAAATTTTATCCAAATTGATCCAAAAATAAGAAAGTTGTAGACCTATTTTGAAAAAAGATCGGAAATCGAAGTGAAATCCACATTTTGACAAGTGAAATCCACTTTTTGAGACGTGAAATCCACTCATAATTCATTTATTGTTAACAAATTATTTTTTTGTCGAACAAATAATTGAAAAGGCTACATAATGGGTTTATATTTCAAATTTTATTCAAATTGATCCAAAAATAAGAAAGTTGAAGTTATATTGTGAGGGCGTTTTGTTTAGTTTAAACATATTTATTTTACAACGATTGTGAAACAAGTTATTACAACATTATATTAATCACTCTCGTTGGCACGATTTTACGCGAGAGTGTGGTCTTGTGTTGTGGGGGAAACTGGAGAACCCGGAGAAAACCCACTTACCGGCTTGGTGACCACAAACTTGGTTGTCCGGTTAGCGCAGTGGTTAGCGCACTCGCTTCTCACCTAGGCGACCCGGGTTCGATTCCCGGCTTGGGCGCATGTGAGTTTGGTTTGTGGGCGTTTTGTTGTGTATGCATAATTGTTTAAAAAAATTTCATGATAAACACAATATCCATACACATCCAGGCCATACCACGTGGAGGCGCCCTCAATCATGGCCCTTTTTTACTTTCGAATTTTGAAAATATTAAAAATTTAATAAATAATCCGAAAATTGTTTTGTATTATTTGTTTATGCTAGACATTTATTTATGGTTATTTATACATGTACATTGGTTGATATACGTAATCATAAAAAAAATAAAAAAAGAAACGAACAAATACAACAGAACAAAGTTACACCAAGTGAAATCATATGTTTAATTTGGTTTACAATAATGTGAGATAATGAAAAGGTATGTTCACAACAGTTAAGGAAAATAATTACACAAAATAAACAATAGCAACATATGAAAAAAATATACACAGGTAAACAGAAAGGGGAAACTTCAAAGACAAATTTCTAAGCAAAAGAAGTTTCAACGCACAGAGAAAACGCATCAATAATCTTGTTCGAAAAAGTGTACAATGCATTGAAATGAAGGACATAAGATTTCATAAGGACTATCACAGTGACATGGTGCACTACAAAAACAAAGGACACATTAAATACTTTCACGCCATCAGGAAACATATTACGTAATTTCACAGATTAATACGAGCTAAAAGCAATTATTGTGATGTTAGTTATAAATATGCTTTTTGTTGTAGTAATAGTAGTAGTAGTTCGCAAATGTGCTTATAAAAACACGTAGTTATTAATTTATTGTTGTTATAAAGTTGTTATTTATGTTTTCAAATGGGCTTCATTCAATCATTTAAAGATGTAGTAATATCTATTCATGATTGTTAATGTACTTTTAAACTTATTATGAAATATATTTTTGAAATGAATAAATATTGCATTAACTCATATAAAACGTCTCCGTTTTCAATAATAAGCATATTATTCAGTGCTGCTGTGTAGTTGTACTCATTCCCGACATAAGCACACTTTATACACGCTAACTTGAGATGACGTTGGTCCCAAGACTTAAGCTCAAGCTTGCCCATTTGACAACATGTACGATGGCACCACAACTTACAATTATCACAATAAATTGAGTCAAGTGCACATGCCTCAAGGCATACACTACACGGAAAGGTTCCCATTTTATGAACAAATACAGCAGAAATATACAGAAACAATTAATTATCCTTTTAAATATCCAAATATAATAAAACAAAATACACAGAAACAATTAATTATCCGTTTAAATATCAAATAATACGTATATCCAACACTACATGTTCATAGCATAAAAAATAAAAACATAGCAATGACAATTGCCATTTCTGATACATTTTATACTTGCCATATCTTCTCAAATTCTTTTTCGGCATAAAATAATTACTGCCATTGTACTAAACTTCTTTAATTTTACCGCCGAGTATGTTATGTCAACTTTCTCGGATATGGTTTATAGTTTATAGTTTATTTATCTTTTCCCAGAAGGTCATAGACCCATGTGGTACAATTTGCAAAATATATAATATGGCAAACGTGCATCAATATTAAGTTGACATGATCTCATACATGCATTACGGTAGCACATTTTACATAGGAAATGAAGACTTATATTCACCTATTACATGATGTACATGTTTATAATAATTCACATTTTCGTCGTATGTGTCAAAAGTATATATGCAACATAAGACTTAAAAGAATAAAAAGTGTGACAAAAATCCAGTTGTACTGACATTACATATTAGATTAGACCTATCACTAGTGCTGTAGATAATTTGACAAATTAAAACCTTTCTCATATTGAATTTAAATCACATTGATAACGAAAGTGTGAATTTTACATACATTTTTACATATTGCATACACCATTTTCGACAATAGTAATATTTAAAGAAATTTTTTAACAAATTTGATTTGATTGTGCACGGGAGATATTTGCTATGGTCTTAACACTCTACCTGTATATCGAGTTATGTAACATCCGCCGCGCTTGACCCGAAAGTGTGTTTTGTGCTTCAGAAAAAGAACCTCCAGTAGTGAATACAATACCTAGGTATGTAAATTTGTTTACAACTTCAACAGGACAATTATTATAATAAAACATAGTATCAACATTCAAACGGCCACCTTTGCGAAAAATCATAATTTTAGTTTTATCAGTGTTAACAACTAATTTCCACTTATTACAATATTCATATAACATATCTAGACTATTCTGTAATTCATTTTCAGTGTTTGCAAATAAAACAATATCATCCGCGTATAAAATAAGAAATATTTTAAACATATTGACATCTATACCGTGCATACCACTATGTATATACATGTCTTCAATATCATTTAGAAACATAGCAAATAAAAATGGTGATAAGCATTCACCCTGACGTACCCCTAAAATATAATTAAATGGTTCACTTAAAGAGTTACAATATTTTACTCTTGATTTTACTGAGTTGTACATAGATCTTATAATATTCAATATTTTGCCACGGACGCCTAATTGTATTAATTTCAGCCACAAGTTGTCTCTAACAACATAATCAAAGGCTTTGCTAAAATCAATAAAAGCGCAATATAATTTTTTACCGTTATTAATCATATGAGAAATAAAACCATGCAAAACAAATATATTATCTACCGTGCCCATTTTTTGCCTGAAGCCTGACTGGGCCTCAATATATACACCATAATTTTCTGCCCATTCTACCAGTCTATTATTTAAAACACGTGAAAATAATTTACCTAATGTACTCAATAATGTAATTCCTCTATAATTGTTTTCATCATTGATATTGCCTTTTTTATGTAGGGGTATTACAAATCCTTCAGACCAACTTTCTGGGAAATATCCTACTTCAAAAAGTTTGTTAAACAGGTTTAACAAAAATGGCATTAAAACATGTTTACCATTAATAAAGAATTCGTTAAGGTATTTATCCGGACCACTACTTCTATTTGTCTGTAGTTGACGAATTGCTTTTAGTAAGAACTGTTCAGTAATAGGGACATTCAATTCATGAAACATTATATTAAAATCATTTTGTTCATATCTCTCTATAAAATACAAAACATCTTCATCAGGCCTAAAAAAGTGATCATCTGGGTTATTCACAGACTCAAAATATTTCTTAAATACATCAATTTGAATATTAGACTGTTTAACACCAGCACAAGTTTTAAGCATTTTCCAATACAACTTTACGTTTTTATGTTTTGCCTCGGTTAATTTTGCCGTTTCATTGCGGTCATAATCCATTTTACATTTGCGTATACATGATTTATATTTCGTACGTGCATGAACCATATTTTGTCTATTAAAATCAGATCTATTATTTCGATAGACATTTAACATTTTGTGAAAAATAGTTCTAAGTTCAAAACATTCTTGCGTATACCATTTACAATCAACAATATGAGTGGCTGAAGTATTGCTATCAGCGTTTAATGTGTGTTTAATATCCTTTTTAAACAAAGGGGACGCAACCCCGTCAATAATATTAGAAAAATCAGTAATACATTCATCAATATCAGAAGAAGACTTAACATTATTCACCTTGACATTGAAATAATTAAGTTTACTCATCGTATTTTCTGAAGATAGGTTTTCAGCAAACATATGCTTTTTACCGTTATTCCACACATATTTGAAGCTATCTCTAGTTTCACATGACTTGGCATTTTCAACATGTACAGATACAGGTTTATTAAAAACAAGAGATATATCCACAAGGCAGTGATCACTTAATATATTTGGATCTTGTACCTCAAAAACGTCAATATATTGAAACAAATTTTGTGTACTTATTACGTAATCAACTAAACTACTACCTCTACTCCCAACAAATGTTTTGCGACCTATATATTTATCTTTGCCAAACCTTGAATTCAGAATTCTTAGGCCAGTATGTTTACAAATATCTAACAATGTTAAACCATAACTATTTACACGGCATTTATCTTGTGAATAACGATTCATAACTGGGTCAATATCATAATCAACAGGTAAAACATTCATATGAGCACAATAATTATCATCAGTGACAAAATCAGGATAATTACTTGTGTGAGCATTCATGTCACCAAATAACATAAAATTTAGATTTTCTTCACATGTAGACCCTAAGCTAGTAATAAAGTCCGTAAGACGATCAAACATACTTGTTTCTATCATTGATTGTCTACTACTGTTCTCGGGAACTGCATAACATAAGCACACATACAAGTCGTTTTGCAAAGACAATAAATTACCACTAATTTTAATACATACAATATCATCATCGCTCTGAAATACGAGAGTATCATTTGAAACAAAGTTATCTCTCAGATATAAAATAATACCACCAGAATCTCTTTTGCTAGATTTTTTGCTCTGAGTTCTATGTAAAACGTAATAATGAAAATCATTAACATGCAAATCAACACTTTCATTTGACCAAGTTTCGGTAAATAGCACAATGTCATGCGAATTAAATACCGACTGCAGTTCAGGCGATTTTAATTTATCAGTTCGCTTCGTTTTTAAACCCTGTACATTCAGCAATGCACACCTAAGCGTGACCTTCTCAGCTGTGTCCTACTGACCCTTGTCTGTAGTGTTGACCATAGTAGGGGAAAACAGTATGTGATGTATCACCTTAACCGCTAAATGCGAAAGTAACGGCACGTGAGAGTCGTGATCCTCGTCTTTGATAGATATAGATCAAAGACAAGAGTAATTATTAAACGATATTATAGAACTAATATATTGGATAGTGGTTACTTACAGTAAAAAACACACCAATATATTGCATCTCAACTGATTCAGATATTAGATCTAATGTTATATAAGAAATCTCGACTAAAACGGATTAAATGATACTAATGTAAGTAAATAAAACATAAAAACATTAAAATATAATCATCGGACACAAGCAACTACTGTATTAATATTAAGATACTTGATTGAATTTATTTCTTTACACTTTTCTTTCCCAAATACTGGATTTCACTTGTCAAAATGTGGATTTCACGTCGCTTTCAGATCTATTTTCAATATATTTATCTAACTTCTTCATTTTTTGACCAATTCCATTTAAATTTTAAATATAAACCGATGATAATGCCTTTTCAATTATTTGTTCAACAAAAAAAAATTGTTAAAAATAAATGAGTTATGAGTGGATTTCACGTCTGGAAAAGTGGATTTCACTTGTCAAAATGTGGATTTCACTACGCTTTCAGATCAATTTTAAATATATTTATCAAACTTCTTCATTTTTGGACCAATTCCATTTAAATTTTAAATATAAACCGATGATAATGCCTTTTCAATTATTTGTTCAACAAAAAAATCATTTGTTAAAAATAAATGAGTTATGAGTGGATTTCACGTCTGAAAAAGTGGATTTCACTTGTCAAAATGTGGATTTCACTTCGATTTCCGATCTTTTTTCAAAATAGGTCTACAACTTTCTTATTTTTGGATCAATTTGAATAAAATTTGAAATATAAACCCATTATGAAGCCCTTTCAATTATCTGTTCTACAGAAAAATTAATTTGTTAAAAATAAATGAGTTATGAGTGGATTTCACGTCTGAAAAAGTGGATTTCACTTGTCAAAATGTGGATTTCACTTCGATTTCCGATCTTTTTTCAAAATAGGTCTACAACTTTCTTATTTTTGGATCAATTTGAATAAAATTTGAAATATAAACCCATTATGAAGCCCTTTCAATTATCTGTTCTACAGAAAAATTAATTTGTTAAAAATAAATGAGTTATGAGTGGATTTCACGTCTGAAAAAGTGGATTTCACTTGTCAAAATGTGGATTTCACTTCGATTTCCGATCTTTTTTCAAAATAGGTCTACAACTTTCTTATTTTTGGATCAATTTGGATAAAATTTGAAATATAAACCCATTATGAAGCCCTTTCAATTATTTGTTCTACAGAAAAATTAATTTGTTAAAAATAAATGAGTTGTGAGTGGATTTCACGTCTGAAAAAGTGGATTTCACTTGTCAAAATGTGGATTTCACTTCGATTTCCGAAAAATTGCTCTAACTTCTTCATTTAATGATATATTTCAATAAAATTTGAAATATAAACCCTTCATTAGGCACTTTCCAATATGTATACAAAAAATGAAAATTAATAATTAATAAAACTGAGTTAAGAGTGGATTTCACTTCTCGAAAACTGGATTTCACCTCGATTTCCGATCTATTTTCGAAAAATTGCTCTAACTTCTTCATTTTTTGACCAATTTCAATAAAATTTGAAATATAAACCTTTTATGAGGCACTTTCTAATAAATATACAGAAACAGAAAATTATTTATTAAAATTAATGAGTAATGAGTGGATTTCACTTATCGGAATCTGGATTTCACCTCGATTTCCGATCTATTTTTGGAAAAAAATAAAAAATTGCTCTAACTTCTTAATGCTTCCTAAATCTAAACTGCTTGAAGATTCAGACATGCTTCTGCTTACTCTGATGAAAATCAGACTTAATCCACCACAAAAGGATCTGGCATACAGATTTGGGATCTCTGAGTCATCGGTGACGACCTACATACACTCAGCCATTCCAGCTCTGGCCAAAAAGTTGACCTTCCTCATTCACTGGCCTGAACGAGAAGAAGTTATGAGTTCCCGACCGCAGTGTTTCAAAGAGACCTATCCGAAATGTGTCTCTATAATTGATTGCACAAAGGTTTTCATTGCTGCGCCAGCTGACTTTGAAGCAAGAAACGCGACATACAGTTCATACAAACATACTCACACAGTGAAGTTTCTAGTGAGCATCACTCCGGCTGGAGCTGTCTCCTTTGTTTCACCTGCATATCCTGGAAAAATTTCTGACAAAGTTTTAACTAATGACTGTGGATATCTTGACTTCATTCAACATGGTGATGTGATACTTGCTGACCGTGGTTTTTTAATTGGTGATGAACTAAATGAGTTAGGTGCTGAACTTGTCATACCTGCATTTACCAGAGGTAAATCGCAATTGAGCGCAAGGGATGTTGAAAGTGGGAGAAAAATATCAAATGTAAGAATCCATGTGGAAAGGGCAATGGAAAGACTGAAGAACTTCAGAATCTTGTCAGATCGAATGCATTCGAATATGGTTCCACATGCTGACAGTATAATGACAATATCAGCGGCAATCATGAACTTGCATCCAAATCTGGTCAATTAACTGCTTTTATGCATTCCATGTACACTCATTTGTGATTTTAGAATAGTACTTGTATTATACAAATTTTTATGTCTCCAATGTTGATTATTTTATAATACTTGTATTGACTGATTTGAATTCATTGTGTAAACTGACGTTCATGTCATAAAAAATAAAATATTTATTTATTTCCAAGAAGTTATTTCTTTTTAATTTTCCATGTTATATCATATAAAGTTAATAAATGTTATTAGACCTGGCATAGTCAGTTCTTACATGCAAATAAAATGAATCAAAATTAAGAGGCTGCCTTTATAAACCATTTGTTTAGGAATACAGCTGCCGTCAATTGACTGTAAACAAACTCAAAGAACAAATAAGTTCCAATGCGCAATGCAATATAAACCTGGTTTAACAATAGAAAAATAAGTGTTAAAGTTTTGGCGAGATCTTTAGTATAAGCTATCGATTCAAGATGACAGTGTGAGTAGAAATCCATATTTAATGTGTAACTTTAAATTGGCAAGCAATTGTCATAACATGATAATGCATTTCAAATGAAAGTCAACCTTATTTTCAACCAATTTTCTGTTCATTTGACACCAGGCCTTTACTAGGCATGCCATGGGGCAGATATCTTGACCAATCCCCATTGGCTTAAAACCCATCTCTACCTAGTGCTTCCAGTCTGATATAAGCTTTACTGTAAAAGTGATTTGTTGCTAAAAATCATGCATGGAATGTGAATGGTACCAATACTTATGGTATTCAGTTAATCATTGCTGAAACATATATTAGGATTTAATGTAGGTTGCTGTATAATAATCAAAACAAGACAGTTTGAGCACTAAAGTAAATTTATATAGATTTCAAAACAAACATAAATTTCAATATATTCATGAATGTATGTATCTGAGCACTGACAAAATGATAAGCTTGCACTTTCATAAACTTGGCGTCCTACACCATGATGTTATGTCTTTTAAGGTGTCACCACATCACTGACCACCAGTTTCTATTTCTTACACCTCGGGCATAACCATCTACCCCTTGGTTTCCTTTTCACATTGACACAGCCATAATGACACCAGCCAATCTGGCAGTCCTCATTGGAGCACAGGATCATTTTCCCGTACTCGCGTTCCTCACATATGCACCAAGTCTGTACATCTTCAGTTGGCGTGTTCACTACTTGTTTGTTTCTCAGCTTTGATGTCATAAGTTCAGGGAGGAGGTGGTGAGACAAAAAAGCATTACACTTCTTTTCAAGGTTGTCAATGAATTGACTGTCTCTTTGAACTCGAATGATTACAAGACTGGGTGTCCCAGAAGGCTGAGTCAGAACTACAAAGTCACAATACTGGACACCATAAACCAGCATCTGGAACTGCACTTGAGTATAGTATCTGTGCTTTTGTTTAAGTTTTAAGTTCTTATCAAGGCAGAATTCTTTGTCACATTTAGCGGCTTCTAGTGCCATTACAGATTTGTGCTTAAATGGACATTTGATCTCCAGTGTGCCAATTCCACAGCAGACACAACTTACAACGCCATCAGCTGTTGCTCCCAAGTATGGACTTGTTTCACTCACCAAAAGTCCAGACTGAGAACAACCAAAGTTTGAATGTTGAGACTTAACATGCTGTTGGTACATGTCTCTTGCACTGGATTCATTGTCAAGTCCCCACTTTACGCAATCCTTCTTGCTGAGGTCATATGATTTGTATCCAGCAACACGCATCACCAAGTTATCTGGGCATGTAGAGTCTTTAAGAGTAAGAACATCATGAGCCTTTGTTGCTGTTATTAATTCTTCCTTTTCTATGATTATACCACAAAGGAGAGATGTTCTGTCCTTTTGTCTTGTTAAATAGAGTTATCACTTGATCAGATGTAACTTTAGTAGAAGAAATAATGTCTTGTGCCTTAGATCGGAGTTCATTTTCAGGGAGGTTTTCATTGTTTTTATTGTACAAGTTCATGGGAAGCAGTGGAAGTGGATCTTCTCTGATTGGTGGTGCAAGTTTTTGGTTTGGGACAACACTTGGTATCAGGTTGAAAAATGATGCATTTGGACATGCGGCATACAGGGCCTTCAGCTGTTCTTCACTTGGCAGGGGATCGCGACTCGTTGTGTTGACTGACTCGACCTTCTTTTTTCTGTTCCCGAACAAGTGCTGCATCTTCGTTACAGGACTTGGGTCAACCTTATGTGTAAATATCACATGTTATTCATAACCGAAAAAACTACAAGTGCAATTACTGTTGCTCATGTATTATTTTGCTTCTTAGTTTTTCAATAAATTAGGTAGAGAATGAAACATTCTTGGTGCCAATAAAATAACTAAAACAGTTTATTTTCACTGCATTTCTCACTTATACTCCAACATATTTGATTCCTACTGACAAGGCATCTTTAAATTGAAAATAAAACTTCTATCACAAATTTACCTGCTCTTTGAAATGCTGATTCCACATCCGACCGACATCTGTGGAGGACTTTTCTGTGTATCTCCATCGGACAGCTAGCTCGACTTTGAAGAGAATGGCAGCTACATGGCTACATGTTTCTCCCAACCTGAAAATTATTTTAGAAACATGTTTAAAAAAATGAACCAGATATATATATATATATATATATATATATATTCTCTGCTGAAAACAACCACAAATAGGCTCCATTGTGGCATTTAATATTTCCGACACAGAACAGTTCGGTTGTGTGGTTAGCACAGTGTTTAGCACACTCACTTCCCATCAAGGTATTCTGGGTTTGAATACCTGCCTGGCATTTCTGTTCCCCTGCAACACAATCCCACACTCTCACGGAACAATATGACAACAAGACTGACTATATTAAACTAATTATTATTATCCGTTGTTATTTCATTTAATGAAATTTGAGTGAACCCAATAATCTTTATTATTTATTTGCCTTGGTATATTTGCGAAAAAAGTTAACATACCCTGCCATACATGTGCAATGTGCACAGTAGACTTCAGCGCTAACTTTTTCAAGACACACCCAGGCTGAATGGGGCTCGTCCCTGGTCCGCATAGACGGGGTGACAGCTGCTCGCAGAAAGCAGTATGGACTCTCTTCAACGTTGTAGTAGTGTACAACCTGCACATGTTTGCTTTCCACATATCTAGAAAATACATATTAAAGGTTTGTAACCCCAACCACTGACAAATATATGTAGTTTTATGATAGATGTAAGTACTGACTCTTATTATGTACATGTATTTTGTTATAAGCTGAGACATCTTTACAGCACAGATAAAAATCACATATTATTAAAACAGTTTAAATAAAGAATATTGAAAAGAGCATACAATACATGTACAATGCAGTGCATGTACACGAATTTCATTAAACAACATGTAAACGATTATACTGTATGGTTTATATACATGTTTCTGTACCTGTAAGCCTCAAGGCTCTTGTAATTTCTCATGGATGTGGGGTTGAAGAGGGCTGGACTCAAAATCAGGTAGGTATAAAGCTGTCCGAAATCTAGACTGGGCCAATTTGTCAAATCACGACTCCATTTCTCATCAGGAACTTTGTACGGGTCTGGGAGAGTTTTCAGACCTTTATCAAACATCAGTTTGGAGAAATACCTTTTTCTCGCTTCACTATCAAGTCCTTTAACATAAATTGACACATCTGTCAAGATTTCCCGTACTTTTTCAGCCATGACCTTTGAAATTTTACGGTTCAGATAATAACAACAATGGCGATTTGGCCGATCGATTGACGGCCAGCAAATGCGCATGCGCGGAAGTTGCGTCATTCTCGGGATTCCCAAATTCTTATTTATTAAAATTATATTTTATTATGTCTGTCTGTGCGCCGGTTTGTGCGCCGGTACGTGCATCTGTAAGTGCGGCTGTATGTATGTCTAAAGTAAACCTAGGAGGAAAAGTGCACCCGCAGTGCGTTCAGTAAGGCGAGCGTTTACAAAACGCTCGCAAACGTTTTGTTTTGTATCCCTGCTGCAACGCAGCGCATACACGTTAAGCGGGAAACCAAACAGCGAACGTTCGCCGCAAACATCTTTACTGAACGCGCGGCCGGTGTGGGGCTCGAACCCACGACCGCTGGAAAACTAGCACGGCGCTCCAACCAACTGAGCTAACCGGGCGGCTGGTTCTTACACACTACACTCCTCGCCCCATTAACCTTAAAGGCCGACGGAGGCACTCCTGCCGTTTACCGCTGCCACCAGTAAAGTAAACCTGGGAGGAAAATGCGCCCGGTGTGGGGCTCGAACCCACGACCGCCGGAACACTAGCACAGCGCTCTAACCAACTGAGTTAATCGGGCGGCTGGTTCTTACCCACACACACTACATGTCTGTCTGTACCTGGGAGTACTATTGGTCCCAGTCTGTACGTCTGTCTGTGCGACTGTCTCTGCGTCTGTCTGTATGTATGTACGCCTGTCTGTATGGTCAGTGGGTCAAAGGTCAAGATCGTGGTGGCCTTGTGCTGAAAATATTTTTTCCGATCAAGAACTAAAAAAACCTTCGTTCCAGGTGACTTCAAACTTGATATTATGCAGGTTGGTGAAGACCAGTAGGTTAACCGAATTGATTTTTGGTCAGTGGGTCAAGGTCGTGGGTACGTTACTTCTCCACTTTTGTAAATTAATTTTAAGTATTTAATACATTTTCCGTCCGTGTACCATCAACAAATGTTTGATGTAAAAATGGATTGATGACGTTCCTTTATGTGTTAAGAGTATGTTTGAATACTATGACTATACTTGGTCTATTGCTTCTTGTTTTAATTGCTAAATGCAGCTTTGCGTCCAAAATAATAATATAAAAAAATTCAAACTTGAAAACAAATTTAAAATTAATTATATATTTTTTTTCTGTGAAGTTAAAAACAACTATTGTATATATATTTAATATAATGAAAACACCAGGGACACGCCCAGTATACCTTCTGGTAATACAGAGACATATCGAATTGGACCAGGTAAACGAGCTATGGCCTCGATCAGAGCTGGAAGGTCTTGGGTACTTTGTGAATACATTAACCCGGCGGTACACTATGCGATACATCGCCGTTACTTATGCCCAGCCTCTATGAGAGGACGGTCGGCCACTGGTATTACAGCATGGATATTGTGATTGTACATGTAGTTCCTCTGTAGTCAGACTGACCTACGACCTACGCTGGACCATTTTCAGTTTTCAAATGTTGGTATCCGTGAAATGAAATGGCCACAGTTGACGGTGGCGTATTCCATAAGAGGCCGCACCGTCAGAGTAGTAATGCGGACTTCTACGGTCTTTCTTGAGCATTGTTGAATGCTACATCAAAGGAAGGGTCGGATGGTGTTGGCTTTATGGTGAAAGTGCTGAGATGGTAATCAAAATCGGTGATTTGTGGACGTCGGGCCTTAATATTTTGCTAAAACGTATGTTTTCTTACTGTATGTCCAAGGACGTTGAAATGTCGTCTGCGTGACTTTCGTTTGTACTTTCAAATTACCTGGCATTTTGGAGGAGTGCAACATCCTGTCATTGGAATGGATGTGGCGATAAAGCACACACTCGTCAACAAAGAATCTAGGTGTTGATTCAGTGAGATTTTGTTTGGAAAGTAACTTGTATTGGGAGAGGGCCGGAACTGATGTTGGTATAACTCGTGGCCCGATCCCTTAATTTGCATGTCAGATAATCACTCATTTGTTTTAAATAAGGTATATATATATAGGTAAATATGATATATTTGTATTGATTTATTGTCAACATACCTGCAATAAACTATTATTAAACTAAAAGTTCGTGAACGCAACAGTGTAAGTTGGTACGTACTCAATACAAATTTAACTTGGACCGGAGGCGTTGTATACCATGGTTGTCATTTTTCTTGCTTGTTGTTAATCCCAAGAAGCGTTTTAGTTTTTATAAAAATGTACACGTTTCATGCATCACTTCGACATACTAAATTAAATAATTAATAATCGACAATACGGAAATAAATCCGACTTTTGCATAGTGGACTGTAACCAAAATCTTTTCTTTATTTTTACTTTGAGTTAATATCTTTTTTGACATTTTGCAAAACAAAATGAAATTAATGAAAACATAACAATTTTCTTATATACAATCACTCACTGCATGAAATAGGAATCGAATAAGGCACAATAAACAAAATGGATTCAAACTCAATATCAGAATCCGCTTCCTATCCAATCAATGAATCATCAAGCGAAAAAGACACCGGCTCCCCGTCGAAATCAATCTGCTCGTCAGCATCGTCTTCCTCTGAAAATGTACACGCCCATGAAATGAAGGTTTGATGTTTTTTTTGGTTTGATATCCTTACGTTTGGCTTATTGTTTTTACATATTGTGTATTGGGTAAGCACTTGCCGCCAAGTTAGCTCAGTTTGTTAGAGTGATGTGCTAGTGTTCCGAGAGCCGTGCATGTCTTCGAGCTGTCTTGGTTTTGTAGCAACACCCCAGGCCAGATTTATTCACTGGTGTCTGAAGTAAAGAGCAAGAATGCTTCGATCGGCCTGAAAGGTAATTTTGGGAGGAGTGAATAGTTTGTGGGTAAGAACCAACCATCTGGTTAGCTTACTTGGTTTTAGCACCATACTAGTGTTCAGCAGTCTTAGGTTCTAGCCCCACCATGCCCACACTTTTCCTCTTAGGATAACTTAACATCGGTAAAAAAAAAGGCCAGACAAGGATTACATTAATATCAATAACTTTATCACCCGATGTTCACTGAATTGTTGTTTACTGATAAGACCATCTAAAAGTAAAACTAAAACTAGTCTCACACTATTTTGTAAGGCTCCAGTGACTTAGGTACACCATTGACAAACAAAATAAATAAGACAAAAAAATTCAATGAATTGAAAGCTTAAATATTTTGTGAACTGTACTATGTTCATTTCAGGTTTTCAAAGACCATAAAAAATATGGCCACTCAGATGATCTTCCTCTGTTGCCAGGCGAAATAGTTCAGGATTCGTCTTGTAAGTTTGTGTGTTCAATTATTCCGTAAGTTTAATGAACACTGTAAGCTGAATAGGAATCAGTGATATTATAATGTATTGGAACCACCGTTTTTTTCCTAAAAGTAATGAGTTTGGAGAGTGTGGTCTTACTGTGAATCAAAGCCATGAGGAAACCGGTCATGGTTTGTATATTGCTCTTTGAGTCTCCTGTGATTTAGGTGTTCTTTAACTTTAGGCAAAGACCTAAATGGCAAGCTTTTGAAAAGGCATGTTTGATAAAAGAAGTAGACATAGCAGAAAATGTATGTACAATGTTGCTCTGTTCTAAATTTATTTATTTCATAACTGCTGTATCTATTTCAGGGAAGGATGTCACCTATCTGTGTCCCTACTCTGACTGCATTAAGGGAACACTGACCATCACCAACTACAAACTGTTCTTTAAAAGCACAGACAGGGTATGGTCTTGTAATTTGCTCTCCAGCCTTACACTTAAGATATAAAAGATTGTACTCAGCGGTTAAACACTGTCTGCTGTCTGAACTTTTCTGAAATCTATTCAGTTGGTGTTTGTTTGTTTTAATCTGATTTCATTTTCTGTTCATGAACTTTATATGTACATACATGCTGTCCAGTATACACTTAATAAGATTTTTGCTTGGTTCAGATTTAATACAATCCTGTAAGCATTGCTTATCTTAATTAATCTTGCCATATAGATTTTAATTGAAATCATGTGCAATGTGTCACGAAGAGCATAAATGTAAAAGCTGCCATATCATAGTAATGATTTGTATCTCCGTCAAGGATTAGCCTTAGGGTTGGAGTTAAAGGTTTTAACTGTTAAAATGGGAACTCAATCAATCTTCACAGAATTGTAGCGAACCATGGTAAGGTCTGTCACACATGCAGGTAAACCAGGTACACAATACACAACTAACAATAATTTGTGTCTCTGCCATAACTTTTTAATTTTTGCCGGAAATTCTTTACAAAACTGTAGAGCACCATGGGAAGGTGTATCACTCATCAAATGTTTGCTCTTATTTCAAAGGTCAAATTGAAACTTGGAGGTTTATCAAGTCCCAGTACTTGTTTTGTGTGGTTAAGGTTCTAATTCTTACATTAAACTTTAATGTAGTGAATGGGCAATGCTCTGACTGAGAGTTGTAATCGAGTTTGTTTTTGTTTACCCAATGGTTCGATTACATTGCCTTATTTATGGCAATGTTGCCTTTTTATTCCCTCACCACCTGGTATTTTTAGAGTTATTGCCCTTTTATTATAATTACCTCGCTTTGCATATATATATATCATCTCAATACTTTATTCTTGATATTTTTCCTTCACTCTCCTTACACCGATAGGACAAATACTATTGAAGGTCAAACTTATTAGTTAATACCTGACTCATAATTATCCTGCTATTAATACAGCAACAGTCAACCTAACAGTCAACTGTGCTATGCTTTTTGGAAATAGAAATAAAATTACATGCCTTAATTATTTCACAGATGTTTTAGTCAATATTTCTATACAGTAGAACTTAGGACCTTTAACTGATGTCTTCTCAACAATATAGGACATTCAAGGAGCACACATCACTCCCAGAGATACTTCTTATTAAAAGAAGGTGGTTTATTTGGGATATAAATCACATCCAGTAATAGCTCTAGTTTTTTTTTTGCTTCATGATAGTGGATATAATTTGCTTAGAAGTCAATTGGCTTTTTACTCTGACAAGGCTTAATCAGGGGCAGCCTTTCTCACATTCCTTTGACCTCAGTTCTTTAAAGAAAAGTCTAATGTACTTTGTGGATCTTTTTTGCATTATATGCATTAATTTATTTACAATGTTTAACTCTACAGGAGACTCCATTCACCCTTGATGTTCCCCTGGGGGTGATCAGCCGTGTTGACAAGATTGGCGGAACAACAAGTAGGGGAGAAAACTCCTACTGCATTGACCTACACTGCAAGGTATTCACACAATGTTCACAGTTTTTCTTTAAATATATCTTTAATGAATTCAGTTTTCTTTAAACCATGCAAAATATGATAGCTATTCTATACTGAATGTTTTTAGAACAATTTAATTGTACATTCAATTCCACTGATACTGAGAAAATGTTTCTAAGCTTTGTATACAGTTTTTATTAATTGATTCCTTAGCATCACATACATCAATTCTTTTGAACATTAGTCACTGCAATTATACAGGAAGATCTCATTTTTGCTGGTTGAAAAATTCACATTAAAGGATAAGTCTTTATAAATAAGAATGTATTATATGCAGTTTAATTATAAAATGACTTTCTTTCAGGATATGAGATGCCTTCGGTTTGCCCACAAACCTGAGAATCACTCGCGGCGATTGGTGTATGAAAAGATCCACAACTTTGCCTTCCCTGTCACAAACAAGCGGGTATGCTATCACACTTATACATATAATTCATTATTTTTTGCGTTTACAATGGCGAACCTTTTAGCATTTAAAGATTCCAAAAGTTCAGTTTCCATTTTCAGGTTTTATTTACTGTACCTTCCCTTTGTTAGTTAGTAATATTTGTGAACATACATACATCGTTTGGATTTCGAGTTACCTAATGAATTTCTGATTAAGTTTGGTTGTATTTCAGCCACTGTTTGCGTTTGAGTACAAAGAAGACTATGGTGTGGATGGCTGGGCCGTGTACGACCATGAGGCTGAACTACGTAGACAGGTATTTGGGAGGTTGTCAAATGTACTATAGAAATGTACATGCTGAAGGAAATATTATTTACAAAATAAAATTTGTGTTTATCTTTATTTAGATTGTTTTGAATCCTGTTGAATGATAATTTTATTTGTGATTTGCATATACAGACATGAGGTTGATATTTGTGACGCAATGGGCAATAATCCTTTTTTACAGGGTGTTCCTAATGACAACTGGAGAATCAGTCGTCTAAATGAAAAGTTTGATGTGATCGACACATACCCAAGCGTGGTAAGGTTGATTCTTAGAATAATGGTATCACTAAGGATTATGAAGTTTCTTAAAAGGCAGAATGTTTTCAGTTTGTCAGTTGTTTTTTTTGTGTGTTTTGTTTTTTAGAAAAATATCAAGGTATTGTTATCATTAGCATTAGTGTTGTTTTGTTGTGCAATTTTTTTAATTGTTGGCTTTAAATTATTATAAAACTTGGCATACATGTTCAATATGACAAAGATGGTATTGTAACTATTAAAGGTACATGCATAGCAAGACCCATATTTTTAGCTAAAATAACTGTTAATTATGCCCATTGATCAACCAAGGTAAATTAAGGAAAGTTGGCATCTCCTTGCGCTTTTTTGTTTATTAATGTGCTACAATAACATGAGATGTTGTGTTTACCAATTTGTATATCAAAATGTTTGATCAATGTATGAATTCAAGTATCTAAATAATTAGTACATATGCAATTAGGTTAAATATTTATTTTACAGTTTGCTGTGCCAAAAAGTGCCACTGATGAATTCCTGAAACAAGTGATAGTGTTCAGGTCTCGTGGTAGAATACCAGTAAGTGTCTCACCTTTCTTATAAGAATAATTTCTGAAAACACAGCACTTCCATTATAATAGGACATCACACAGAAGATCAAGTAATTTGTATAAAAAATGTGAATTTAGAATATATATGAACATTTAGTGCAACAAAGGATTGATGAATTCTTCTGATGATCTTTTTTTACTGAACAAAAGCAAATTAGACAGGGTAATATAAGAAGCTATAAAAAATAGTAATAATACACATGTTTTTAAAGACCAAGAATGCATCAAGGAAATTAAACTGCAACCACAAAAAGAACTAAGTTCAGTAGTGTTCTGCCTATACGATATTAATATCGATATGAGTATTTTGTTACACTTTGCGAAAGTAGCTGTATTTAGTCAAAACAATGGATTTCTTCCATGGTTTATGTTCAGATGTTTAAAGAATTTGTGGCAGAATAAAGGCTTTAAGTTTATGTTATAAGTTCAGAACCATTTAAACAATATCAGTAATTTGTATATTTTAAAACATGTGCAAAATCAGGTTATATTCTTGCACACTGTTAATTGTTTACTAAAATACAAATCAGCAAAGCCAAAAATACTATTTTATTCTCAAATTAGCATTTGTTAAGGAGTAGAAACCTATCTTTTAGCATTTGTATCAATTTATTATAATTGACAAAAACATGAAATGTTGTTGATAAAAACATTGTATTCCAGATTGTTATAGAGTATGTCAATAGAAAAGTAAAACAGGAGAACTTAATTCAAAAAAATATTCTCCTAATTTAATATTTTCAATTATCACCCGCTGATACCCACTTACTACGTACATAATTTTTTATGGTTTGGTCACTATAATAAACTACGTGTATTTTAGCCTATATACTAGGTTTGTTTCAGAACTTTAAGCTATGACTTATAACATAAGATTTATAGCATATAGTGTATTCAGTAAAAAAAATCATGAAATAAATATCAAACTTGTCAGGAATTGATATTGTTTATTTATGTTTTTTGTTCTTGTAGAAATAATCAATTTTAAAAGAACCTCTTCAATAGAGCTTTTTTGACCATGCTATTTCAAAAAACTGTTATAAACATGCCTGTATTGATGGAAACTACATGTAAAGTAGGAGTTCTACAAAAATGATGATCAGAAAATCCAAAAAGTTACTATAAATATAAATACATGTAATTTATAAAAACCCACCAATTGTAATCCTTTATTGCAGGTGCTATCTTGGATCCACCCCAAAAGCCAGGCAACAATCACAAGATCCAGCCAGCCGCTTGTTGGGGTGACAGGAAAACGTAACCAAGATGATGAGAGCTTCGTTCAGATGATCACAGATGCAAATGCACACTCCAACAAACTGTACATTATGGATGCAAGGCCCAGCATGAATGCTGTAGCCAACAAGGTAAATATATCAGGTCAAGCAGCCAAGAAGGTAGATCTACTTGGTCATAAAGCCAAAAAGGTAGATAGATTTTCCAGGTCAAGTAGCCAACAAGGTAGATAAACCAGGTCAAGTAGCCAACTGGTAGATAAACCAGGTCAAGTAGCCAACAAGGTAGATGTACCAGGTCAAGTAGCCAACAGGGTAGATATACCAGGTCAGGTAGCCAACGAGGTAGATAGACCAGGTCAAGTAGCCAACAAGATAGATAGATATACCATGTCAAGTAGCCAACACGATAGATATACCAGGTCAAGTAGCCAACACGATAGATATACCAGGTCAAGTAGCCAACACGATAGATATACCAGGTCAAGTAGCCAACAGGGTAGATATACCAGGTCAAGTAGCCAACAAGGTAGATGTATCAGGTGAAGTAGCCAACAAGGTAGATAAACCAGGTGAAGTAGCCAACAAGGTAGATAAACCAGGTCAGGTAGCCAACAAGGTAGGTATACCAGGTCAAGTAGCCAACAAGATAGAAATACCAGGTCAAGTAGCCAGCAAGATAGATATACCAGGTCAAGTAGCCAACAAGGTAGATATAGCAGGTCAAGTAGCCAACAAGGTAGTTATACCAAGTCAGGTAGTCAGCAATGTAAATTTACCAAGTAATGTAGCCAGCAAGGTCAGGTAGCAAACAAGGTAGATATACCATGTCAGATATCCAGCAAGGTAAACATACCTGGTCAGATATCCAGAAAGGTAAACATACCTGGTCAGGTAGCCAGCAAGGTAAACATACCTGGCCAGGTAGCCAGAAAGGTAAACATACCTGGTCAGGTAGCAAACAAGGTAGATATGCCAGGTGAGGTAGCCAACAAGGTAGATATACCAAGTCAGGTAGCCAGCAATGTAAATATACCAAGTCATGTAGCCAGCAAGGTAGATATACCAGGTCAAGCTGGTCACTGGTTAGATAGATTTTAATTCAAAACCATGAAGTGAATTTTCAAGCAATTGATGTTGAAACTAAAAGCATGTGAAGCTATATCATTAAAAAGGGAACACAAATAATTTGTTAACAAGCTTGTTGAACAGAACAACAAAAAATAATTAAGTGTAATATTTGTTCTGTCATATTTAAGATGTTCATAGTTTTATTTTATCTTAATAGGAATGTCTTGTAAATTTCCTAGGCAAAGGGAGGTGGATTCGAGAGTGAGGATGCGTATAATGGGGCGGAGGTTGTCTTCCTGGACATACACAACATACATGTGATGAGAGAAAGGTGAGGTTTCAATGAATGTACTGACTTTGATTCTTCTTGATATACAAGTCTTCCTATAGAGTAATTAATTATCTTTCTTTTCTTATAGTTTGTCTTATATTTAAATTTTGAACATGGAAAACAGTTTTCAGACATCTAGGCGTCAACTTGGAATTGATTGTAAAATTTAAAAATAAACAAATATTAAGGTTGTGCTGTTGATTTAGCTTGATGTATACTTTTACCCTATATCTCACTGATATAACTCATCGTCAACATGACTTATTATGCCCCGCTTCGAAGAAGAGGGGTATATTGCTTTGCACAGGCATGTCGGTCGGTCGGTCGGTCCGTCGGTAGACCAAAGCTTGTCCGAGTGATAACTCAACAATTCCTGGACGTATGGTAATCAGACTTCACATGAAGGTTGGGCCTGACCAGTAGATGACCCCTATTGATTTTGGGGTACATCGGGTCAAAGGTCAAGGTCACAGTGACCTTTAATGGTAAAATAATTTTAAAGCTTGTCCGAGTGATAACTCAACAATGCCTGCACCCATGGCCCTCAAACTTGACATGGAGGTTGGGCCTGACCAGTAGATGACCCTTATTGTTTTTGGGGGTCATCAGGCCAAAGGTCAAGGTCACAGTGACCTTGAATGGTAAAAGGTTGTCCGAGTGATAACGTGACAATGCCTGCACCCATGGCCCTCAAACTTGACTTGGAGATTGGGCCTGACCAGTAGCTGACCCCTATTGTTTTTTGGGCTCAATGGGTCAAAGGTCAAGGTCACAGTGACCTTGAATGGTAAAAGGTTGTTCGAGTGATAACTCAACAATGCCTGCACCCATGGCCCTTAAACTTGACTTGGAGGTTGGGCCTGACCAGTAGATGACCCCTATTGTTTTCGGGGGTCATTGGTCGAAAGGTCAAGGTCACAGTGACCTTTAATGGTAAAAGGTTGTCCAATTGATAACTCAACAATGCCTGCACCCATGGCCCTCAAACTTGACTTGGAGAATTGGCCTGACCAGGAGATGACCCCTATGGTTTTTGGGGGTCATCTGGCCAAAGGTCAAGGTCACAGTGACCTGGAATGGTAAAAGGTTGTCCGAGTGATAACTCGACAATGCCTGCACCCATGGCCCTCAAACTTGACTTGGAGGTTGGGCCTGGCCAGAAGATGGTCCCTATTGATATAAGGGGTCATTGGGCCAAAGGTCAAGGTCACAGTGACCTGGAATGGTAAAAGGTTATCCGAGTGATAACTTGACAATGGCTGCACCCATGGCCCTCAAACTTGATTTGGAGGTTGAGCCTGGCCAGGAGATTGTCCCTATTTATTTTAGGGGTCATTGGGCCAAAGGTCAAGGTCACAGTGACCTTGAATGATTAAAGGTTGTCCAAGTGATAACTCAACAATGCCTGCACCCATGGCCCTCAAACTTGACATGGAGGTTGGGCCTGACCAGTAGATGACCCCTATTGATTTTAGGGGTCAAAGGTCAAGGTCACAGTGACCTTGAAAGCAAACTCGACAATTCTTGGACCTATGGTCATCGAACTTGACATGAAGGTTGGGCCTGCCCAGTAGATGACCCCTATTGACTTTGGGGGTCATCAGGCCAAGGTCAATGTCACAGTAACCTTTTACGCAAAAAAGTTAACAAATCTTCCCTCACTGATATCTCAACAATGCCTGAACCTATGATCATTAAAGTTGACATGGATGTTAAGCCTGACCAGTAGATCACCCTTATTGATTTTAGGATTCATAGAGCCAAAGGTCAAGGTCACAGTGATCTTGAATGGTAAAAGGTTGTCCGAGTGATAACTCAACAATGCCTGAAACCATGGCCTTCAAACTTGACTTGGAGTTGCATCTGACTTGTAGATGACCCCTTATGATTTAAGGGGTCATCGGGTCAAAGGTCAAGGTCACAGTGACCTTGATCGAAAAAAACTTGTCTTGTGATAACTTGACAATGCCTGCACCCATGGCCCTAAAACTTGACATTTAGGTTTCTGGTGACCAGCTGATGACTCTGGATTTTGAGTTCAAAGAGTCAAAGGTCATGACGGTCATAACACACTTTATCCTCACACTTTAATGGTCATAATCTTAAAACAGCAACAAATCAGCTGTCATTTTGGTCCATGCATATTTCATTCAATTGGCCATATAATCCTGACAACATGGCGCTCAGGGGGGCATAATGTTTGACAAACATCTCTTGTTTTATTTTCAATTTGCATACTATTGTAAGTGTAATGCTTACTAGCCAGCTTTTCATAAAAAAATGGGGTTAAAGATTGGTTCAAACAGAGTGGGCAGACGTGATCATCTGTGTCATAAATACAACTATTTTTATCTGATATTCATTAATCTTGGTCAGAATATTAGTCAGCATGATATTTAAGAATTGTGTGAATATTTATCACTTGGTCAAAATCTAGGTCACTTGGTAAAATATTAAGACAAGCTTTTGTGTTAAAGTTTCTTATTTCATTCTCAAATTCATCAGTGTTCATCCAATCTTACTGAAATTTAAGTTAGAATATTTATCAGAATGACATTTAGGACCTTCAGTTTGTTAATATGGGTCACTTTGGGTACATAACTAGGACACTAGGACAGATCAAGATAAAAATGCATACATGAATTTAACATGAGACTTAGTGAGAATATTTACGAACATAATATCTAAGACCAGTGGGGATATGACAAAATGTTAATTATGTTCAAGTTCCTTTTTCCTTTCATGGATTGAACAGCGTTTATCCAGTCTTTAAGAAACTCATTCAGAATATTTTCCTGCAAGATATTTTGGACCAGTGTAAATATAGGTTAGCTTTAGTCAAAAGCATGTTAGAGTAGTGTGAATATGGCAGCATTTTTACTTTTTCCTCTATAAACATACACCCTGCTGCAAAATTGCAGTTGTCAAAATGAAAAATTGCTTTGATGTGTTTCCGCATTCACATTTTGTTTTCTCATATTATACACATATTAAGTCTTTGGCTATATTTCAGTTTACGGAAGCTGAGAGATGTTGTCTATCCGACAATAGATGATGCTAAATGGCTGAGCAACATAGACTCAACACACTGGCTTGAACATATCAAGGTGTTTTATCTTAACGCATGTAAATGGATAAATGCTCTGCATGAAAGCCTTTCATGTGTACTAATGTTGAAATCAAAATAGGAGTGTGTGGTATAAAGCTGTTACATTTCTATTATAAGGATTCAGTGATTCATTTTGAAATTACACCAAACTGTCATCTGAAAGAGTCCTATTTTTAGAGAGATCAAATTATAAATCAATTAAGACTGTATGGTGCTTCAATTATGAAAGTATTAAAAATGAAAAAATACATCATCTGTCAATTCTAAGTTTTAAATGAGGTAGACATGCATCATATCTCAAATTTATGCCAACTAACGTGGTGTGAAATGTGCCTTAGTGGGAACTTAGTGATTTTTTTTTCAGCAAATCATGGCAGGAGCAGTTAAGATTGCAGACAAAGTAGAGAACAACAAGACATCAGTGCTGGTCCACTGTAGTGATGGCTGGGACAGGACAGCCCAGCTAACCTCTCTAGCAATGATTATGTTAGATCCATACTTCAGAACCATAATTGGTAAGTGGAGGTTTCATTCCTAAAATCCAAAAGCGAGATTTTGAATAAGGATGTCAATGTAAGTTCACTGAGGTGATGGACTGGACAAGATGGCACAACTTAATTTATCACAATGCTTTTGTAAGGCCCATAACTCTGAACCATAGTTGATATTAGGAAACTCAGTGAGATATGATAAGGTGTGATATTGAAATTAGATTTACAGTGCTGGATTTGACAGGATGGTACATCTGCCATCTCTTGGATACATACTTAAAGAAAAATTGTTTGAAAATTCTTCCTCACTTTTTATAAAAACATAGAAACCTAACATTTGAAGTATATTTGTTGAGATAATTTGTTGCTTAAATGAGATAAACAAAGGATTGTTGGTATTCATCTTCAGTGTTCTTGTTCACCTCATCTGTTTTATAGTGTTTCTGGTTTAGGTGTTTGTTAAGTTATGACAAATTATCTCTTAATAAAGGGTGGCAGTATGTTACAAAAAAGCAATGAATTTACAAAATGAAGGACCAAACAGTATGAAATACTGTATTACTTTGCAGATTTACAGTTCTACTAGTGAAAGAGTTTCATAAGCTTGCCAAGCGGGTTGTTACTGCTAGTAACAAGTTCAATTTTGAAATATTAAAATGGTCTGACAATAAGTTCATGTATTTGTGTGCATTTTTTTGTGATTCTGCTGGCAAAGGAATGGCTAGCCCTGGGATGTAAGTTTTCCAATCAGATGGAGACAAACACTCGAACACTGGCTGCTGCTGACAAGTTACAATATAAAATTACAAAATGGTTCATGCATTTATGTGCAGGTTTTGAGGTTCTCTTGGAGAAGGAGTGGCTAGCCATCGGACACAAGTTTGCCCAGCGGGTGGGGCATGGCGAGGACAAACACTCTGACGCTGACCGCTCACCTGTCTTCCTGCAGTTCATTGACTGTGTCTGGCAGATGACCAAACAGGTGAGGGGATATCATGGGATTTTTCATACATTTGTTCTGGAGGTTTGGTACCAATTACCAAGATCAATACATGATATATATCAAGAATATATTGCTACCATTTAGAACTTTCATTTCTATTCCAGTAATGCTCTGTATATGTATTCATCACTTACAAGCAGCATTCTTAAGGAATTGCAATGCCTGTCTTACATAATTTTTACCATTAAAGAATTACTTATTTGGTATTATTTTTTAAGTGTATTGCTTTTACCTGTCAATACCTTTACACTGTACATGCAATTGCATATTGCAGTTCCCAAATGCATTTGAATTCAACGAGTACTTCCTGATCATAATCCTCGACCATCTGTACAGCTGTCTATTTGGAACGTTCCTGTGTAACACTGAGGCGGCCAGGATGAAGGAAATGGTATGGCCTTAGATGGGTAGTTTAGTTCAAACCTATGTGTGTGTTTAAAGTTTGCAATAATCCTGGACTACCTGTACTACTGTCTGTGTTCTGATGGTTGCAAATATTCTTGGGTGCAAAAACTTTGCAAGTGCCCTATATTAATCACCCTGACTGCCTGTCCTTGAGTCACTTTGTCAGTTCACTTTTTTGTTCTTGATAACAAGATATCAAATTTAAACTTCATACATTTGATCACAGTAACAATACGCCCTTTTATGACAATAATGCTTATATACTGCTACCTTTCTCAGCTTAAAATTCAGTGAATCAAATTTTATCTTTAACCAGAACTTGAAAAATTTAGAAAGCAATTTAATGAAACTTGAAGCAGTAATGTGAACTTGTTTGTGGTACAAGTAACGTTACGTTTACTTGGAACAAATGACAATGAGAACTTAAACACAGTGCAAGAACTTTAACTCTTTGAACCAACCTTTTCAAGCTTAATGTTGATGATTGTCTCCCTTTGGTATATCTTCATATAGGGTTAAATTGGTGTATGTAAGTAATTGTAAACAATTCAATACGAAGTAAAATAATAATCTAAGGACAATATATACATTTTACTACCAAGCGAGTATATAACACCACTTGACCTTTAACATGCCTTGTAACAGCTCCTCGTGTCAAATATGCTATCATTTTAGGCACTTATCACATTCTGTGATGGCTCTAGTTGGAATGCAAGGACAAAAAATACTAGTCATTGGAACAAATATTTCTTGTAATTATGAAAATTGTTTAAGCTAAATGTCTCAAAACCTTTGAAAGTAATTGTCTAACAATATTTCAGAAAGTGAAAGAGACCACGAAGTCCCTATGGTCATATGTAAACTCTGACAAGGATGAGTTCCGAAACCCGCTGTACGCAGAGTATCTCCACCAGCATGTCTTGTTTCCGGTGGCGAGCATGCGACGAATAGAGATCTGGACACACTACTACTGCCGCTGGAACCCTCGCATGAGACCTCAGGTTGGTTTGTAAAAAAGTTGTGTAAAAAAAAGGAAGAATTTACTAATGAAATCACCAGGTACATATACTTGTAGCTACATAGGTGCTCTTGATTCAACACTTTGCTACATTCTAAAGCATTCAATGTAAACTGTTGTAGCAATCTATTTAAATAATTCAATCTTAGGTAGTGACAATCATTATGCCAACTTACTTCAGGAACCAACCCACCTACGTAACCGAGAACTGCTGGTGTTACGGGCCCAGCTTCAACAAAAGGTTCTAGAACTACAGAAGGAGCTGGAAACCAAGAACTCTAGGGGGATGCTGGCCAGTTCCCCGCCTAGGGTCTCCTCTCCTGTCAACGTGTAGCATGGATGGAAACCAAGACCTCAATGGGGGATGCTGGCCAGTTCCCCGCCAAGGGTCTCGTCTCCTGTCAATATGTAGCCTGGATGGGAACTAGAAACACTTGAAGCTTTCAAAGTGGTTTCCCATGTAGAACCCCCGCATTCTTAAAACCAAGAACAATTCCTGCTTACTGGTTCCAGTCTCAATGCATCCTGTCTTATGTCAAGGTGCAATAATGCTTGAAACCAAAATAAATCTATTCTGACTGGTTCCCCTCACACGTTTGCTGAGAACCATTAATTATACTTTAACCTGGCAACAAATGGCAATGCTTGAAATAAGGATATATAAAACGATATATATCAATTCTGCACCCTATGTGCAAAATTGAGGTATTCTAGTTTGAAACAGATGTACAGAAATACTTCTAACAATAATTGTCGAGCTGAATGGAATTGTTAGCAAACCGCATTGTTAGCATCATATTCATCATTATTCAGACTTAAAATATTAGTACTACATACTAGTATGTTGTATTATATTGATCAGACACACAGGAGCAGCTTATTGCATTGATCTTTTATTACTACTATTCTCAATAAGATCTTATTTCACAACACTGCTGAGTCAGCACAAGTGATGTACATGTTACATAATATTATTTAAACAGAAAATTATGTACAAGTTTGTTGATCTGCTGGACAAAAATGTGATGATAATTTGTAATAAGTGCACTTGTTTGTGAAATAGTGATTTATACTTTTGAAGTTCTAACCATTTCTAAGTTAATGATTGAAAGTATTAAAAGTTATTAAATTTATATTTTTCAACCCACCAAACCATTATGGCAGCAAGGAAAGGGTTCTTGCTTTTTTGTGCAATAATGTACATAATTTTTAGTTTGCTTTAGTATTTGTATTAGGCTATGATTATTATAGTAGTATGATTATTATAGTAAGTTTCATTTATTAAGACTACCGGTATATCTTTAAGGTCTGTTGGAAGTTTATAATCTTTTGTTGTAATTCTTATTGTTTTGATGTTTTTATATAATGCACTGTGTCTAAATTTTATGATTTTATACAATTTAAAGTTACGAAATAGAAGTCTAGGTTTAGGCTTCAAGTCTGTTGTATAAACATAATGTGTTTTATGTGTTAGAATAAACAAAGAGAAACGCAATGCAAGTAAATGAATTAATTTTAATGTCTTTTGTTTTCTTTGTCCATGACCGAGATGTTTGTGATGGCATAGTGGTCCCAAATCTGACTCTGGATCAGAGGGTCCCAGGTTAAATTTCAATTCAGTGATCAATATGGGAAATCACCCAGCAATGGCAAACGGTTCTTAATTATATGCATATACATGTGTCAAGTTGCAATTCAGAAAAACCTGAAATAGTTGCAAAGGGCTACAAAAACTACCCCTGGCCAGAGGAACAAAATATTACAGTGGTCGAAATTAGCACAAGCCCGCAAGCCCTGCACTGGTGAAATGCTTTCTGGGCTTGCACAAATTCTGGGTTTAATACAGCAGGGCTTGTTCAATAATGTTATGCCAAACATAGTACATGAATTCGGGCTTGTTCACCAAAAAGACTTGTTGAATAAGGTGATAAAATTTCAGGATTATAAAGGGTTGCAACTGCCTTTCCTGAGAATAGAAAATAACAGATATCAAACCAGTCTTAGATTATCCTAAAAACTTTTGCAACCTGCTTTAAACAAATCATTGAAATATAAACATTATAATATTACTAATGACTTTTTGCTCATGTTCACGTCTCTTAGTTATAATTAATTTTGCTGATTTATCTTGTTATAGCTATATGCCTTGGATGCCACTTTCTATATTATGTCATATAACATGTCATTGTTGTGTCCGTTAGTGCTTAGGTGGGCATATTAAAATCGCACCGTCCTTCCGTCCGTCCGACTCAATAACTCAGAATATTATGGACAGATTTTAAACTAACTTGCCACATGTGTTCGGCATACCAAGACGACGTGTCAAGTGCAAGAACCGTGTCCCTACCTCTAAGGTCAAGGTCACACTTAGGTGTTTATTCCCAATGGAATGCTGCATATAAGGACATAGAGTATAGGTTGTCGTGTCCGGGCTGTAACTTTCCCTTGTATGGACAGATTTTAAAATAACTTGCCACATGTGTTCGGCATACCAAGACGACGTGTCGCATGCAAGAACCGTGTCCCTACCTCTAAGGTCAAGGTCACACTTGGGTGTTTATTCACAATGGAATGCTGCATATAATGACGTAGAGTATAGATTGTCATGTCCAGGCTGTAACTTTACCTTGTATGGACAGATTTTAAAATAACTTGCGCTATGTGTTTGGCATTCCAAGACGACGTGTCGCGTGCAAGATCAGTGTCCCTATTTCTTAGGTCAAGGTCACACTTAGAGTTTATTCACAATGGAATGCTGCATATAAGGACATAGAGTATAGGTTGTCGTGTCCGGGCTGTAACTTTACCTTGTATGGGCAGATTATAAAATAACTTGGCACATGTGTTTGAATTACCAAGACGATGTGTCGGGTGCAAGACCCATGTCACTACCTCTGAGGTAAAAGATACACTTTGTGTTTATTCACAATGGAATGCTGAATATAAGGACATAAGAATGTAGGTTGTCAAGTATGGGTGGTATGTTTTATGTTCAGAGGCAATTTAAAATAACTTGCCATATGTATTTGTTTGATCTTTAACTTTTCATGTACTGACCTTGTTCATAGGTCAATGTCACATTCGGGGGCATTCGTCACATACTGTGACAGCTCTTGTTTATCACTGTAGTTTGTTGATTCTCCAGTCATCATATTGAATGTCACTAAATGTCCATCAGTGCTCAAGTGGTATAACTAGTCGCTGCTTTGTTCAGTTTTCCTCCCATTGATGTATTTCATGTCACTGTCTTTTCCATCGTTGCATTGGTCATATTCTGGTGTGTCTGTTGGTGCTTCAGCAACTGCATTCCAAATCACTGCTTTTATAGTAGTTTTATTTCATGTTCATTGTGAAGTTGTGGTAATACATGCCCATTAGTGCTCCAGTCGTTGTGTTACAAATCACGATCGTGTTCTTCCATGTCCCTGGTATGTCCGTAGGTGCTCCAGTCATTGTATTACAAGATACTGTTATTTCGGTTGGTGCTTCAGTCATCGTATTTCATGTCACTGGCATTTCGCCATTGCCCCCCGTCATTCTATTTTATGTCATTCTCATGTTTGTTTATGCTTCTGTCATTTTATTTCATGTAACTGTCATGTCTGTTGGTACTTGCACTGTCATATTTTATGTCAATGTAGTGTCAATCTGTGCTCCCATTGCAATTATAATGTCACTGCCATGTCCATCAGTTTTTCCATTCGTCGTCTTCAATGTCAGTCATAGCCATAATTGCTTCCATCATGGTATTTCATGCCAAAATAAAGTCCATTGGTCCAGTTGCCATGTTACAAGTCACCGTCATGTTTGTCAATGCTTTCATCGTCCTATCTAATGTCACTTTGGTGTATGCTAGAGCAGATTTTTAAGCTATATTAGTTCCTTGCTATAAAAGCTCCAATGCCTTTTACTAGAAAAAATGTATCACTAAACCATTTAATTGGGAATGAACATATTCATCATTTTTTTGTGAAGAATTTCTCCAAAGCAGTGGTTCAGAATAGCTAAGCTGTTGCCCAGGCTTCTCGTGGCTTAGATTTGAATAGGTTTTTTATCACTGCGATGCTAAATAAAGCTGCATCACTTGCTGTCTCAGACTCGGCCTGTACTTTGTTACAAGTGCTCAATTGAATCCTGATCACTGATTTGTTATGGAAGCCGAGTACTAAGAAGTTTGTACACGAGTGTGCAATGTCATCATTGCATTATCTAGGTCATATCCTTACAGGATTCA
Organism: Mya arenaria; assembly: GCF_026914265.1. Classification (NCBI taxonomy): domain Eukaryota; kingdom Metazoa; phylum Mollusca; class Bivalvia; order Myida; family Myidae; genus Mya; species Mya arenaria. The sequence goes on from NC_069124.1 coordinate 5,562,164, forward strand.
TAGACAGGGCAAAACTGTTCCAACTCGACCTCGTGAAAAAAACATGGTCACCATTCAATAAAAGTTGAAGAAGACAGACAGTTGGAATGACAACAGTATTCCTTTCCAAATAAAAGAATGAACAATGGAAAGTCAGTATTCTCACTTCACTTTCATAAGAGAAACAATTATGATCCTGGTTTAGTTCTACTGTAATTATAAAAGATATGAAGCAGACACAATGGCAAGCTTCAACACTTAACCTAGTATTGGGAGTCATGACCACTAGTTTCAATGTGGATTCTCCATGTCACCATGACAAGTAGAACATTAGATTTTCATGAGTATCAGCTAAGTTTAAAAGACACAGAAGTGGAGCTGAGATAAAATGCGCAGCTCAAACGTGAGACAAGTTGTTTCCAGTATTTGTTCTCCATGTTGCCCCAATGAGCACAAGCTGTAGCAATATCCTGATTATGTTGTGGCAAATATAATATTGATAGACAAAAACTGACCAGTAAGCTTCCTTAATCACTATGAACACCAGGATTTATAAATTTATTTATAAATACAAACAACATGATACGTAAGGAAATGAGGGTCCCAATAACAGTTCTTTTAAGCAAATTAACACTCAACGATAACCTAAAGTGTATTGTTCTTTGAAAAGCAAAGTTAGCCATTGCATTCAATTGCAAAACTGATTTTGCTGCATCTGCATGCAAAAGCCCATTAAGTAATTCTCCATTTTAGAATAACTAAATTGCATATGTGTGGTATCCAGATCTAAAAGATCAATTAACATTGAAGAAAGTCCTTTGTGGCCCCCATGTTATTCAGCACTTGTTGCACAGTGAATGGATGGATGGCAGATGCTGACCAATGCCGGATGAGATCAGAGGATGTGAAGTTTCTTCTCCATCTGTATGTGGGGCTGAGTGATCTGGGGCATTTCGTCTGCATCTGAAAAGTAACAGACACTTTCAATACATGGCAAAAGTGCAGCATGAATTTGATGAGGGCTAGATTCATTAGAGACAATAATGCAGGCTTTCAAATGGCCTACTAAATCAGTATACAATAAGTCTCTATAGAGCAATTATCTCCAGTGTTGCTCAGACAAAGACTTGACTGTCCTACACTTTACTCAGAATCTTTCAGCTTAAGAATTGTGTACTGTAAGCGACTTCAAGGTCACATACAACTCTACTGTGTTAAGAAAGCAACCTACTGGTACTGCACTTTTAAAAGTTTAAAACACATTATGCCAGATACACAAGATACTGGTACTGCAAAAGAACAAAGAGATGAAATACTAGATGAAATACTAAGTGATGAATAATGCTAAATAGATGTATTCTGTTTTAAGCGTACAAAAAAATGTTATTGCATTCAATTGCCTCTTTCATTCATACACTTAAAACAGTAAAATGTCACTGTAGATCAAAGTTAAATGAAAAAATGGATACATAAACAATGTTAATACATTGTTTGGTGATGCAAGAACTCATGAGTTTACCATGAGAATAAATGCGCCTCGTAACATATGTCCTTTTCTTGATACAAATGGATGCACAGGCTTGACATAATTATTCTGTTTCATGGAGTATTTTTCAGTTTGGAATTGGTCGTAAACTATTATTGGTTCCATTTATGGAAACAATATGTTTTCATTGACAACATGAAACTTCTTAAAAGGAAATTCTCCAAAGAAGTGGCACTCAGGAAAAACTTAATTAAATCCTTAATTGTCTGTGAACCTTGTTGCTTATGTTGTAAAAGGAAATGGTCAAGTGTGTGTGTGACCTGATAATATTTGAAACTGTAGTATAAGCGTACAATGGGGTCAATGGTGTCAAGTTTTTAATTGTTAATTGCAAACAGTCTACTTGGCTTAAGGATATGTTCTAAAGTTGAAAATGGTGTACTTGAAATCAAGTAATTGTATGTACATTTATGTAAAATGATTATGGAAAAAGGAAAAACTTTTATAATCCTGAAGAAGCTGGCAGCTGCCTCAATATCACACAAACATGTAATTAATTTATTATTGTTAAAAAATCCACAAAATGAAGAGCTGAAGATTCTGCTTAGTGACACACACTGTATTATTTTAACCATTTACCAAACTTATTGCTTTCTTAAATTGTACATGTAAATACTTATGTATAATAAGGGTATTACAGTCTTCCAATTCAAAAGCAGCATGCTCAGGGCTGGGACACAATTTCAACCAAGTACTTTCCGAAATGATGTTACGTTCGCATACTATTTGGCAGGCTTTTAAGAAACACTACAATTAAACGTCATTAAATGTTTCAGTGTAAGATCGCAATGTATTTCACCTCGCGAACACCAAAATAAATATTTCACTTCTGGCTGTGCCACTCCTGAAATATTTCTTTTGGTGCTCACTTGTTGAAATATATTACAATCTAACTCTTGAACCATTTTCCTCTATGAAACGCCTCCAACATGAATACAATGTCATTGGTCCAGGACTGGTCACAAGGTGACCCCATATTTTTTCCCTACTGGGTCACTTATCTTTGTATCATACCAAACTAGTGTCTATTTTCTGATTCTGCTAAATAAATTTCCAATAACTGTACCACATGTTATGTTACAAAAGTTGCCAACATGATATATACCTTAAAGGGCTAGTAGGTGACCTGATATGGGAACTACGGGTTGCAGGATACCATTTTCAGTTTTCCTTTGCTCCGTATATCACATATCAGGTCAACTACTAACCAGTTAACTTATAATATTCTTAACAGCCCTATTTAATACACTACTCAAAACCACATACTACATAATATGTACTAGTACTTGCAAATACAGAAAGACATTTGTTTACCATTAAAGACATCCTCGAAGTCTAGAAGCATGTCACGGCCAGTAAGGCTGTTCTCAAGAACACGGGATGATGCCAGACCTGGGAGTCGACGCATCTGTAGAAAAAATCATTTTTGATACATGACATTGAAAAGCTACAGTAACATACCAAAGTTAAAAAAAAAAAAATTTGTCTCTTTGAAATCCATCTTCAACCGTATTCACTTACATCTTGAGGCTGAGTTTGAGACTGACTCAAAAGATGAATTTAAATTTGTTCAAGTCTTAATATCAGTCCTATTAACAAAAGGATAACATATAAAAGTAAATCTTGTCATATATAATTCTCATCATCAATGCTGTTATCATTATTTACTGGCAAGGAAGGCTGATAAATGTTACCCTGGTGAAGAAATCCTGGCAAGGAAGGCTGATAAAATCCAAACATTTGACAAGAAATTTGCATGAACAAAATCATTTCGATTATAACTGACAAACCATTCAAAACATCACAATGAACATGACAATAAACTGTTGACATTAAAACAGACCCAATCTAGTACACTGCTTCTAAGGAGATACTTGAATTATTATAGACATGACGAAATGCTATAATTTCCATATTTGATATACTAACATAGGATTCCATTGACTAATAAGTAATCAAATAGGTTAGAACAGATTCATGTGTGCATGTATTTCTAAATTGGACTTAACAAACTGTAAGTTTATTCTCACACTTAAACATCCATCAATAAATTCTGTAAAGGCCGTAGGCATCTTTGTGTATTTTGACAAACAACCAGGCAGTGAATTTTATTATGTAAACAAGAGATTTTGTCAAACATTATGCCCCCCCCCCCCCCCCTAAGCGCCATGTTGTCAGGATTTGGATAATTCAATGAAATATGCATGGACCTCCAAGTCAAATTTTAGGGCCATGGGCGCAGGTAGTGTCAAGTAATCACACAGACAAGCTTTTTGAGTTCAAGGTCACTGTGACCTCGACCTTTGACCCGATGACTCCTTAAATTAAAACGGCTCATCTACAGGTCAGGCCCAACCTCCTAGTCAAGTTTGACGATGATAGGTCCAGGCTTTGTTGAGATATCACTGGAAGAAGCTTTGTAAACTTTTTTGTGTTAAAGGTCACTGTGACCTTGACCTTTGACCCGATGAAACCCAAAATCAAGAGGAGTCTTCAACTGTTCAGGCCCAATCTTCATTTCAAGTTTGATGATCATAGGTCCAGGTATTGTCAAGTTTGCCTTCAAGGTCACTGTGACATTGACCTTTGACCTGATGATCCCCAAAATAAATAGGAATCATCATCTGGTCAGGCCCAGCCTACAAGTCAAGATTGAGGCCCATGAGTTATCACTCGGACAACCTTTTATCATTCAAGGTCAATGTGACCCAAAATCAGAAGGGGTCATCTACTTGTCAGGTCGACCCTCCAAGTCAAGTTTGAGGGCCATGGGTGAAGGCATTGTTGAGTTATCACTCAGGATAACTTTTTATCATTCAAGGTCAATGTGACCTTGACCTTTGGCCTGATGAACCCCAAAATATATAGAGGTCATCTACTGGTCAGACCCAACCTCTAAGTCAAGATTGAGGGCCATGGGTGCAGGCATTGTCAAATTACCAATCAGACAACCTTTTATCATTCAAGGTCACTGTGATCTTGACCTTTGACCCGATGTAACCTAAAAAAAATAGGGGTCATCTTCTGGTCAAGCCCAGCCTCCATGTCAAGTTTGATGACCATAAGTGTCGGCACTGTTGATTAATCACTCGGACAAGCTTTAAAATCCTTCTACCATTTAAGGTCACTGTGACCTTGACCTTTGACCCTTAAAATCAATAGGGGTTATCTACTGGTCAGGCCGAACGTCCAACTGCAAGTCACGTTTGAGGGCCATGGGTGAAGGCATTGTCGAGTTATCACTAGGACAACTTTTCCTCATTCAAGGTCAATGTGACCTTGACCTTTGGCCTGAGGAACCCCAAAATCTATAGGGGTCATCTACTGGTCAGACCCAACCTCCAAGTCAAAGTTGAGGGCCATTGGTGCAGGCATTGTCAAATTACCAATCAGACAACGCTTTATCATTCAAGGTCACTGTGACCTTTGACCCGATGAACCCTTAAATCAATAGGGGTCATTTACTGGTCAAGCCCAGCCTCCATGTCAAGTTTGATGACCATAGGTCTAGGCATTGTTGATTTATCACTCGGACAATCTTTAAAATCCTTTTACTATTTAAGGTTACTATGACCTTGACCTTTGACCTGATGACCCCTAAAATCAATAGGGGTCATCAACTGTTCAGGCCCTACTTTCATGTCAAGTTTGATGACCATATGTCAAGGAATTCCTGAGTTAATTCCTCAAGCTTTGGTCTACCGACGGACGGACGGACGGACCGACCGACATGTGCAAAGCAATATACCCCTCTTCTTTGAAGGGGGGCATAATAACTGATGTTCAAAATAGGAAAACTACCATTCCATTTTTTTCTTAAAATGAACAGTTTATCAGCAATACTGAAATTGCATCAAGTTGCGCCAGATTTCTTCACACAAGGGGTTATTAACTTTTTACTGCTCAACAAAATTGAAAATAGTTCACCCCAAAATAGGTGTCCAAATAGAGCAACATGTTCAATTTGATAGAAAATAGAAAGAAATAAAATATTTCATTGAGAGACGGGAACATATTTTATAAAAAAAAATCTTTAAATTATCACAATTTTCTGAAGCGAGTGACTCATTGGTAAAGTTGTCACTGTCTTTTCAGTTTTACCCTGTATGTTTGTCACATTAAACTGTTCTTATATAAGCATACATTATAGATCTTTTCATGCTTGTTTTCCGATTTTGGGCCTAGCTTTTCCCTTTGAAATTTTATTATTCAGTTATTCCTAAAAAACTTTATTTCAAGGAGACAAGAGGTCTCTAACCGGTACACTTAGAAACCTTCATATAACCTATTGCACAATCTCAACAAAAGCCCTGCAAGTGGACCCCTTTGCTCATCTGTAATAAGGTTAACGAAATTCATCAAGGGGCCTGACTCAAATCTATTTTAATTAAACTGTAATTGCACATGCCTGAATAATCCAATTAACTTCCTTTAAAACCTCAGAAAAAAAAACATCCTTTGACAAGACTGACAAGACTAAGGAGTGGCTAGAGAACGTAGCATATGGTTATTACACATAATCCTAATGTACCCACCTTGCTGGCAACATTCAACTCCATCTGCAGTCTGAGGGGAGCATGGAGACCCTGCATATTTCTGAGCATCTGGAAGTCCATCAGCTTCCGGTTCTCATGCCACTGTAATATACAAACATTTGAACTTTACAGTTATCACTGTCATCAACAAATTACCTTGTATAAAGCTACCAGCAGAGAGGTACAGCCAGATTCAGTCTGCTTCAAAGAATTGTTTCAGTTCTATTAATCATGGTCAATTCATTATGAAGCTGAAAATAAGTATCAGATATGTGATATGTAGGTTGTTTTTAGCCTCTAACCTTTTCATTAAATCACTGTACTCATCACCAAATGCTGTTTTAAACACTGACAATTCTTATTAACATTCTTAACTCACATTTTTCTCTGAGAACTCAAGTGGGTGTACTGGTGCATTTCCACCGCTGGCATTCTGAAACCTGCAAGCCAACAAGGCATCAGTTGTATTACTTAAAGGCACAAACAACTCAAATCTGACAAATCATATAAAGATATTATCACTTTCATGCTAAATGGTACCCTGACGATTACTGATTGGGTGTTTTATAAATAGTCTTCTACAGAGGGTGACAGTGATCTAGTGGTATAGGTATCTGCCTCTCACTCAAGATGTTGTGGGTTTGATTCCTAACAGCGGTTACTTTCTTGTGGCATTTAGAAAAGGACACCAGTACTGGTTTCTACCCAGGCATTGACAGTGATTTATATCAGCTTTCAGCTGATTGTACAAAAATTGAGCAAAAATACATTAGTAAAAACTACAGGGAAATATTTTGACAGCTATGAAAGTGACCTTGTAATAGTTGTAATGTAATTTGCTAAAAACAAAACAATGAAAGCTTGTGCTAACTGAAGCCATTTGTAAGCCCTTTACCCATGCATCATCATATCCGGCACCCCATATTTCCCCTCCGGCAGGCTCACAGTCTGGTTACCCTCCATACCTGGACGAATACTTGTCTGGAACAGAAAACATGGTTTTATAGCTACATGTAAAATGCATGACTGTATACAAATTGTAAGTATTATGGGGATAGTGTTATTAAATCCTGTGCATGAGATGTAAACTAGTCTGTTGCATAATGAAAGTGTCACTAATTGCACACAGTGCACAAATACTTCATACAGATATAAGTAAGCTATGTGACCAGGGTGGGGGATGACCGTCAATCCTTCAGGGAGTGGTGATGCAATGACCAATGTGTCCCTGATCTCTCAATGAATGCAGGCATGTTATGATTCCATGTTGTTTATTCAGATGAAAACAGTTCCTAGTGTACTGCATCCACTAAGGTTCAGTGATTACGTGGGTTTGTTTAAAAAAAAATGTACTGAAACATGTTAATTATTTTTCAGTAAATCCAAAAATCCAATCCTGTAACAAAATAATTAAGCCTGTTTCTAAATCAAGAACCAATTGTACTGAGTGCCAAATCTTTACACTGCAACATTTGCACTTAGCATGCATTCAATAAATCATACTTTTGTTTAATATTCATCTGTTTCCAGGGGTAATTCATCATTTATCTTTGGCAATAATCTGTAGTCAAATGTTGTCAGAATCCAACTGTGTGAGATTGCAGCCCAGTTTTTCTGCCCAGTTACTTTTATGAAGCAATGCATCCAAGACAAGCAATATAACATCTTCATTTTACAATTAATGAATTGTATGGAAAAATGATTAGAATGTTCAAAGTGCCACCGGTTAGTGGAAAGGCAATGTATCTGCTATTATTAATTCTCTTGAAAAACAATACAGTCTTTCATACTTGAAGATTTTCATTAGATATTTCCTATTTTATCCAACTTAAAATCTCTCTTGGCCGAGATTCAAAATTGCAGCTTCAACCTCAGCTCTACAAAACTATGAGACTGAATAAATCACATGATTATGTTGTAAAAGGTAAATGGAGTCAAGCACTTTCAATTCATTTCAATTCATAGCAATCAACATAGTTTTAATTGTATTACTGATCTGAGGTTTCATTAAAACTTTTAATATATCAACACAATCTGCGAATCTTGCGGGTTTTGAAAACAAAATTATTATAGAAAAACGCTAATTGATTCAGTATTTCAAAAAAACATGTTAGTTTTCCAATTGTTTGAAATAATTAATTTTATTGGAGAAATACATTTTGGCAAAGTTTTGAGCAGACTGAATATAATACCATTTTATCTTATCGGTAGTTTTTATATTGCTACACACAGGTGGTTTCAAGTCTAGCTCACGTCTACAGAGAAGATTGATCAATACAGAAAACTGCTCTTCCAAACTTGTTTATGTATAAATTATGAATTTTTCAAAACAGAATGATATTTTAATTATGCAACATTCATGCCTCTGAAAGCAATGATAGAGGTAAATGAGGATCATTTAAATTACATGGACATAATCTAAATATTAGGATCTAGTGTTCATTTTTTTAAATTTAAAGGAACAAACAGACACCAAGATTATACTTTTCAATGAACAAGCCTCATTCCTTGATTTCTAACAAGCCTGGCTATATAAAGCCAAAATTTGAGCTAGCCTGGAAAAGCCAGAAAGCATAACCTGTATAGCATAATGTTCTTTGAGCGTTATCACCTTGCAGCCTCATGTGCTTATTCAGACCACTGTACTAGCTAGTAACAATCTATTCAATTTTAAGTAAAATTATGTCATAACCTCAAACAACAACAAGAACAAAACAATTACAACAAGCAGTCTTGTTCATGTATAAGACAGTGGTCATAAACATTAAAGATCATGTTTACTGTTTAATATTTTTGTTCCGGCTACCGGTAGCTCACTGCAAGAACTTAAAAACCAAACAGAAACCAGAAAACAGAGCAAAAAAGCTACATTTTCAAGAGTTATCATCAAGGTGTTTAATTGTTTTGGCAGACAGAAAAGCCATTTGGTCTGGATGTAAGCGGCAGGCAATCAGGCTCTTATGAACATTAGGCCACATACACATAGGTGTAACGTTTGTTTACTGCTGTGGGGGCTAATCATACAATATAACTGGTTAAAGATCTATATGTGTTGAATGTATATAGAGTGATGATATGTTAACACACGAATGGATGCCCATTTTTCTCAGTCAAACAAGGGTCATAACTGCACAAATATTTGGACCAGAGTGGTGTGAAGTAATTGCTGCTAACTGTCATTTTTAACATGTATACTAATTTTCAAGAACATCTGGAATGCAAACTGACCCTAAGTGAGATGTGTGGTCTCTTTGGTGGTTTAAATAGTATAGACATTTTGTCTACTGGTGGCTAAGGTTTTTTTCTTTGGTAGAGGGCATCCAAAGGAACATTCATGTAAAATGATTTTGAAATAGGTCCATGTATATAAGAGAACAAAAAAAATTATGCTTCCATTTAATATAGCCTGATTACAGAAAATGAGCCCTGCTTTTTGACAACTATATTTTTGTCTAGGTTTACATGATGGTATCAATAATAATATCAAATCCCCAATAGCCTAGAAGATGAGCATTCACTCCAGGTGCTGAAAGTCGCAAACCACAGCCTTGTTTTACCCATTGACGTTGAAATGTGGTACTACTAGCTCCCTTGCCTGGTGCTCTGCATAAAAAATAGTTCAGTCAAACCTGGTCGGACGGTCACCTGTATTAAGCGGTAACATGCATCATCTGGCCACTCCATATTCCTCCCATACCTTTTTACTATGTTAAGTTCTTAAGTGGTCATCTGTCTTAACGTCACTAATATTTGATCCCATGAAGCACGGCCACTAACCCCCTGTCTCTCACAGTTCCACTAGCAAATTCTAACAATGTGATGTCAGATCAATTTAGATCACTTGTTTTCCAATACACGCCTATAATTATATGGAAGTCTATGGAAAATTATGACAGCATGAAAATTTCAGTCATCAAATCAAAATGCAAATTACATCATATGTTTGCCCCACGTGTTTACCCATCGAGGAATCATGTTTATAAAAAAACGTTATTAATTACAGATTAATGATCTAATACCGACAAAGAACACTGGTAATATGGATTTACAGTTTGTATTGTGCCCTAAATTAATGAAACAAGTTGCGATTTGTATTGTTTTTTCAATTTAAATTTTTTAAATGCATGGACTTCTTTTTTTACAATCAAACATTAATTTTGAAATGCATTGTGTATGATTTATTTTTTAATTTTGATCAATAGGGAAAGTAAGAAAAATGGCAAGTGTTTGCCAATGAAAGAATGTGTCGAGTCAGAGTGTATAGAATTATTAGAAGACAGTCGCAGTGCAAAAAGTATTGCCAAGGGACTTAACTCTGTGTCTTGCTAAAGCGTAAGTGTTAACTTGTGGAGTAATACGAGATGAGAGCAATGAAAATCCAAACTGATGATAAGCAAATGAAAATGACAGATTTTTTAAAAAGTGAACTTGTTGATGTAGTTGTGTGTGTATTTATGAACAATTGTGTTATTTTGCTTTACATGTATATGTACTATCCACTGCTTTTGAGAGATTGCATTAATGTATGTATTCGAATGAACAAGTACATGTACCTATTTAAAAGTTTGGAATAAAGTTATTTTAAACACATTTATAGTTAAACATTAATTGTCAAGTATGAACATTACAGCATAGATGATAAGGAAAATAAAACAATGTTATTGAAAAGCCATTCATTTAATTGACATTTATAAGATATTAGGGTTTAAGCTACAGATATATGGAAGGCTGCAACTTGTCCTTTTTTGTATCACCCTTCTGCCCTCTGTGAGACCAGTCTGTGCACCCTCCTGCCTTAATAGAATTAAATGCTTAAGTATTTATTTTGTTTGATTAAAACTTCAACTGTGATTACAAATTCATACCAGCTTCAGCCTTGACATACTTGGCAGTTGAAACATAATATTTACTTCAATTTAACAAAATTCCTAACATTTACTGTGAAATGAATAAAATCCAATTATTCACCACCAGCACAATTTTTCTCCCTTAGCACCCTGCCCTTTTCTGCAGCACCCTGCTTTTTACATAACCTAGCTAAAACCCTATATACAATAGACCCCTGTTTAAACAAAGCATACGTTGTGGAAAATTTCTACCTAAATTAAGTCCGTACCTGTCTTAAGCAGCCACTAAGACCTTTTCCCAAAGGTGGTCACTTTATACAAGTTTGACTGTATAGAAAAATAGTGTACTTATTACTGGTTTAATCTCAGGAAAGTTGTATTCAGTGTATCTGTGTTTACACCAAGCATGTTAAAGAACCAAGATGTCTTTTTGCAAAGAGCTAAGATATCACACCTGGACTTTCTTGTATCTTACCCTGTTTCTTCAAATATTCTAACATCTGGATTCATTTGCCTGTGAAATGCAGTCACATCTATCTCATTCATTCGATATTTCTGGAGACATCCTAAGACAATTTTGCTTAGAAAACCAGGGATTTTGACATTAGCCCAAGGGATTTTTAATGCATCTAAAAACTTGACTATATCTCATACATGCCATGTTTCTGGAAGGCTTCCCAGTGGAATTTTCTCCCAAGATTTTGCTCCGAAAAGTAAGGACATTTTGCCCTCAACTAGGCTGATATCTTCATTCAATGCTCCAGTGCAGATATATTTGTGATATTGTTACCTGTCAAACACTTACCTATTCTTCAAGGTTTTTCTGACTTTACATTGGATTTCAGGGCAGACATGCCAATTGAACTGATGTCCATAACATTTATGCAATGTTTTCACATTGCATTTTGTGTGTTATTATATTCGTTGTCAAGGATTGTCCAGTTAGAACAGTGATTAGCGCACTCGCCTCTCACCTAGGCGACCTGGGTTCAATTCCCAGCTTGGGCATATGTGATTTTGGTTTGTGGTCACCAAGCCAGACAAGTGGGTTTTCACCGGTTTCCCACACAAGACCACACTCTTGTGTAAATTCTTGCAAATGAGAGTGATAAATATAATGTTGTAATAACTTGTTTCACAATTGTTGTTAAATAAATATATTTTAACTAAACAGGCAAGGAAAAGCAAAAAACGCTTTTGTTGAAATCGCAAAACATTTACAGCCAAAACGAAACAAAAATAGACTGAAGCAGTACTCATGTAAATGGTTCCACTGGAGTCTAAAACCCTTACAATACTGGCCTGTTTAGTTTAGTTAAAAAATATTTATTTTTTAAGTAGCCATCAAGGCAAAATAAGAATTCAAGTCATTTAGGGTAGTTTTAAGATTTTTTTTTACAAATTTTAGGACTTTTATCCAGTTTACTAACTATAAAAACAGCAGAGTCGATGCCTATTTTGTAGGTAGGGTCCGGTGACCCGAACCAAATGTAATTGTTTTAGGCTCAATGAATGTTCTTGAATGGGAATGCAACTTTAAAATCTGCAAAATTGCTTTTAGACCGCATGTAAAAACAATCAAGATAGGAAGATGGCCCTTTATCACTCACCTGAGTAAAACTTCAATGATGCTGTACATTTTTATAATTAAAGGGCAATAAGTCTTCTGTGACTACAGTGATTTGGTTAAATATCAAACTTGTCCGAGGTGTTATGCCCACTCATTTTTACCAAATTTGAGATGATTGGATCCTTTGTATATTTTATGGGCGATAACTCTCCAATGAATCAAGCCAAAAGGCTGATTATCACCTTTTCTGAGAAATTATGCTGATACACATTTTGCTCAAATTTGGTGATGATTGGACAAAGGTTTTTAAATTTATTGATCATACAAGACCTACATACACCTGTATTTTAGGTAATTTCTATAATTTAAGGGCTTTTATCCATTTTCTCACCATGTTTTTGCCTGCGTCCTATCTATGGTAGCGTCCTATACATAGTATAATACGGTAGTTTTTAAGGTCAATTGTGTACATAGAGGGGATAAGACAGACCGTACATTGTCTAGTTGGCAACACGTCAGTACTGTTACATCATCTGTCCATTGTGTATTTTGTGAATTTTTATAATGTTTCTGAGTACTTGAGTAGTGAATTAGTACTCCGGTACTCGGATGATCAATCTATGCTGATGACAGAACGAAACAGTTCTCATTCTTGCCAAAAATTGTTTATTGATATTTGATTTACAGAAGCCGCGTGTCAGTGAACAATTTTATTGATTACACACCATGGGATGCATCCAGTCACAGACTTTCAACTCCGCCTACCATCTAGGCGATGGGTTATTGTGACCATTGTAGTCGATATTTGAAATGTATGACTCTATACATGATTGATCATCAAATATTTCTAAGTTCTTATTTAGATTTCAAATAGAAAACCATCTCTCAAGTGACTTCAGATATGGCTAAAAAACAACTTTGACCAAGATATTATGCTCATTCACATTCTGACTTAATTTGGAGATGAGACAAAGGCTTTTAAAGTTTTGGTAATTTCTATAATTTAAGGGAGAGAACTCTCTAAACTCAAGCGATATGGCTGGTTATCAAACTTGTCAGATAGAGTTTTGCCCATATTTTGTCTATTAATTATTTCTTTGAAACTGGAAATTGTTTCATAACCACTTCTGCAAATAAATAAAAAAATATTGCAATTTAATTTCTGCTTGAACTTAAAGTGTATTTTGGGTTTCTATCTGTACTTCTCTGCTTGTCAAGGGAGCTCTGCGTTGGAATTTTGTGTACTACAAATGTGTACTATAACATCAAAATTGGCACTCTCAATCTGTGTCACAAAACAGGGCTTGACGCTTATTCTAATACTTGGTTGCCCTTCGGGCAACCACCTAGCCATTTTCACTTGCCCGAATGGATTTTTTACTTGCCCAATTTTTGGGGGCTCATTTTGTTGTTATACTTCACATCAAAACCCATTTCCAGATTTAACCTGCACATCAGGGCTTGCTGTATTTGAAATAAATCAGTTGTCATGAAATTTGTAACTAATAGCACATACATTCAAATTATTAAGGATGAAATAAAATTGAATTATAAGAACCAACAGTCAACCTCTTATTATCTTAGCCTTGTAATCTTACATTTATTTTTAAGTAAATTACAATTTATTGCATTGTAAAGTGAAATCGTAAAGTTCCAAAAACCGAGCATCCGAAAATTGGAGCAGTCCGAAAAATAGCCAAAATGACCATTCTCGCTGTGTCTGAGTCCAGGAAAATTGTTTCCCCAAGACTCGACCCAGCGTCGTTTTCGTTTCTTTTCATAGCTGGTCTTTTTCTCGGATGACTTAGCCTTTTTTCGTTTGAAACATTAAAAAAACTTGACAGCGTCGACTGTCAAAACATCATTTGACGATTTGTGTACATTGTGAGGGCATTAACTGGAATGCTAGCTCTATGGATTTGACGGTGCGGGGTGATACAGGAATCCAGTGGATTTCACGTGAAATCCACTCAAAACGTGAAATCCACTCAGAACTCAGTTATTTTAATTAATAATTTATTTTTTTTTGTATACATATTAGAAAGTGCCTCATGAAGGGTTTATATTTAAAATTTTATTGAAATTGGTCAAAAAATAAAGAAGTTAGAGCAATTTTTCATTTTTTTCCAAAAATAGATCGGAAATCGAGGTGAAATCCAGATTCCGATAAGTGAAATCCACTCATAACTTCATTAGGCACTTTCCAAAATGTATACAAAAAATAAAAAATTACTAATTATTAAAACAGAGTTAAGAGTGGATTTCACTTCTCGAAAACTGGATTTCACCTCGATTTCCGATCTATTTTCGAAAAATTGGTCTAACTTCTTCATTTTTTGACCAATTTCAATAAAATTTGAAATATAAACCCTTTATGAGGCACTTTCTAATAAAAATACAAAAACAGAAAAATTATTTATTAAAATTAATGAGTTATGAGTGGATTTCACTTATCGGAATCTGGATTTCACCTCGATTTCCGATCTATTTTTGGAAAAAAATGAAAAATTGCTCTAACTTCTTTATTTTTTGACCAATTTCAATAAAATTTGAAATATAAACCCTTCATGAGGCACTTTCTAATATGTATACAAAAAAATAAATTATTAATTAAAATAACTGAGTTCTGAGTGGATTTCACGTTTTGAGTGGATTTCACGTATCACCCCGCACCCAGGATTTGATGCAGCTCACGCGATTGGCCAACGGATCTAGACGGAATTACTCGAGCTCTATTGGAAAATATTCGGCAGTCTTCGCCATCGTAGTTTCGAATGAAAATGTCAGAGGAGCTCCGTTTGACCCGATTTTTCGAGTCAACAACCAATGAGTGCATTAGTTTCGGTTTGATAAATACTCTCCAAGAAGGAGATTACGGACTACTATTTTTTACCAGAAAAGTCGCCACTATGACAAGGTTTTTTTGTTACTGCCCGATAGGGCAGGTAGATTCTAAAAACTACTGCCCGCCTGCAAAAATTACTTGCCTCGGGCAATCGGGCAGTGGTTAATGTCGAGCCCTGCAAAAGCGTTTAATGCTTATCTCAATCTGTTATGCACTGTAATGCGTCTAAGTGACATGATATTCGTTGCGTACTCATTAGCGTTCATACTCTGGTATTTTGTTTTGAAATATGGGACTCCCTTTTAGCAAGTAGATTTTTTATCAGGTCACTATCGGCAAGTCTGACTCGCATTTAGAGAGTATGAGAGCTTAAATTCGAGACCTGCACCTGACTAGGTAACCATACTCCCCTGCTAAGTTGGAATTCATCCCTGAATGAACAGGATTAAGAACAAGATAAACATGAGCATGACTAAACCAGGTAGGATATTGAATAAGTATAGTAGGGTCCCACATTGGGCACCGTTTGTCACAGGGTGAGGAATAATTGCAGCTAGACTGGGGCTGAAACCTGGGGTCCCCTCACTAACAGGGTGAGTGCTCTACAGCCTGAGCAACTGGGCCGCTTACACACCTTTTCAACACCTAAATAGGAAATGATACCATGACATATAGACATATTATGCTTTAACCTTGAGTCCCAATCAGAATGACTGGCCAAAAATGGTGTTAAAACAATTTGTACTTGAAGGATTTTTCAAATA
Source organism: Mya arenaria (assembly GCF_026914265.1). Taxonomy (NCBI): domain Eukaryota; kingdom Metazoa; phylum Mollusca; class Bivalvia; order Myida; family Myidae; genus Mya; species Mya arenaria. The sequence goes on from NC_069124.1 coordinate 5,578,250, forward strand.
AAAAATCATAAAAAATCTGTCCACAATTATTTTGACTGCCATGAGCAAGTTTGACAGTTTAGTGAAGAAGATCGTTGTTAGTGCACAATACATCATAAATCAATACCAAAATACCTATTACCAACGTTACAACTATTACAAAAGATAATGAATATTCCATTTGTGTTGAAAGTGGGTGGGGAAATCATGACAAACAAAATTAATGTTATTGGTTTTGATGATGTTGCTCCAGATATTGATACACACGTATATAAACAAAATTGTGACCTTCACACTTAAACAAAAAGTACAGTGTTAGAATTTCATTTTTTCAATTACATTGCTAATAACATATAAAACTGCTTACCATGTTGTAATATTTTGATACCGGAATTCCAAAACGACAGGAAATCCCTCCGATGACGTCACTTAAAGCGGTGTTAACGTAAAATTTTGTGAGTCGTAAAGAATGTTCATCTGACAGGAAAGTTTGGAGTGCAGGCATTTCCTTACCAATAAAGTTGTTACTCATTTATTAAATGATCATCAGATGGCAGTGATAATGGCGATATTAGTTAAGAACTATCTACATAGATAATTTACTTTGTGTTTCCTGTTTCAGTGGATTTTAATTTTGTATGATTGTAGTGTACAGTATTCCAAGTTGTGATTAATTGGTTGTAATATTCTGTAATGGGACTGAAGCTACTGTATAAGTTTTCTTATTAATGTGTTGTATATGTAATGGATGAAATAAGTTAAATATTCACTATGGATTTAAAAACAGCGTGCCTGACTATATTTATTTCACTTCTGTTAACAAGTTTTTCAACTGCGTTTGAGTTTGATATTCCGCCGGCATTTGGAGATTTAACAGGTAAAAGATTACTTGAAGTGAATGACCTAGTTATTTGTTTAACGAATAATAAAACAGACACAGTAACTGTCATGTATTAACATGAGAAATGAGAATGTCTGAAAGAATTTTATTTGTTGTTTTGTTCATTGAAAGTTTTCTATGTTTCATTAATTGTGACGTTTTAGTGTACTTGTTTATATATAAAAATATTATACTTCATATGAGAAAGTTCTGAAAATTTAAAAAATTAAAAAACTCTATTAACAACTTTTATAATGTGATCTGCTTTTGATATGTATTAATGTATGCTATAGTTTATGAGTTTATATTCATAAATTGATCAAAATTGATGAACTTTGTGCACTCTCACATATATACCATTTTTACAACTTTTTTATTTTTTGTCTTGGAAAGAGAAAATTTTGGCATATATATCTGCAAACCAATGATATAAGATTGCTGACAAAAAATCAGATAGTAGATTTGCATATTTCCGTTCGAAAATTAATGTTTTATGGCTTAAACTGTTACTAACAGTTTAAGGAAAATGCATAAAACATCCTTTTTTGAACTTGAATATAAAATCTGAGATTTAATTTTTTGTCAGCAGTCTTATATAACTGGTTTCCATTGATTTTTCCCAAAATTGGTTCGTTCCAAAAATAAAAAAGTTGTCAAAATGTTCAATCAGTGAGAGTGCAGCTTGAACGGGGTTGTTAACATCACCATCGTTAACTTTTAAATCTGTAATGCTCTGGAATTTCACAGAAACAATTATGATCTGCAGAATTCTTAACAAGATTTGATTCAAATGTTTTAGGTGTACTGTGTTTGTTTAATTGAAACAAATGAGCACATCATAAAATATTAAAACTTTAAATGTCAACAACGATGTGATTAATCAGGCCAATATTTATCGTTTGCAGTTCAATTACCATTTTCAACTACCATTTAAGTTGATTATGCTTAGTGTGTTAAATGAATCTGGACTTGAAGGAAATTTCTAATTGGCATGTAGCAAAAAGGAAACTTTTAACTACATTATATGCCTTGTTGGCTCACTGTTTATATTCATTCTGTTTACAAAAGACATGTATTAACAGAATTAAACTCAAAATGGTATTGACACATTATTCAAATGCAAAAAGAATTTAGTGGTGGTATTTAAAAAATAACTTTAATTGTAAGGCCTAAAAAAAAATACATTTGGTTCAGGTTACGCGACCCTACCTACGGAATAGGCGCCGACCCTACCGTTTTTATAGTCAGTTTGAAAAAAAATTGAAAAAAAAAATAAAATAAAAAATGTTCGCTTTTTTTTTTAATTGCTTTTCAATATGTAGTTTAAACCTTAAATGCTTATACAGAAGATAGCTTTAACACCATTCTCCAATGATGAAAATGATATTCTTATATAAAGCCTAATAAAAATAAAAAAAAATAAAATAAAAAAAAAGCCTACCTACCCTACCTATTTTTGAAAAGGATGTAACCCTAACCAAACAGTTTTTTTTTAGGCCTAAGGATAATTGTATGTAGAGAGTAGGGATCTTTGTTCATAACAAAACAACAACAACTTATATGGCATATCCTAGCCCAAATGTTCACTGTATTTTATCAACAAGTTTAATAAATTATGGATTTCAACGACCACATTTTTTATTTTGTTATTCTATTATGATTTAATAACAATCAGTGGGTTTTTTTCTGACAAATTTTGGGCTGAAATTTGGCCTGCTTTGGTCCCATTTACTATGCTAAAACATATATATTTTTCCCAAGAGTGGAAATAAAATTCATAATTTAAATATTTTAGAAAAATAATAGCGTTTTTTTTTTTTAAATTACAAGATTGGATGCTTAAATCATATTTGTATGGAAGGGTTGATGTACATGTGGTTTTAAAAGAACAAATTTTATCACTTTCTTTCATCTTTTCTGCCTTTTTTCAAAGCATTTTTATATATTTCGAGGCAAAATTGGAATTCCAAATTTTATTTAAGAAATGCAGCTTTTTTCCAATCTGAAAAAAGGGCCCATTTCCAAAACACACTGATTATAATACTCTTTTGGTGATTTATAGTACTAGCATTAGGAATTTTCATAGTCTTGTTCATTAAATCTACAAGTAGCACATGTAACAGACCACACAAATTACTGTGCATCTGGTGAGGATCGAACCCAAGACACTACCATGTGGCTTTAAAAGCTTAAGCTCAATTGTTGGGCAGTTTAAGTACAGCTATATTCATATAAAACGCCAGGTAACACACACTTATCAGTATAATATGGCAATGTTTAAAAAAAATCTGAATTTTATTACAATATATTGTTTGGGCACAAATATACAAATTTTGATTTGTTAAAGTTACTAGTTTTCAGCTGTAATGAAATCTGTGGATCCATGTATGTCAACACACCAGTTGGTGGTTTCAAATGTCAATGGTATTACTATAAAATGTCAAACAATTCTTCCTAGTGTTCCAACTGGCATAACTTCCATGTACATACAATGCCTGACTTATTCAGATTATTCTTCCCCAAAATCTCCTGTTTTTATGGATTTTGATGTATTTTACTGGTCCTAATGAATCCATCTATCTTGGAAGCTCTCATAAACACAAGCCTCTGCCCTGATAAGGTTGAAAGATAAGCCTTCAGAGAACACATAGATTTTTGTGATGTATTTGATACATCTCCAGTTCTTCAAGTGCGCCTGTGCCTCATATGAACCAGGTACCGTAAGTCACCTGTAGATGCTGGGCGTAAGTGTGCCTCTAGCTGAGCAGAAATCGGGGCTTTTTCGGAGGCCTGGTCTGGTGGCTCTGCTCTTCAAGGATACTGAAGGTTGATTATTGATGATAGGGTCTCTTTTATTGTTCATGATATTGTTGATAAAAGCCTTTATTTAAGATTGTGACTTTTGTTGTATAATTTGGGTACCTGAAGGTATCGAGACTTATGAAAAACAATACAATTAGATATTGTAATAGAAATGTACATGTTACGATAGTTTTGGTTATATATTTAATTTAAATTATGTCCTATTAATTTTGTTTGTCTTTACTGGATATTCAAGTATCATACATCACAGGAACCACAGACTGTCACAGATTATGGTTAAATCATCCCATTATAACATTTTATAAACAAGAGATGTTTGTCAAACATTATGCCCCCTGAGCGCCAAGTTGCCAGAAATATTTGGACAATTGAATGAAATATGCATGGACTGAAATGACAGCTGATTTGTCATTGGATGCATATGAGGCAGGTCATCTACTGGTCATACCTAATCTTCATGTCAAGTTTGATGACCATAGGTCCGGGAATTGTTGAGTTATCACTCGGACAAGCTTTGGTCTTCCAACAGACCGACCGACATGTGCAAAGCAATTATATAACCCCTCTGCTTCGAAGGGGGGCATAATTAAACTAGATGTTCACTGAAAACTGATACTTCAACTCATGCATTTAGTGACATATAAATTTCTACTGTCTACTAGTCTATATAAGAAAATAAAATATGGACAATCAGAAAACCTTTTTTCAGCTTACAGTCACACTGACCTTGACCTTTGACCCACTGACCTCAAAATCAATAGGGTTCATCTGCTGGTCATGACCAATAAGCCTACCTAGTATGAGGTCCCTGGGTCAAAGCGTTCTCAAGTTATTGATCGGAAACCGTTTTTCATGTTAAGGTCACACTGACCTTGACCTTTGACCTCAAAATCAATAGGGTTCATCTGCTGGTCATGACCAATACACCTACCAAGTATGAGGTTCCTGGGTCAAAGCGTTCTCAAGTTATTGATCGGAAACCGTTTTTCATGTAAAGGTCACACTGACCTTGACCTTTGACCCACTGACCTCAAAATCAATAGGGTTCATCTGCTGGTCATGACCAATAAGCCTACCTAGTATGAGGTCCCTGGGTCAAAGCGTTCTCAAGTTATTGATCGGAAACCGTTTTTCATGTTAAGGTCACACTGACCTTGACCTTTGACCCACTGACCTCAAAATCAATAGGGTTCATCTGCTGGTCATGACCAATACACCTACCAAGTATGAGGTTCCTGGGTCAAAGCGTTCTCAAGTTATTGATCGGAAACCGTTTTTCATGTAAAGGTCACACTGACCTTGACCTTTGACCCACTGACCTCAAAATCAATAGGGTTCATCTGCTGGTGATGACCAATACACATACCAAGTATGAGGTCCCTTGGTCAAAGCGTTCTCAAGTTATTGATCGGAAACCATTTGGTATTCCGACCGACCGACCGACAGACAGACAGACCGACCGACCGACCGACATGTGCAAAACAATATACCCCACTTTTTTCAAAAGGGGGCATAAAAATAATACTCATAAATATTTATCCACAAGGATGTGCTTTTCTAAACTAATTAGACTATCAGGCAGGTTTTTGATGTAGCTGCATTTGATGTTGGCTCATTTTTTATGAGGGCTACGGCTAATCAGGTATTGGAGCCCTGAGGCACCTGCATACGTAGCTGCCTGCGATTTTAATGATATTATCACAGACTGTCATTCGGGGAGAAATGTGTCTAAATTATTATATTGGACTATCAGTTATGAACAGATGAAATAAAATTCAAGGAAATGTTTTGGCAACTACCCAAGCCCTGTCTGCTATAAACGAGGAAACTGGTACAGATATTTTCGAGATATTTTCGTTGAAAATATCAATGTTTTGAAATAAATACCTTTAATAACGTAATGATGCACCACTCAGCCATAATAATGCACCAATGAGGCGGGTGTTTAGCCTTGTGATAATGTGAACGTTTGTAACAGATAAATCATCCTAATAATTTAATTCTGTAAGCTCCGATTTCATGAATTTGAGTGGAAAAATTTCTGAGAAACAAGCTTTCCACAGTGACACAGCCAATACTGTATATTTTCCTAAAAATATGGTTGATACATCCAAAATAGTGTTGTTTTTATTTAAACATAAATTTATCTGAACAATTTTAATAAAGGCTTAGACTCATGTAAAGGAGAGTATTAAAAAAAGGAAATTAAAGATGCTTATTATGATTCCATTTATTTAAATAGAGATATATTGAAGAAAAAAACTAATGATTTTATACTCTGACAGTAATTGATGGTAGATTTTCTAGGAACTAGTGGAACTATTTATGTTTTACATAAGCAGAATTGGCAAGCTAATTAATATCATTACTATGGAATTTCTAGCACTGAATATTGGAATTTGGCCTTTCGTTCACAATAATTAGTCATCTTTCATGTTGTTTGTTATGTATGTATGAGCTACCATTATGTGTTATAGTAGAATTAATATTACCATTATAATTGTTAATCATATGAGCATATTTTTTTGAATTTGTTGTAAAAGGCTTTGGCTTAAAATGAGACTTTCTGAATTGATTAATACCTGTCCTATGTGGCCAAAGTAAAATGAATTATCAGAAAAAACGGCATCTGTCACTGGAGATTTTTGCTTCCGTAAATCACTGTGTAAAGGACGCTATCATAGATAGGACGCAGACCAAAGAATACAAGAAAAATCAAGAGAAAAAACCTAATACCACAATAGCATTTATAGGACGCAGTGAAAAAATGTCTTCATGCATCCAATATACAGTGATAAACGGTATATAAAAACAACATGTACATGCATTTTTGGTTATCAAATGCTTTCTCAGATCAGGTGTTATCAGTGAATCAGAATGATATTTCCCTGTTTTAAATATATAGTGAAATATCTTTCTGATATTTTTCACTGTTTTCAAGGACTGGGACCCTATTTCACTGATTATACCGGTATTTCTGTAATGATGTTATGTTTGCATACAATTAGGCCCTCTTTTCTGGAATAATACAATGAACTGTCATTTAATATCTTTTTTAGGCATATGATAATTTTTTTTTGATTTTTCGGTGTAAGATCAGAATATATTAAAACACCAATAGTAATAGGTTCTCTCACATGGCTATGCCACTAGTGAAGCATTGCTTTTAATTGGTACTGACTCGATGAAATATATTACAATCTTTCACTGAAACAAACAACAATATTCTATTTATTTTTTTTACTCTTATCCTATTTGATATCTTTTTACGGGCATACACATACCTCCGGCTTCAACGTTTTTCTCTAGACTGAAAATTACACATTAAGTGCTTTAATTAAGCCTGCATGGTTCATAATCTGTGCATTAATTCTGCCTCAATATGTATGAAAATGCATTAAGTATCATATGCGCTATATAAACTCTGTCCCGATTATCATTCATCATTATAGCAAAATGACGGCAGGAGTGATTTTAAGTTGCACTATTATGTCATGTTTTCTGAAAGAGTACATGTATTTCAATTTTGTTGACTTGTGGCAGTACTGCAGTCTTGATCAGTGACTCTAAAATGTAAATTATGAAATATATCCCACTTTGTATGCTCTATAATATGTTAAGTTACTGAAAATGCCTGAAGAACATTATAACTACAGACAAAATGGCTGTAACACATTCTATATATAAAGGCAATTTGGTAGTACTACCTTCGTTCAGACAGTTTATGTTGATCTGTATTGGGTAACAGTTTAAGGGCAATATGAGTCAGGATTTGACAATAAAAACTTGTAATTATGTGAACATAATACAATGCCATGCTTCGAGGATACGCTTTGATTTTCGTGGAGGTTAGCCATGGATATTGCTCCTTATAGCGGGCCTGCAGTTTATGTCGCAATAAAAATGTGACATTCTTACCTTCCCTTTGTGATTCGGTTTTGATGAAGTACTTTTCATGTACTAACTCATGTGTTTATTTGGACATCAGTAATGTACAAGTCGGCACAATAAAATTAGAAGAAAAACGTGCTTGCAGAAAACCAAAAATGGTTATTATTTCAATGATAACATTTTTTTATGTTTTGTGTACATATGCGCGAAGGACAATAATAATATTGTTACAATTGTTAAAGCCCGGAATTATAGATATTCTGTTGTTTTTTCCGAGCTAATCCTCTGGTCAAAACTAAATTATACCAAAAATATACATACTTTTCTTCGGAAGAAATAGAGTCAATGGTGTAATACATAGATTTCAATAGCATGAAATTCACCTTTTATTTGTACCGGCATGTTATGAGAATTCATACGAGTATATAGAACGGAGTAAAAATACTAAACATCAAGAGGGAATTATCTGGAGTTCGTTCCTTCGAATGACATTTTCAAAACAAACAATTAAGCTCAATTTTAATTTTTCAAAACTCGGCATTTTTTGCTGTCGCCAAGGGAGATTACTGCGTAGAAGGGTTACAAACATAAAGGATATTGTAATAGTACCGTGTAACTTTCATCTATTGAGTTGGTATCAATCGGAACACCTCGGCCTGTATCTATCTCGGAGATGGCCGAGTTGTTATTATGATTGAGTTGGTATTTAAAATCAAAAATTTCAAAATAATAAGCAGGGCTATTATAATTTAAGGTTTCATTATCAATTAAAGTGAACAGTTTTATAAAACATACTAAACTTCATATTTTATCATGCAACATTGAAACTATTGAAAGGTTTGTTCTGCATTTCATGAACTAGTCCCTAAGTTAGAATATTTCTAAAGTAATATCAAATATAGTCGGCGCCCTTCTGGGTGCCGACTAATTACACAGTCACAGTTGAATGTCTATTACTGCTTTTTGCAAATTTGCATTTGAAGGTTTTGGTCAACATTGAATGAATGATCCTGGCTTTTTGTCTGCCAAAGTACTCCCAATGAGTTCCAAATTAGGTGCATCATCTTGTAGCCTTTCAATCAACTTCACACACCAAAAAATGTGGATTGCCACCATCTGTGATTAAGGGTATTCTTTAGTATTATATCTATCTGGAACTTACTGAGGGTCAGTCTTATATACCCAGATTGCCACCATCTGTGATTAAGGGTATTCTTTAGTATTATATCAATCTGGAATTTACTGAGGGGCAGGCTTATATACCCAGATTGCCACCATCTGTGATTAAGGGTATTCTTTGAGTATGATATAAACCTGGAACTTACTGAGGGGCAGGCTTATATACCCAGATTGCCACCATCTGTGATTAAAGGTATTCTTTGAGTATGATATAAACCTGGAACTTACTGAGGGTCAGGCTTTTATATACAATGTCATGTACAGTTTGTATTGGTTGCATATCAATCTGCAAATTAAATCACAGCCTCTAAGTTGTGCTCTTTCAAGTGCCATCAACTAACTTTACAAATTTATTCTTGAAGTGGTACTAATTGACCGTCTCTCCTTTGAAAACAGGCATTTTGATTGTGCTGTTATTAGCTGATTTTATTTCTACAAACAGTGGTAAACTGATGGTGCTTTAAAATTCCTCCAATCTTTTCTATGATGATATTGTTGTTTGTTACATGTATTATAAATGCTGATTTGTATTTCAACTAATGTTTTGCAACTGACCAGATTTCAAAGAAATATGTATCTATCTTTATATTTTTTACCTAGTCAGCCAGTAATTGTTGTTCAAAATTAATGATAGTGATGTTTTATTTGTTGTAAAGGAAACGGCAAAAACAAGAATTTTATACATCTAAAATATTTACATCTTGGCTGTTTTTTTGTGATTTATCGATGTTGTACTTTGAAGGAAAAATGATATGAAATTGACATTGGATAATTTTGTGAACTAGAAATGATAATTGTAAGCATGTTAAATGCAGTGACATGTTTCGGGGTTCAGTAAGTTCGTATTAAGCTGTGGAGTATCTCTGTGGTTGGAATAATCACAGCTGAGCTCTTCTGTCAGAACATCTTTACAATGATAAAACTATGTGGTTTTGTAAAATAATATTCTTGTTCTGGGTTACTAGAGCTGTGTACATTAAGGTGTGCCGTTAAATTTGGAAGTTGCCTGTTACAAGTGACATAGTGAGCTGCATTTAATTGCTTATGACTAAAGACTTGAAGTGTATTTATATACATGTTACTTATTAGATGTATGCCTTAGAAAAAAAACAAGACTTTCACACATGTTTTTGTTTCATTGATGAACACAAAAATGAAGTATAATGTTATAGCCTTGGTAAAGTTGTTGTTAGTGTGCGGAAACTGCTGGGCTAAGCTGAAGATAAATACGACTATTTTCATGAAATTTTGCCCAATACGCCCAAATCTGTGGCAACTCACGTAACTCTGGCTGAAGTTTTTGTCAGTTATTCCCATTGATTGACTGAGAAAAAAACAGACCAGCACTCAGTGAGTGTTTGTGGTACCGGTACTCTTGTTTTCAGTTGCATTTTGAATACACAATCTAATATAAAAACATGAACATTATGGTTTTTGTTTTTGAATTTCTTTAAAGAATTATAGGTTTATCACATGTTATGGACCCATGCGCCCTTTGAAGACAAATTGTTAAACAAGACCGCAGTGAATGCATTTGACGCTAAATGGTGAACCAGTGCATGAAAGTAGATATAAATGTGTTTGTTTGTTATAAAACTACATTTATGAAAGTATAAATATAGCATGAAAGTAATGCAGCAGCTATCTCAGGGTTTATTTGATGCATCAGATTAGACTGAAAGCCATCATCCATGACAAATTATGCGCATGCATGAATTGGCTGTGCTTTCGGTGTTAAGTTGACTATTTGAAGAATAAGAGGGCTTTACTTGGTTACTTGTCTGCGTCCACGATTCGGCGTCTAGTTTTTTTAGTTTTAGTGCAAGTTGGCATTTTCAAGTTGGCATGTTAGGTTTGACAAGTAGTGACCAAACTTGGTATCCATGGGTGTGCATTTTTGGCCCCAATTGTAAAGGCCACAGTTACTAAAATTAGAAGAAAAAAAACACAGTTGAAACTGAATCTCACAGTAAAAGCTGAAGTTCTCTGTCAAAGCCTGGTTTCGTTGCATTGTGGATATTATTGTTTTTGTTTTTTTAATTTGTCTTTGTTTTTTATTGCCTTCAACATTTTTGTATTCATTCCTAAGACAAAGGGGCATATTATAGTCCAGCGTGGTGTCCTACGACAGCTCTTGTTATTTTGAGTGATTCTGGGTTTTTTTTACATTTTTTTTTATTAGCTCCTTTCCCTTCCAACAATCTTCCTTCAGTTATTGGACACAGTTACACAGGTGCACAAGGTCTTGGCCAAATTAAGTATAACCAGTAATTTAAGAATAACCATTTATTGTGAAAAGATGTATTTAAACTCTTAACACTACTTTAATCTAAAATACCTATAAAGATAATAGTGCTATCAACCTTTAAATGTCAAGGGCACACTGAGTTGTGTGAATCCTGATGTTGGGCTGGTCATACGTCACAAAGCTGAAAATCATGTCAGGTTTCGGTCTTATAATGTTGTTATATAACTTGTTTCACAGAATCTTGGCTTCTACATTACAATTACCTGAACATATCTGTCTTTCAGCAAATAAAAAGTAACACTCAATTTCCAACTGGAGAGTGTTTATCATGGGCTGAGTTGTCTAAGAATCACCTGGATGTATTATTCACATTGAGTGATGGCTGTAACAATATGAGGCTGATAAGCCCAGACTGGTGCCCCCTCTGGGTGTGTCTCCCAATGTTGTTGTTTACAAGCACCAGTGTACCTCTGCATTAGACTGGCTTCTGATTGGTCGTGTCTGACAGGTCTTTGTATACATATTTAACAGTTGGCTTGAAGTTGATTCCTTTAGTAAATTGCCGGCAAGTCATCAGTACCAGAATTCAAGTTTAAATACAAATCTAATCTTTTGTTATGTGTTTAGGACCAGTGATTAGCGACTTATACATGAAATGATATAGTGTCTTATACATGTACATTTAAACACAGATAATCTGAAATTGTCGGGACCCAGATAAAAATTTGGAAATAACGTAATTTCAGATTAACAATTTTTTAGAAAATGACAGTGCACATGTTGGCGAATTAAATATGATGTAAAATATTAAGTCATGAAGATTGCGATGTTGGTTACACGTTACCAGCATGTTAAATTTGGTTTGAGTAATCGTTCAGTATATATATTTGTTGAATTTTTGTTTTATAAATAACTTCTTCTGGTACCTTTTCGAAATTGTGGGGCCACTCTACACCATGTGCAAAAAGCTAAGAGAAGGCCGAAGAACGTTGATGCCCTACAGTCAGATTTTCAAACCCTTGCCAACAATACTATCAATCTGGTAGAAGTTAGGATTCAGAAATGATTTGGCTCATCACAAAATAGTTCTATTCGACTCTGAGGCGAGACTAGTGGTGTACCTGAGCCGGGGAACGTCAGGTGTGGAGGGAGGGAGAACAGGCATCCTGTTTATGGCGCCTGCTGCAGGAAATCATGTCTCTCCTGGTGCATACACTGCATACACTGAAACTCAGGTATTGTGTATGATGCATCAGACATGCAACTGTCAAATTATTTCACACAATGAGTTTTGAAAGAGAACTGGGTCAGATGTGTGGTATACATTATCATTATAACATGATTCAATATTTTCAATTTTGGCTGTAACAATTTATTTTTCAATATATGCACATGAAATAAGCACATATATTTGAAGCAAGGCCCATGAGTCTAACTTTGATATTTTTGTGGTGTCTTTTTGACTTCCAACCTTCTGTAACCTTCTGGCAAGAGAGGACAGAACAAAAACAAGACAGATTATGAAATGTCATGCATGTCGTACATTAATTATTTTATTTTTTCTAATTGGAATTCGTTTTATGTAATATTAGTTGTTAAAAGGTGGAATCTCTTAGGTGTATGTAACTATTTGTCTTCAGACAACTTACTCAAAGAAAACAGGTTCTTTCACTTCCGTGAAAAGGCAGATTTAATATGATAATTGGCCATTAAATACTGTGAACAAACCACAAGTTCTACAACAGAGCTTTTTATTGCCAGCTTGAAAGATTACAACAAAAATGCTTAAATCACTGTGATGAAGTATAAGTGTAAGCTTAAGACCTAAGTTCATGATCTTGCCATAATGCAGGTGGTTACGGCTGATGATGTGGACTCTGGCAGCTCTCTTGCTAGCCTTGACCAACCTACTCCCTCACATGTCTGTGGATACATTTAGGACACTCATCTCATTGAATGATTTTGTCTCACAACCCTGTTGGGGATAGAGATGTGGTCAAATGGCTTTGTTATTTATCAAAGATATATGATACACATCCTTTTTTGTGGCAATGTGCTAATCAATACAATGGGCTTTAAAAATTGCTCAGTTACAGCAGTTACATGAGACAACACCAGGCTGGTGTTCTTGTTTTAATGATCACCGTCAAGTATGATGTTCTTGTTGTCGATCTCGGTCCAGTGTGGCGTTCTTGTTGTGGATCACAGTCCAGTATGGTGTTCTTGTTGTGGATCACAGTCCAGTGTGGCGTTCTTGTTGTGGATCACAGTCCAGTGTGGTGTTTTTGTTGTGGATCACAGTCCAGTGTTGTGTTCTTGTTGTGGATCACAGTCCAGTGTGGTGTTCTTGTTGTGGATCACAGTCCAGTGTTGTGTTCTTGTTGTGGATCATGGCCCAGTGTGGGGTTCTTGTTGTGGATCACAGTCCACTTTTGTGTTCTTGTTGTGGATCACAGTCCAGTGTGGCGTTCTTGTTGTAGATCACTGTCCACTGTGGTGTTCTTGTTGTGGATCACAGTCCACTGTTGTGTTCTTGTTGTAGATCACAGTCCAGTGTGGCGTTCTTGTTGTAGATCACAGTCCAGTGTGGTGTTCTTGTTGTGGATCACAGTCCACTGTTGTGTTCTTGTTGTAGATCACAGTCCAGTGTGGTGTTCTTGTTGTAGATCACTGTCCACTGTGGTGTTCTTGTTGTGGATCACAGTCCACTGTGGTGTTCTTGTTGTGGATCACAGTCCACTGTGGTGTTCTTGTTGTAGATCACTGTCCACTGTGGTGTTCTTGTTGTGGATCACAGTCCAGTGTTGTGTTCTTGTTGTGGATCACAGTCCAGTGTGGCATTCTTGTTGTGGATCACAGTCCAGTGTGGTGTTCTTGTTGTGGATCACAGTCCAGTGGGGCATTCTTGTTGTGGATCACAGTCCAGTGTGGCATTCTTGTTGTGGATCACAGTCCAGTGTGGTGTTCTTGTTGTGGATCACAGTCCACTGTTGTGTTCTTGTTGTGGATCACAGTCCAGTGTGGCATTCTTGTTGTGGATCACAGTCCAGTGTGGTGTTCTTGTTGTGGATCACAGTCCACTGTTGTGTTCTTGTTGTGGATCTCAGTCCAGTGTGGCATTCTTGTTGTGGATCACAGTCCAGTGTGGCATTCTTGTTGTGGATCACAGTCCAGTGTGGCTTTCTTGTTGTGGATCACAGTCTACTGTTGTGTTCTTGTTGTGGATCACAGTCCAGTGTGGCATTCTTGTTGTGGATCATGGTGTTCTTGTTGAATAAAAACAAAATTGTTCTACTTTGCAATCTGCGTAGAAACTATCCTGTTAATGTTGTTTGATATGGAAACTGCAAAAAAGACTATTTTCTTCTGATTTTGGGGAAACTGGAATACCCTTTTAAGAAACTTGTCTGCTAAATTTAGAAACCACAAACCAAACTCACATGCACCCAGGCTTGGAATTTAACCAGAGATATAATTGTGAAAGCAAGTGACTGCTTACTCCTTCTCTAACAGACATAAACAATAACATTCATTATATTCCTATATTGATACATGTATTGGGGATGTATCAGATTCAGTGATGTAGGTCTGGAAGTGATTTACAAGAAATATTAAATTATTTGGCCTATCCACCATGGATTCTTCTTATCATTGGCTTCTATCGTTTTGATTATTTTTACTCAGGTTTTTCTTTTTTAAATGTTGAAAGGAAATCCCTATAATTGGCCAAAATATTCTTAAATTTATCCACAAACTGACAGAAGTAATCAGAGGGAAACTTACCCAGATGTGTTACATGTATCCACAAATGCCTGTCAGGTAAAATGGGGTAAACCAGGCTGTTGAAATAATCAGTGGTTTTGGAGGAAACCAGTCATTTTTTTATTAGAAACTTTAATTGATTAGAAAATTGATAGTGAGTCTGTTTTGAAATTCAAATCTGGGTTATGAGAAAAAAACAAGGCATGTTTTCTTTTCATTTGTGTTATAGTTTGTGACGTGTATGTTTGTACTATGAATGTAATTTATGGAGAAATTCTGGAAGTGAAAAAATACTCACAAGAGTGCATGAAAACAAACACTTCTTTGTGGTTTTGGGCTAAAATGTTTTGTGATAGGCCATCAGTATTAAATATCAGGATGGCATGACATGGAGTCATAATAAGCCTGACATGTGTCTCATGTCACAAACTATAATGTTTCTTATTTCCCCAATTAAGGGTATGGATTCCAGAAATGGGACACCTAGATGCATTGTACATGAAGGTCCTTAATATAGGGTTACAGGGTGGTACCGCAACAGTTAAAGGGACTTGACTCTGCAGCCAATTGTATAAAACTGGTTATTTCTTTGGTTTGGTCAGTCAGCCAGTTATGCTTATTGATTGGTCCATATTTATCCAATACTTAATATTAACTAATCAAATCATTTAAATTTATAAACTGGCCAAAAGATAGCCCGTGGACATCTTGTCAAAGTTTTATACAAAAGCATGGTCCCAAAGTCGGTTTCCTCAAAACAAGCTTTAAATTATCAATATGAACTCAGTATGAGGACGATTATACATAATTTTACATGATTAAAAGAGTATTTGTTGCTGTCGCAGCTGTGATTACCAGTTTAAAAATAGCGCATTATGGTTTCCCAGTTAAAGTGTGTATATATAAATATATATAGCATGTGAAAGTCATGTGATTAAATACAGGTACATATACGATACTATTTTTAAATTTAATGGGATTTATGCACCAGTCAATTGTAACCACAGCCCCCCAGGTCCTGGGAATAGGGGGCACTTTGACTTTCGGTCCAGCCAAGCCCGGGACCAAGGCGGGGCCACCTGGAAGGTAAAAACACGGCTCATTAAATGATTTCTCCAGCTTTCCCTGGTATACCCCCGGACTTGGGGGGGGGGGGGGGGGGGAATTGACTGGTGCATTACGTGGAAGAAAAAACAGTAAATTTTTAATTGGAAAAATATGCGAAAACTGCAAAAGATACATGTGTCATAAGCAATGTGATACATCAGTAAAATTCAATACATTGTACACAACAATATCAATTTTATGTAAGTTTTTGACAATTTTTTTTTCTTGCAAAGGTATCATCTGGCGTCCAGTCCCTTTAAAGCCAATAGATTTCCCTTTGACAAGGTGCTGAAATGCAGTAATTTCAGATGGATAAATTTATTTGAAAAATAAAATGTATTTGAATGTTCCTCTTTCATTTCTCTGTTTTCCTTACAATCTCTGGGAATCAGGGTAATGGCAGACATGTTCATGTTTGGACAACCTCTTTCGGCTGAACTTGTTTAAGACAGGCACACAATGGTTTGTTTGTAGGTTCATTGACACTGCGGCTACTTGTGGGTACAATGCCTGGAGACTTGTGGGTACAATGCGTCTCATTCATGACAAAATAAAATTTCTCATTAATGACACAATAGTACACCAAGTGGAATAAGATATATGAAAGCTATGTTTTGTGTGCTAAATAAACACACTTCATTCAATTTGCATGAACAACTTAACCAAAATGTTGGGTTCATTCGGTTTAAATCTATTTAATGCATATTATTACTGTCAACTATTCTTTTTAAAGTTTTTGAATTGTTGGAGACCACATACCCGGTATTATTAAACACTGGTAGTTGACCACACTTTTAGCTCAATTAAATTAATCAGGCATGGTTTCTGAATTTTAATTTGAAAAAAAAGTTTTGTTAAAATTCATTTCTTGTACTATATTTGAAAAAAAGCTACTTCCAAAGGCAGTGCTTATTAAACAGACTTTGCACATGACATTTTAAGGTTTTATATCCATACAATTTCTGATGGTGTGTCTGTTGGAATCCAGTTTGTGGTACATGTTAAGATGGTCTTGTTTGTTGATGGTGCAGAAGTGCAGTAAAACTAACAAATAGTTCCAGGTTTCCCAACTATCCTCTGGGTAATGTTTGATTGGTCTGAACATCTACACCAGGAAAAGAGTTTTTTCAAGATTAATCTGAATTCTACATAATCCTATGCTGCATCGGACAATTATAAAAGCACTAAGTTCGTGTTGATTGTCCCTTGTCAGGATAGGCACTCAGGCTCCGCAATGGTTTTGTCTTTTATTCTATATGGATGGAGGTTACTTCCAAAAGTATGTGCTGTTATAAGAACAGGCTTCCAGAAAAAGATCACTGGCTATCACAACTGTATCCTGACATGCTCGAAAAGTTGATTACAGTGGGAGCAGTCCTCAAAAAGGTGGAAGCAGTGCCTGCACTCCTCGACTAGCTGATTACAGTGCCAGCACTCTTCAACAACCTGATCACAGTGCCAGCATTCTTCAACAACCTGATTACAGTGCCAGCAGTCCCCTACAAACTGATTACAGTGCCAGCAGTCCCCTTCAAGCTCAGATAACAGTGCCAGCAGTCCCACACAAACTGATTACAGTGCCAGCAGTCCCCTACAAACTGATTGCAGTGCCAGTAGTCCCCTTCAAGCTCAGATAACAGTGCCAGCAGTCCCACACAAACTGATTACAGTGCCAGCAGTCCCACACAAACTGATTTCAGTGCCATCACTCCTCAACAAGCTGATTACAGTGCCAGCACTCCTCAACAAGCTGATTACAGTGCCAGGTGTCCCCTACAAGCTGATTACAGTGCCAGCAGTCCCCTACAAACTGATTTTAGTTGAGCAGTCCCAAACAAGCTGATTACAGTGCCAGCTGTCCCCTACAAGCCTGATTTCAGTTGAGCAGTCCCAAACAAGCTGATTACAGTGCAAGCCGTCCACAACAAGCTGATAACAGTGCCATCTATCCTGAACAAGCTGATTACAGTGCCAGCATTTCCCTACAAGCTGATTACAGTGCCAACAGTCCCCTACAAGCTGATTACAGTGCAAACAGTCCCTAACAAGAAAAGATTACAGTGTCAGCATGCAGCAGTCCCCTATAAGCTGATCACAGTGTGAGCAGTGTGAGAAGACGCATTAGTGAGAGCAGTTTTAAAAAGTTGACATGATGCTAAGAAGGCTATATCCACCCTCACAACAAACTTATCTGAGGTCTGAGAGATGAATAAAAACATGTTTTGACATTCAAGTTCATGTTGTTTTATTATCAGTTAGATATAACTATTATAAATATCCCCTGATTGGTTTATCAAAAAGAATTACAGGGGATGGTCATGTCCGACAGATGAAACGTCATATAGGTGTAGCCTATATTATTACTAAGCAAGCAGTTTTTCTTTATCTTTTAGACCATTTAGGGTTGTTCTTAATTTTCAGCAACCTGACATTGTTTTTAGTGTAATATATTTTTTGCCACAACTTATTCTTTGTGCAATTATAAATCTTGGGTGTATAAACAAGTTTGGAATATTATGATACCTCGGTTCTCTGCTGAAAATATTCCAATGCTTTTCTAAGAAATGATACATTCCTTACATCATAATCTGTATTTTATTTATAGTTCCTGCATGTAAAACGCATTAGCTATTGCAAAAAAGAAGATTTTATGTTTCTGATATGTTATGTATTATAATTTCTGTTTACATCCTAGGCAGTTAACATACATAGGTGTATGTCTGGGATTATAGTATTAATGCATTTCTTCAAAACAACTTCAGAATTGCAAGTTGCTTTGGCACTGCTTTGAGGTAATTGGTAATACAAGTGATATTAAAATATTTGTGATTCATATAGGAAATTGAGACTCTGGTTTAGAAAGCAGTATCATTCAATGTTGTCAAATATATTACATGTCTCTATAATGCTTTCTGTGTTTATGTATGTGATGATGTTCAAAGATACTTGAACCCGAGTCACGCTAATGAACAACAGATCCTTGTTCTTTGTGTTTATTTTTAAGATCTTTGACATTTTGACAGAAATTGTCCAAAGGACATCCGCCTTTTAAAGGGCTGTATTTATTTGTCTGATTTTAAGTCGTTCCAGCTCTTTGATCAACTTAAAGGGACTCAGTCATGTTTAGGCACCAAGAAACATGAGAACACTTATATTATCCGATACCGAAATTGCAGAAAAATACAATTAAAGTATAAAAAACAACCTGGTTTTCGTAGGGAACATTTCCCAAAAAATCCATTATTGAATTAAGTCAATTGATGAACATTTTAAGCACTCCATGTATTTTTCAACTGTTCTATTGAGGTCATTTGACGAACTGTTGATTTTAAGAACATGAACATTTTATTCTTCATCTTGTTCTTGTTCTTCAACTATTCATGAACTGCGCATGAAATTAAGACTCTAAAGACTGTTCATGTCCATATGTCCATATGTTCATGAACACCACTCTAGAACTGGTAAGGGCAGTGCTTGAACAATATTTGAAAGGCATGAAATGTTCATGAGTTCATGAATTTCATTTCGCCAGAGGAGCAAACCCCCTTCAAGTGGGTCAAGAAAAAAAATTGAAAACCTGATACTTATTCCACTCACCCACAGAGACTCATTATAACTAAACTGATTGAAATTTAAACCTTTATTAAAAACATTGCTTTAAACATCACCTGATAATGTCAATCAACCAAAATAGCTTTTGTTGAATGTCGTTAGTAACACATTTGAAACTTGATGACTTAAAAAACAAAAAAATCTGAGCATATATTACTTTTTCTTGGAGGGTTTCAGCAGTCGGTATTTTAGTTTTAACACTTAATGATTTGCCACTCTTTATTTTGTAATAAAAATTAACAACAAAAATCTGGCAAAAGTGTGTTTTTACAAACCATGAACGAGTCCCTTTGAGCTACATTCTTTACTTAACCAAACATATCTTAAAAACAGTTCATTGTGCTAAATATTGCCTAAGTAAATGATACTAAAACAAACAAAAATGAGTGATTTGTATAACAACCATATTTGTCGATGAAACAAGGAGACTTAAGCCCTGTTTACTTCAAAGTTAATGGCTCTTATAAGGACCACTTTCAATTAGCCATAGTTGCATTCTTTTCTTGACTTTAATGTTTTCTTTGTTTAGTGTTATATCAAATTCATTATAAATGAAAACATCTAAAGAAAATGTGTTTGAAACTATGTTACTTTTCCAAAGTTACATTATTAAGATACTTGTCAACGTTATAAAAATGATGATGAACGGGTGTCTGATAAATATTAGAAAACAAAAGACTTGGGAGTTCATCCTGGTTTCTATAGGTGTCTGCCAATTACCTAAGAGCTCCTGGGTTTGAGCCCCACAAGGAACATATTTGTTAGGCCTCTCAAGAAAAGGTTACTAGTGTTGGTTTCTTTGTCCTTACAATCCAGCTAAAATAAGTGAGTATTATCTTCAAGGTCATTACATGTCTAAATTATCATACAATATCGGGATATGTAAGGTATCAATTAAATGAATTGAATTTTCTGCCACAAAAAACACTGACTTTGAGGTAAAAAAGTTGTTGTGCAAAAAACTTGTACGAAGTCCTTGTATGGATTGGCCGAAAGGTTGTAAGGATTGACTCAACTTGCTCATTAAATAGAAGATTTGAACCATTCATGCTCTTGCCAAACTCAGGCAGGAACGGGCACTTAAAAGGCACTTCAAAGCGATGGCGACATGTCAAGTTAAAATTTCCTGTCAAACTCTACCATTCAAGATGTTGGTCAAATGTTGACTGAATGAGGTGCACCTCGTGCGGTGTGTCAGTCTGTAAGAATGTTTTGAAGTTGATTTCAATATATTATGATGTCATATGTACGTAAGAAAGATTTTGTATGTGTTTATTCATTTAATAAACATGGTGTCACCGGTGCAAGTTATTGATCAATATGTATAATTAAAAAATATATCTAATGACGTTTCGTTTTCTTTGTAATTCTGTTCTTTGCAAAGTTTTATAAGGTGTATAATTAATGTTCAAATCCCATGAAATTTTAAGTGTAAGATTTCAGCACATGGCCCTGGTTTTCTTATTTCAGACTACCATTAACTGATAAAATTTAAAGAAATTGTGAAGCTGCATTTAGCTTAGTTCAAGCATACAAGTTTTATCTAAATAATTGTATGCATGCTTGTACATAATGTATGCATAAAAAGGGAGATTATTATACATACATGTTCATAAAGAATAATTTGTGGTTTGTGTAAAAAATAAGCTGTTGTTTCAGGAACAACGAAATGTGTCCCATATTTGCGCCATAATGTACTCAAATTTATATTTTTCGTTAGATGTTGATGCCATTTTTTTTTTTAATTTTAATGCATTTATATTATGTTTAACTCATTTGACTTTAAAGATCAAAACCAAAAAAAGATGATTTGTGTACAGATAAAAAGTATTAGCATTCATTTTGCCTGTTAAACGCTTTAATGGGTGTTAGTGGCAACGTGGCAATTAATTTGGAAAAAAAACATTATAAAGGCTTATAAACATTTTGAATCTTTCTGTACACAAATCATATGTTTTGTTTTTGTTTTGATCATTAAAGTCAAATGAGTTAAAAAATAATAATAATGCATTAATAAGAATTAAAAACATTTGTTTTGCATCACCTTTAATATCACCATTTAAGCCTACGTTATTTGTTAAAGGTTTTCTCAACATTTACATGACACAGGTATGATATTAATTATAAAGTACATAAATGTAATGTTCTTTCATAAATATTACTCCATTACCCTAATTTCAACGAAAACATCAGTTTTGGTTTGTTAGCTTAAAAAGCTCACACTTCTGTGAAAATCTATAAAGTAATGCCCTGATGCCATTGTTTTATATGAAAAACATTGTAATAGACAATACATGTACCGAATGTAAAAGGCAGTACTTTAAAATAGACAATACATGTACCTTGTAAAAGGCAGTACCTTATAATAGTCAATACATGTACCTAATGTAAAAGGCAGTACCTTATAATAGTCAATACATGTACCTTGTAAAAGTCAGCACCTTATAATAGTCAATACATGTACCTAAGTCCAAAAAACAACAACCTGTGTTTCCGGTACATGGCGAAAAAAAATAGGGTTGGTTGGTCGGGATTTTTAATTATTTTTTTTTTATACAGTTTCCATATCATGCAATTTTCTGTTGTATCAGATCTATTATGTTATATCTAAGCGTTTCCTTATTTACAAAAAGTCTGAAAAAACAGCATTGTTTACTGTCTGAAATCATTTCCTTACCTTCGACTACCGTATTTTCCCGCCAATTTTGCCCATGAAATCTGGTGTTTTTTATACAATACTCGTTTATAAGTCGCGATCGGTTTTAAGGAAAAATCCAGCACTTCAATTTCTTCAACTCTGTGATAATGTTCTAGCCAAACAGTCAATTATCAACTAAATTTGTTAATTTGCTGAGGAAAACTGGCGATTTTCTTGTCAACAGTGAGCTTCTTAAACTAGGCCTTCGAGTGGAGGTAGGTTAATAATAAAACAAGTAAACGCAGATATGGATTTATTTTATGTTTCTTATTTTCGTACAATCAAAGTTTCATATTTATAATGAATTGGAACATTTCGGTCATTGTTTTAAGATTCCCAGACCATGATTAATGATTATTATTTTTTAGATCGTATGGTATTTTCTTACCAGCCTAGGTGAAATCCTAACATTCAAATGGGGTCATAGGGTATCCGACTGACCAAATTAAATACAAACCATAGCCATGTGCCTTTGATCTTGTCACCGCTCGTGCTCTGACGTCACAAATTGTACCGTCTGATCTACAGCCGGCACATTCCAATAAATGTGTTCTTAACTTTCGCAGGTTTTTGTTTGGATTTCAGTTGATGGGACTTAAATTACGCGAAATAAATAACCATTGATAACTGCCGATAAATTTATGTAACGATTAATGAAATGTGTTTTGGAACCTGGCAGTTAGCCTGCATGAATTTGCAAAGCCTAATCGTTAAACAGTAAATTTTATTTTGATGATGATATATTTAAATGTATACAAATTTTTGCGATATGATTTTTTTTTTTTAATTACTTTTTTGTCTAAAAAAAGATTAGGGTCGGCGAGGAAAAAAAAGGATCGGTCGGGTTACCAGAAACACAGGTATTTTTTTTTTTGCCTAATGTAAAAGGCAGTACCGGATAATAGACAATACATGTACCTTGTTAAAGGCAGTACATTATAATAGTCAATACATGTACCTAATGTAAAAGGCAGTACCAGATAATTGTCAATACATTTACCTAATGTAAAAGGCAGTACCAGATAATTGTCAATACATGTACCTAATGTAAAAGGCAGTACAGGATAATAGACAATACATGTACCTTGTTAAAGGCAGTACATTATAATAGTCAATACATGTACCTAATGTAAAAGGCAGTACCAGATAATAGACAATACATGTACCTAATGTAAAAGGCAGCACCTTATAATAGACAATACATGTACCTAATGTAAAAGGCAGTACATTATAATAGACAATACATGTACCTAATGTAAAAGGCAGTACATTATAATAGACAATACATGTACCTTGTTAAAGGCAGTACATTATAATAGTCAATACATGTACCTAATATAAAAGGCAGTACATTATAATAGACAATACATGTACCTAATGTAAAAAGCAGCACAGGATAATAGACAATACATGTACCTAATGTAAAAAGCAGCACAGGATAATAGACAATACATGTACCTTGTTAAAGGCAGTACATTATAATAGTCAATACATGTACCTAATATAAAAGGCAGTACATTGTAATAGACAATACATGTACCTCATGTAAAAGGCAGTACATTATAATAGACAATACATGTACCTAATGTAAAAAGCAGCACAGGATAATAGACAATACATGTACCTTGTTAAAGGCAGTACATTATAATAGACAATACATGTACTTAATGTAAAAGGCAGTACCGGATAATAGACAATACATGTACCTAATGTAAAAGGCAGTACCTTATAATAGACAATACATGTACCTAATGGAAAAGGCAGCACCTTATGATAGACAATACATGTACTTAATGTAAAAGGCAGTACCGGATAATAGACAATACATGTACCTTGTTAAAGGCAGTACCTTATAATAGACAATACATGTACCTAATGTAAAAGGCAGTACCTTATAATAGACAATTCATGTACTTAATGTAAAAGGCAGTACCGGATAATAGACAATACATGTACCTTGTTAAAGGCAGTACATTATAATAGTCAATACATGTACCTAATGTAAAAGGCAGTACCGGATAATAGACAATACATGTACCTAATGTAAAAGGCAGTACCGGATAATAGACAATACATGTACCTTGTTAAAGGCAGTACATTATAATAGTCAATACATGTACCTAATGTAAAAAGGCAGTACATTATAATAGACAATACATGTACCTAATGTAAAAGGCAGTACCGGATAATAGACAATACATGTACCTCATGTAAAAGGCAGTACCGGATAATAGACAATACATGTACCTTGTTAAAGGCAGTACATTATAATAGACAATACATGTACCTAATGTAAAAAGGCAGTACATTATAATAGACAATACATGTACCTAATGTAAAAAGGCAGTACATTATAATAGACAATACATGTACCTAATGTAAAAAGGCAGTACATTATAATAGACAATACATGTACCTAATGTAAAAAGGCAGTACATTATAATAGACAATACATGTACCTAATGTAAAAAGGCAGTACATTATAATAGACAATACATGTACCTTGTTAAAGGCAGTACATTATAATAGTCAATACATGTACCTAATGTAAAAGGCAGTACCGGATAATAGACAATACATGTACCTAATGTAAAAGGCAGTACCGGATAATAGACAATACATGTACCTTGTTAAAGGCAGTACATTATAATAGACAATACATGTACCTAATGTAAAAAGGCAGTACATTATAATAGACAATACATGTACCTAATGTAAAAGGCAGTACCGGATAATAGACAATACATGTACCTTGTTAAAGGCAGTACATTATAATAGACAATACATGTACCTAATGTAAAAAGGCAGTACATTATAATAGTCAATACATGTACCTAATGTAAAAGGCAGTACATTATAATAGACAATACATGTACCTCATGTAAAAGGCAGTACATTGTAATAGACAATACATGTACCTAATGTAATAGGCAGTACATTATAATAGTCAATACATGTACCTAATGTAAAAGGCAGTACCGGATAATAGACAATACATGTACCTAATGTAAAAGGCAGCACCTTATAATAGACAATACATGTACCTAATGTAAAAGGCAGTACCTTATAATAGACAATACATGTACCTAATGTAAAAGGCAGTACCTTATAATAGACAATACATGTACCTAATGTAAAAGGCAGTACCTTATAATAGACAATACATGTACCTAATGTAAAAGGCAGTACCGGATAATAGACAATACATGTACCTAATGTAATAAGGCAGTACATTATAATAGTCAATACATGTACCTAATGTAAAAAGGCAGTACATTATAATAGACAATACATGTACCTAATGTAAAAAGGCAGTACATTATAATAGACAATACATGTACCTAATGTAAAAAGGCAGTACATTATAATAGACAATACATGTACCTAATGTAAAAGGCAGTACATTATAATAGACAATACATGTACCTCATGTAAAAGGCAGTACATTGTAATAGACAATACATGTACCTAATGTAATAGGCAGTACATTATAATAGTCAATACATGTACCTAATGTAAAAGGCAGTACCGGATAATAGACAATACATGTACCTAATGTAAAAGGCAGCACCTTATAATAGACAATACATGTACCTAATGTAAAAGGCAGTACCTTATAATAGACAATACATGTACCTAATGTAAAAGGCAGCACCTTATAATAGACAATACATGTACCTAATGTAAAAGGCAGCACCTTATAATAGACAATACATGTACCTAATGGAAAAGGCAGTACCGGATAATAGACAATACATGTACCTTGTTAAAGGCAGTACATTATAATAGACAATACATGTACCTAATGTAAAAGGCAGTACCGGATAATAGACAATACATGTACCTAATGTAAAAGGCAGTACCTTATAATAGACAATACATGTACCTAATGGAAAAGGCAGTACCGGATAATAGACAATACATGTACCTAATGTAAAAGGCAGCACCTTATAATAGACAATACATGTACCTAATGTAAAAGGCAGTACCTTATAATAGACAATACATGTACCTAATGTAAAAGGCAGTACCTTATAATAGACAATACATGTACCTAATGTAAAAGGCAGTACCTTATAATAGACAATACATGTACCTAATGTAAAAAGGCAGTACATTATAATAGTCAATACATGTACCTAATGTAAAAGGCAGTACATTATAATAGACAATACATGTACCTCATGTAAAAGGCAGTACATTGTAATAGACAATACATGTACCTAATGTAAAAGGCAGTACCGGATAATAGACAATACATGTACCTAATGTAAAAGGCAGTACATTGTAATAGACAATACATGTACCTAATATAAAAGGCAGTACCGGATAATAGACGATACATGTACCTAATGTAAAAGGCAGTACCGGATAATAGACAATACATGTACCTCATGTAAAAGGCAGTACATTGTAATAGACAATACATGTACCTAATATAAAAGGCAGTACCGGATAATAGACGATACATGTACCTAATATAAAAGGCAGTACCGGATAATAGACAATACATGTACCTCATGTAAAAGGCAGTACATTGTAATAGACAATACATGTACCTAATATAAAAGGCAGTACCGGATAATAGACGATACATGTACCTAATGTAAAAGGCAGTACATTATAATAGTCAATACATGTACCTAATGTAAAAGGCAGTACCGGATAATAGACAATACATGTACCTAATGTAAAAGGCAGCACCTTATAATAGACAATACATGTACCTAATGTAAAAGGCAGTACCTTATAATAGACAATACATGTACCTAATGTAAAAGGCAGTACCTTATAATAGACAATACATGTACCTTGTTAAAGGCAGTACATTATAATAGTCAATACATGTACCTAATGTAAAAGGCAGTACCAGATAATAGACAATACATGTACCTAATGTAAAAGGCAGCACCTTATAATAGACAATACATGTACCTAATGTAAAAGGCAGTACCTTATAATAGACAATACATGTACCTAATGGAAAAGGCAGCACCTTATAATAGACAATACATGTACCTAATGGAAAAGGCAGTACCGGATAATAGACAATACATGTACCTTGTTAAAGGCAGTACATTATAATAGACAATACATGTACCTAATGTAAAAGGCAGTACCGGATAATAGACAATACATGTACCTAATGTAAAAGGCAGTACCTTATAATAGACAATACATGTACCTAATGGAAAAGGCAGTACCGGATAATAGACAATACATGTACCTAATGTAAAAGGCAGTACCTTATAATAGACAATACATGTACCTAATGGAAAAGGCAGTACCGGATAATAGACAATACATGTACCTTGTTAAAGGCAGTACATTATAATAGACAATACATGTACCTAATGTAAAAGGCAGTACCGGATAATAGACAATACATGTACCTAATGTAAAAGGCAGCACCTTATAATAGACAATACATGTACCTTGTAAAAGGCAGTACCTTATAATAGTCAGTACTTTGTAATAGGCAATACCTTGTAATAGGCTATACCTTATGTACTAGGTGAACATCAGCGCAAGATGTTAGAATGTAAAGTACAGACTCAACTTACATGCTACCAGGTATTTTAGAATCTTTATTCAAAGTAGAACTTTTGCCAAGAAATATTTTTGCAGAGATACGAAAACATTGTGTTTGAAACATTGGCTTTATAATTTTGTAGATGAAAAGTTTTTAACAATTTTTTTTTCAAAGAAACCAGGTTGTAGTATTGTGACATAGCCTAAAAGTGTCTATGTTATTGGTCAATGTCCTTCAATATGCAACAGTCAATTGTAACCACAGCCCCTGCAGGTCCAGGGATAATTTTTACCGGGGATAGCCGGGGAAATGGGCTGTGTTATTTGTAACTTTCCAGGTGGCCCCGCAATACCGGGTGAATGCGGTGGTTTTATCTTCACACCAAAAATAGCGGGAAATTGGCCTTATCTAGGGTCTCTGGGGTGCGGGGGTATTTGGCGGGTGTTTTACCAGCAGATCGTCCCAGTAGGGCGGAGATTTTGCCCGGGCTTGGCTCGACCGAAAATCAAAGTCCCCGCTGTTCCCAGGACCTGGGGGGGGGGGGCGTGGTTACAATTGACTGGTGCATTATTACATCAGCTGGACAGCCTTTAACAGCCTCATCCACTGCACCAATGCCAACTTAACCCCTCTAAAAAAAGTTGATTTTAAAATAATGTTAAAAATGCATAATGATGCATTATCTTGTCATAGCATTTTTATTTTAAAATGTCCTTTTTGACCATGGCCCAAAAGGATGTTAGTTTGTCTGCATTATTTGGTAGCTCAGCTATAAACATTAGGTATTAACATGATCAACTGTGACGGCCAGATACATCTTGTAACGAGGCTGTTGAATCCCTCCCAGGATCACATATTACAAATATCGTAGATAATAAATACAGCAATTTCTTATTTTTGATAATTTATAGCAAGCTTTCTGGAAGTCTTCCAGGCTTCCAAGTCCAATTAACATACAGGTATAGATTGCATGTTATTGATTTAAAAGTCTCCTCAAAAAATCATTTCTTACAAAAAATAATATCTGATGGTAAAATTTTATGTTTAAGATATGATTTGTTTCTTTATAAAATCAACTGTCTTAAATTTGGAGGCAAGTTTATGTTTATGTCTTCGTTGATTAAATATAAAGCTTTTAAGTTGAACAACACTTAAAAGCTTATATGAATGTTATTCTTGGGGCTGTTTCCTTGGTAGGATATAGTACTGATATCCATTTTGAGAGGCCATGTCAATAATACAGTGCAGCTTGTGGTGCTCAAATTTACAAACCTCTTGGGTGAGAAGTTGTGACACCTTTAATGGTCTTTTGTTGTCATTCGGATCATTGACCAACTGATAAAAAGTGACCAGTGTTTTGGCTCAATTTGCAATGTGAGTTGTTAGCGGCTGTATACTTTTTTTATGTAAATATCAAAGAAATGGCAAAGTACTCCTGGTCTGCACGTAAAATTATAGAAAAAAATGAAATCAAATTAGGAAGTTCCTGTGGCAAAGCTATTTGGCGGACATATTTGCATGCACACATACATCATTCTGGAAAATGTAATGATTTTCAATCAGAGAAACCTAACTCTGAAGATGGATGATAAATAGACGACTTGTATGATTGATCTGCATGTGCTGCAGCGCGGTTGGAAGTTGGAAAATTTCATTTCATTACTGTTTGCCTTTTTTACTCCTGTTTGATGTTTAGTGGTTTAATTACACAGTTTAGTCTATTGCAAATTGGATTGGTACGATCTGTTGCCATGGGCTTAGTTCTGTTTCCATGAAGTGTGCTCTGACAATAAGTAGAGGTATTTTAATGAAGACAGAAGCCTTAAAATTAAAATGAGCAGCAATACACTGAAAAATTGATGATGTTGGACTAGATATTTCTACTGTTTAGTCTTCTCAATCATAGCTTTTTTTTATGAATAATTGGCCAAAATTCTCTACTCTATTTTTGAACTCCACCGTTTTTGAATGAAAGCATGCTAAATATTGTCTAGTTTCTGTTGTTGTTCAAAAAAGATAAATAACCAGTATCACCAAAAAACTGTTAAAATATATCATCACGAAACTTGGTATATGTGTTCAGATTGACAAAAAAGTTTGCTTTGACTTTATATTTGTTTGTATCTGCCTGTTGCCTTTTTGTTCAATTTAAAACACTGGAAGTTTATTTAACTGCTGCAAGAAGGAAATTGTCATGCTCATTTTCGCATTATAAAACAATATAACTGTGATTATGTAAGATTAAGCCAAATTTGTGCCACTAGCTTTAGGTACTTGCATGTCTGCCAGAACATTGCCCTTTTCAGATTGTGTTATCGACTAAACTTAACTGAAAGGCAATATAATAGATGGCATTCAGAACTTTGGTTAATTGTTGACATACATATCATGTTTGCTTTATTTAAGGCTATTATGGGACCCCTTACGATATACCAGAAGTACCAGCACCAGTTGCAGCCAAGACTACTCCTAAACACCTACCGCCCTTGAATATGTGGGCGGCAAAGAATCCTATTGTTTGGTACGACAACTCAACGCTAGCGAATGGTAGCGAAGTCTCACTGGTGACGGATGAGGCATTCAACATCACATGCTATAGTGACCTACCAGTAGAGTGGGTCATTATACAGGGGGAAGATAGCTCGGTAAGGAAGCCATTAGAAAATCATGAATTATTTATACCAATCTTTTTTATCCAATTTTTGAAGATAGCTTTTAAATACCAATTTCTGATTATTATTTTTTTAATGTTATTTATTGGTACTAATTTTTAGTGGAATTCCTTAGCCTGTAAAATCATTGGCATGCTCGGCCTTGAACTTCTGCCATATGAAGACCTTTCTTTTAACTCACTTGTCAGTAGTTGATTATAATAATCATTGGTTTGGATATTCCCGATAAGCGACCATAACTTTTCTTATGTCTTTTATTTTTGGTGACAGTTCTGTTTTCATTTATAAAATAAATATTTTTTTTTATAATTTTTCAAAATTTTAAGTCTTGATATGATTAACTGTTTATTATGCCCCCATTCAAAGAAAAGATGGTATATTGCTCTGCACATGTGCATCGGTCGGTTGGTAAGTCGGTCCGTCAATAGACCCAAGTTTGTTCGAGTGATAATTTGACAATTCCTAGACGTATGGTCATCAAACTTGACATGAAGGCTGGGCCTGACCATAAGATGACCCCTGATTGATTTTAGGGGTCATCAGGGCAAAGGTCAAGGTAAAAGTGACCCTTAATGGTAAAAGTTTGTCAAACCTTGTGATAACTTAACAATGCCATCAAACTTAGAGGCTCGTCCTGACCAGTAGATGACCCCTATTTATTTTAGGGTCATCAGGTCAAAGGTCAAGGTCACAGTGACCTAGAATGCTTAAAGGTTTTCTGAGTGATAACTTGACAATGCCTGCACCAATTGACTTGGAGGTTCAGCCTGACCAGTAGACCAGTAGATGATTCCTAGTGATCCAGCGGGTAATCAGGTCAAAGAGCAAGGTCCCAGTGACCTTAAACACAAACTTAACTTTTCCTTGACCTATGGTCATCAAACTTGACATGAAGGTTGGGCCTGACCAGTAGGTGGCCCCTATTGACTTTCGAGGTCATCAAGCCAAAGGTCAAGGTCACAGTGACCTTTAACGTGAAAAGGTTAACAAAGGTTCTCTGAGTGATATCTCAACAATGCCTGATCATCAAACTTGACATGGAGGCTGGGCATGACCATAGATGACTCTTATTAAACTTTAGGGGTCATCGGGTCATAGGTCAAGGCCACAGTGACCCTGAATGTGAAATGGTTGTTTCAGTGATAATTCAACAATGCCTGCATCCCTGGCTCTCCAACATGACTTATGGGTTTGGCCTGACCAGTAGATGACCCCCTTTTGATTCTAGGGGTCAGCAGGTTGAAGGTCATAGTGACCTTGAATTCAGAAATCTTGTCTGTTTGATAACTCGACAATGCCTGTACCCATGGCCCTCAAATTTTAGGTTGGGGATGACCATTTGATGACCCCAATGGATTTTGATGCAAAGGTTATAATCCATATTCATCATTATAATTTACCTATTCCCTGCTGCTTAGAGGATACATTTTTATCTGCAAATATCAGTCATCATCTGAACATGATTAAAAGCTGTACCTACAATCCTCACACTTTGAATGGTCATAATCTTAAAATTGCTTCAAAGGCATCCAATGTCAATGACAAATCAGCTGTCATTTCGGTCCATGCATATTTCATTTAATTGTCCAAATAATCCTGACAACATGGCGCTCAGGGGGACATAATGTTTGACAAACATCTCGCATTTTGGATAGTTTGAACTATTGATAAAAGTTATGCATTGATTAAACTATAGATTTTTACTTCAAAATAAATTAAAAGTTTATTTTTCAGATTTAATAACAGAGATTTAAATCTTAAATTTCATATGATTATGGCTTAAATAAATGGTGTCAAAACATGAAATCTGAATATTTTGTTTTTATAATGCTCCTGAAGGTGGGCATATTAAACTTGCACTGTCTGTCCATGTGGCCGGCTTAATTTCTTGTGTCCACTTTGAGGGCATTTGTCATTTACAATGACAACTCTTGTATTAAATAAGGAAGGGCCTCATTTGACACTTGCATCCTGTTCAACTGACTGATGGCATTGGCAAAAGTAGGTCAAAAAATGTGTAGGCTCAACCTATTTTTGATTATATATATGTTGCTTTACCAGTGTGATTTAGATTCTGCTCTAATATTTTGTTTCAACCAGCAATGGTCCATTGTTATATGCCTCCGGAGGGTTCACTTTCCATGGAATGAATCAATTATGTCACTGAGTTTATCGATGACGGCCCTTTGGCATTGTGATTGGCATTTGCCTAACTCCATGTATAATTATGAGTGTTAGATATAAATCTCTTCCTTCTCTTGCAATCAAATTTGAATGAGTTTTGATTTATTCTTCAGGGTCCCAAGTTTGAGCTTAGTTACCACAGCAACGTTATAGTAACACCTCGATACAAGGAGAATGGTTATCCGTTTGGCGCTAATCTGTTTGTCGAACCGATCAAGTGGGACATTACGGGAGAGTTTGTATGCAGGGTCGTTGCCAGTCAGAATTTCAACACTTCCTTGTACCTCTATGTTGAAGGTTAGTTGTCTTCATTTTAGAAAAAAATTGATAAAATCTTTTCATCATATCATGTAGTTGTGGAATCTGATATTGTAAGTGTAAATAATCAAAACATTTTATTCAATAAATATCACTGACACAGTTTCCATTTACATAACTGGTTAATACTCCTGATGGAATTTTTAAATGTTTTTCAAAGAAAAATCCAGGTTATTTTTATCGGTGTACACCATCGGCATGGAGAATGGGCACTGGGCAGATAAGCGGGCAGGCATATAGGTTTTGACTGGCGGGCTTAAGGGCATCTAACAGGTGGTTTTCACTCAGTAATATTAGTAAGATTTGATAGATAGTAATGGAACTTGGTGTGTGCTGTAGGTATCTTATGTGAATTACATAGCTTGGAAGTGTTTTAGGTATTGACTCATTGTGTATGAAGCTCATTGTGGAGGCCGGTGTACTTGCAACTGCATTCTGAGTTGGTGGGTTCAGAGCTTGGATAGGTTGGGTTGAGGTCACTATTTCTAAAATCAAAAAAAACAGTTTCCTCTCAATAATTTGAATTATGAAGTGGAGATTGACCTTGAGATTGCATTTGGGGTTAGTGGGGGTCAAGGTCAATGTTGATGAAATAGAAAAAAATGTTTTTGCTCAAAGACTTAAGTTAGAATTGATGTATAGTGCTGAGACTTGGTGTATACATAAGATAATATTGAGATGTGCCATTACATTACTTTGGAATTGATCAAAGTTTCTATAACTGAAAAAGAACTTCAGTTTAATAGGAATAATTTGAAGTGATGAAATTTGGTATGTGGAAAATTTTTGTTTTGTTACTAAACAAAGCAAAAACTGTTTGGGCTCAAATGCTTCAGTTAAGAAAACATATGAAATAAACTTAACTGACATGTACTGTTGGATTGCATTTTGGGTTGTTATAAAAAGGAATTGACATAGTTTTGGAGTTGTTGTCATAGTTGTACAATCATGTTAACTATGACCATATCTATCAAATGTTAATGATGATTCATCTTTAAAAAGCCATTAAAGATGTATACATATAAACTTTTTGTAACAGTATACTTGTCATCTGTGACAGACTAGTATGCCAAGGTGTAGCATGGTCCATAACTCTGATAATATTGTCAAGTTATGTGGTTTAATGAATGAGGAAAACCTGACACAAACTTTGACTTACCATAAATGACTGGGTATTAGACGCATTTTTCCCCTCAGATTTCGATGTAAAAAATGCCTGCGTCTAATAACAAGTAACAAGCTTTTGAACTTTTTTTTCTGAGGTCGATTTTAGGCCGAGCGTTTGTTTTGATTTATGTAGAAAGGGATGTTACTCGCGTCATATCGATTGAGTATATACGGGTTAAAATGGCAGTTGAAGATCGGGATACGGTATATCGTAAGATGTTTATATTTAAAAAAAATATTGTACGATAAAAATTATTAAAATTATTCATTATTAATTTGAATAAAACAATAATTAAACATGCACATAAAAAAGCAAAGTTGGGCACTGTCAAAATATTTTTTGTCAGTTGTACGATAAGGTGTGAAATTTTTTCACTGCCTTTAGACCTGTTTAACATACCAATACCACAAACTGATGCGATAATGGTCTTGTTTTTTTTGCACTTTTCCATGTTCTTTATTCTTTTCTGTAGGTGTTGACATTTTGAGAACAAATCCGTACAATATAAGATTTTTGCATAACTTCACTTTTCATTCTCGACAGGTTATCATTTACGATATACTGCCAGAAAGAAATCTTACAAATACTTATAGTCATAAAAAGTACTTTTCAGTGCCATCCAGAAACAAATTGTCACACTAAGTACTTTTCAGTGCCTATCCTAACATGAAACGAATAAAAATGAAACATATTTTGCATAATCATTGTATGGTTTTAAAGATAACCATCGCCATTTTCACGAACAATTTTTTTTTATCACTGTCAACAAACATGATGGCCAAGATTGGCGGACGATTTTGACATATTTTCTATGCGTCCTTTAACCCAAAACCTAGATTAAAAGTTTTTTCTCAGATTGTTCACGGAATTTTTTGCCTGCGTCTAATACCCCCTGTCATCTTATACCCTGTCATTTACGGTAATTGCTTATCGCTTTTGTTTTAAGTCACAGGGTCATAAGTCTTAATTCTGTCTAATGCATTCTTTTTTTTTTCAGATGCAAGTCACCCGTTTGTGTACCGGCACTACATGAACATACCGTACTACCCAAATTACCTCAGCCTTATCTTCGGACATCGGGGCATTATCCCATGTAAAACAGGCTATGCCAACCTTTCTGTGGAGTTGTACAAGGTGTCACATCCTAGTAAACAGATGTTTCCGACAGACGGTGTGGTTTTTTACCCACACAGGGGTTTTGTCATAGAAAATGTGACAAGTTCTAATGATGGGATCTACACATGTAACACCACTGTGGGAAATGACACAAAAGCCATGACCTTTACTGTTGTTATAGAGAGTAAGTACAAACATATTTGAAAAAACAAATCATGCAAAAGTGGAGTTATTTCTGCCTGAATTGTTAGTTGGTATCTTATGGCAATAACCCTACAATGATAAAAGTTGTCGTATAAATCCATTTCTGCAATGTCATAGGAATTGTATTTGTTCCTTGGAATTATATCAATACATGTAAAGCTCTAAAATGTAAAAACACAAAAATCGTACACACAAGTAATCACTCCCGCAAGTAATTAGTCACACAAGCAATCACACATACAAGAAATTATGCACACAAGCAATCACACACACAAGCAATCATGCAAACAAGCAATCATGCATGCAAGCAATCATACACACACGCAATCAGAAACACAAGCAATCATGCAAACAAGCAATCATACACACAAGCAATCATACACACAAGCAATCATACACACAAGCAATCACTCACACAAGTAATTAGTCACACAATCAATCATACACACAATCAATCATACACACAATCAATCATACACACAGGCAATCATACACCCAAGCAATCATGCACACAAGCAATCATACACACATGCAATCATGCACACAATCAATCATACACACAAGCACTCACACAAACAGGCAATCTTGCACACAAGTAATCATGCACAAGTAATCATACTCACAGGCAATCATGCACACAAACAATCACACACACAAGTTAACAGCAGCACACAAGGAATCACACACACATCTTATCAAGCACACAAGTAATCAAGCACACAAATAATCATGCACACAAGAAATCACACACACACACACACACACACACAAGTGCACATTATAGTTTATTGTGTATATCTGCAAAGTGGTACTTAAAATCATTAAATGAACTAGAAATGTGTGTTCATTTGATTTCAAAACTATTTCTATGGCATAAGTGTCTCTATCTTCCCCAGTACCTCCGGAGACTCCACCAATGCCGTATTTTGAGCCGAAAGAGGAGAGATATATACGCCTTGTTGGACAGGAATTCACCCTTGACTGCCATG
This sequence comes from Mya arenaria, assembly GCF_026914265.1. Lineage (NCBI taxonomy): Eukaryota > Metazoa > Mollusca > Bivalvia > Myida > Myidae > Mya > Mya arenaria. The sequence goes on from NC_069124.1 coordinate 5,614,613, forward strand.
TTCTCATACCCTCGACAAACATTCTTGCCATGAAGTGGTCATACTTTACAAATGAGAGACAGGTAGGAGAGAAACGAATGGATTGTTGTATAAATTTAAATATTTTTGATGTTAAGAATCAATTAAAGGAATAAGTAGCCTCATTAAATAAGACATTTTAACAGGTAACAAACAGGAATGAGTTTTAATTAAAAAAAATCACCAGTGAAGCAATATTTGGAATTTTCTAATAGTTGAATAGTTTCAGTGATTGTAATCTCAATCTGTCAGTTTCATTCCAGATACCACTCCCATCCCCTTTCCCCCTCCCCCTTTATTCCCATTTGGCATATTGCTGTTGATTTAATCTTTAATCTAAGTATTGATTTGTTTGAAACACCAAATACTGAACTAGAAACAAGTCTGAAATTTGCATGATTCTATCTGACATATTTCTAGAACAATTTCTGTAAAAGAACATTTATGTAAGAGTTACATCCCTTACGATCATACCTAACTTCTGAACCCAGCCTGTGTCCCAAAATGTCTCTGTGAATGCTGAATGTTACCATCCTTTCTTTATCCATTCTCTTGTAGGACATAATGCTTGAAAATCAAAAGGTAAGAGATGGCAACATAGAAAATATACTCACTACTTTTTATCCATGGCTTTTTCTGCATCTTGCACTTGTCTATGTTTATAAGGAATTGTGATATAGCCTTTGTGATGTCCTTATAAATCTAAAACTGTTTGATATATTTACTTGAAACATAGAACGCATGTAACCATTGACAGTACCTACTACCAACATGACATTGTGTATCAAAGCCTGTAACTCTGACTTGAATAATAGTAGAGTTATGGCCCCTTTTAAAATGAAAAACAGATGAGCATTTGTATCTTTTTGCAGTGTTGTTGTTTAATTTATTTGAGCCTAATTGTTAAGCTAGCTTTATGGTGATATAAATCACAGTCTTGTCAGTGTTCTTGTGGTAGCAGCAGGGAGCAACAATGGGAACTATGCTTTCTGGGTTAGATTTTCCATTCCATATTTAAAAAAAAACAGTATGAAACATTTCTGTTGAATTGTACATATTTAAGGAGACAAGTGGTTTTGCTTTGGGAATATGATGGAAAAACTGAAGAAAAGCCACCCTGGTGCATGTTGTTCATATGTGTATGAAATAAGATTAAAAGCGCCTGATTTAAAGCTTACTAGTCTTTACAGACAGATATTTTATTTTTGCATACCGGGTGTGTGTTTTTGGTCATGTGACCAGTGCCGAAAACCCCGTCTTACACCCCCCATGTAGGATGAGTCACACGCAACAACGAGCCACTTCTTATATCTATTATTGTATGATTTATGAAAAATATATTATGCCATTTCAATAAAGTGCAACCAAATATATAAGTAATAATGGAAAATAAATTATCATAAAAACGTGACTATTAAAGGAACTATTTGACATCAATAGTGATTTAAAATTACTGTGCTTTATGCCGTCAATTAACAATGTCGCACAGGCTTTTTGGTGAAATGTACAAAAGTGTGTTTTCTATGTCAATAGTTCCACAACTTGATAATTTTAGATATGCAAGAAAAAATATCAATCATATTTTTCCGGTCGCGATCCAAAAATCAAACCCTTGGCAAGCCTCGTTACCAGCTTACATGCCCAAGGGTCTGATTTTTCTATCCGTACCGGAAACACATGAAAGATACTTATAATAACAGTTTACTTATCATGGTTCTCATATATATATATACAAATGGATATTGCAAGAGTTTTCTTATGAAATCATTTATCTAAAACTAACACACTTGTGAATGTGGTCTTTACTAATATTGTGGTTATTCATTTGTGTGCAAATCATCACTATGCTTGCATTTTTTTAGATAAAATTACTAAGTGGTACTAATAGTTTTGAAAAGTATTTTACATGTGGTTCAATTTAATACGAGTCATTGGTAGGCTGCATAACTTGATATTGAATGACAATAACTATGAGATTCATGATGATTTAATTTCTAAAAGACAAAATCTTTTGTTGAAATACCTTACTACAATTGAACTTTGCTCTCTGACTAGACCAGACAAGGGTTGGAATCCAGTTCTGGTTCTATTGTTAAACAATTGTTTTTAAAATTCCCAGCCTTCTCCACGAATTTCCATCTCCAAGCCGACGCAGGAAGTAATACCAGGAGGACATTCTCGTTGGAGCTCCCGTCTCCAAGTTCGTCAGCTTGACTTAAACGACGATGGATTCTACAAGTGTATAGCTTGGATGAGTGATCGCTCCAGCGGATCTGTGGAAACATATGTTCATGTTTATGGTAGGTTAAAATCATTATACCCGAGATTTTTATTTTAGGGGCTATATAATTATTGCGTCTGTCTTGTCATGTCAGATGGCTTGTCAAAAACCTTGTGCCATATTTAGCTCCAAACAAATTGCACCTACACTCAGTAAACTTAATAGATATGTTATGCACCTGCTGTTGTTTTTGTCACATTTCTCTGGTGCTAACAAGAGAAATAGCCATTGACTCAATCAAGAATCTTCGAAAAATCTTGCAATTACACCTACAAACATGAATCTTCATGAGTATGTTAGTCTGTATAGGCTGTTGTGCGCCTGCTATTTCTTTAGATAAAAATCAATCAAAAAAATATATTTGTCTAACAAGACTTATGGCCTTTGACGAAGTAAAAAATGGTCTGCAAAGATCTCACATTTGAATATTCCTCTGCATCAAGTCAGCATCTGAAGACATTCATCACTGCTATGTTAGCTGGAGTTAACTTCTCATTTTTGAATGAAAAAGGTCAATGTGTTGTCATACCCCATAAGTCATGAAAAAATATACCCTATAAATACCCAAGTCAACGCACATATACATATATGAAGACCTGTAACTCTGAATATTTATCTACTTATGTCCAATAAAGAAAGCAGAAAGCAAGCTGAATAAGGCCTGTTGAAAGCTCCAAATATCCCTACTACTTGTCTGCAAAAAATATAGATTTAATCCAGAGTGTTTGTCCTGAACTGTTTATAATGTAAAACAACATAAACAAAAACAGAACAATACGCCCATTGTAGACATGGAAATCTCGAAGCAAACGTCAGAAAGGCTTTTGAAATGTAAGTTCATGTGATGGAGGCAGAAGCAATGATTCAAGGCCAATGTTTTCTACTGAATGATTTATTTTATATTGCAGAAAAAGCATTTCTGAACCTCACTACTTCAAATTTAAAGATCCGAGTTGAAGAGCATAGAAATGAGTCTGTAAACTTTGAAATCAGTTACCATGCAATTCAAGAGCCAGACTATTACTGGATGAAAGGGAATGTGAACGTGACCAAACAAATGACAAAGATTCTAACTGGAAAACTGTGAGTACTATGCAGGCTTAATTTAATACTGGGTCATAGTTGTTGAGTATGCAACTTTACAGCAGAATAACTTCCTTTTCTGAGAATAAATTTCTTTCCGGGCACATCAATGCTAATATTCTGAACACTTACCTGTGTAAAACCTCTTTTGTATTCCAATTTTGAGTTCTCAATTGCTTGATAAACACATTTCTTGTAATTAACTTGAAAAGGGGAAAAATGACTTTATTATTATTATTAGCAGAGGCGGTAATCACGTGATTCATTGTTTTGATACCAAGCATTAAAAAATGGCAGCGCCCAGTGAGAGGGTATGTATTTTTGTTAAGTTTCTCTCAATAATAAAACAATTAAATTTTGTAACATAGACCATGTTCCAGCACCCAATTTTCCCCGTTAATTGGTACCTTAATTTTGTTAGACAGTCCAAAAACTCCATTTTAACCACTTCAAAGGTTAATCAACATTCGTCGTATAAATGTGATAAATAGTCAATATTTACATTTATGGATTTTGCTTGCTATCATGCCCTACTGCATGTATACAAATATATATTTATACTTTTAAGTGTTATAATTGTTTATGGTTATCATAACTATGGGCAGAGAATCGGGTTATACAATTTTTAAATAACCTTTACTTCGATACAAAGTAATGAATGCCTGGACTGTTCAATAGAATTCTTATTTATACTAAAACAATATTAGAATAGACATTAGAATTGATATACAACCTGTATAGTACTATGCTGCAGAATTAGTATTCGTTTTCAGCTGTTCAACGACTAGTTTATCAGCCTGAAAAACAAATTCAAAACACGTTTAAGATTACGTAGTGCATGGTTCGAACAATATTTCTTAAGTGCTTGGTTCTAAAAATGATTGTAACATTATTTCGGAAACATACGTACGTTGCTGTGGAAACAAAACTTAGGGCATACCGATAGGTGTTCATGCAATGTTTTTAAATAGCTCTGTAAGCGAAATTGCGTATATTAAGGACAACATTTAAAAATAAATGACAGTTCATGCTTGGTTCTAAGATTTCCGAAGCACATTTCGCCTCGATTGAAAACTTGTGACACGCATTCCAAATAAACTACAGAACTGTCTAACAAAATTAAGGTACCAAATAACGGGGAAAATTGGGCGCTGGAACATGGTCGATGTTACAAAATTTAATTGTTTAATTATTGAGAGAAACTTAACAAAAATACATACCGTCTCACTGGGCGCTGCCATTTTTTGATGCTTGGTAACAAAACAATGTATCACGTGATTACCGCCTCTGATTAATGTTACAGGAAATTTAAACTTATTTGTTTTTCTAAATCTTCAATATCCCTTGTTCTTATTCAGAGAAGAAAGGGATGTGTTTTACCTGAAGATAAACTATCCTCGCCGTGAAGATGCGGGCATATACACATTTGTTGCAAGACAAGATGTTGCTAGGGCAACCATTGACGTTGAACTCATAGTTGATTGTAAGTACAACAAATGTCAAAAATCCATAAAGACAGATCAAATGATGTCACAATTTAGGTACTAAAGAACTTGATCTTTTAACCTTAAAAGAGGATAACAGTTGTTTATACTTTTATCATAGAGATAATGGGTTCAAGCTCCATCGGGATAAAAAGTCATCAGAATGAACTAAAATAAAAATATAAGTACAGGTATAAACTTAACTATTCACAAAATTCCTTTCATTTTAAAGGTCATGCTCCTTGTTTATTTAAACACTTCCTACTATTTTGAATTTATATGCATTTAAATGATAGGCCTATTAAAGAAATTATGATTTTATAGTATCACCTACATTTTTTATCTAGATATACCGACAGTGGACATTGTCAGCAACAACACTAATGAGTTTTATCTGTTGGACATGGAACATGCGCTCAAATGCGTTGCTGAGTCTGTTCCCCCACCCAACACCATAGAATGGTACTGGATGACATGTACCTCACCAACCAACTGCTCCATGACATACAATAACTTGGAAATGGTCACTATGGTATATCTTTATGTGTTTTAAGTTACGGTTCATTGATTAAGTAAACCTGGGAGGAAAATTGCGCCCAGTGTGGGGCTGGAACTATGAGCACAGCACTTTAACTAAATGGGGCTTCCTACCCCAACACACTTCAACTCTTACTCATGATTCAAAAACTTTACTGTTTATATACATGAAGCATACCGTATTATATCATGTATAGGACGCTAGCATAGATAGGACGCAGGCAAAAAAATAGTTGAGAAAACGGGTAAAAACCCTTGATATATAAGATAGGACGCAGCGGAAAAATGTCAAAATCGGAGCCGAAAAATTGAGGTTGGTCAAGTATTTATAACATATATATTGAAGTAAAAAACAAACAAAAAATTGTATATAAGGCATATTTTGGTAACTGTCTTGTGTATTTCGATAATTATTGTCTTATTTTGGTAATTTAGTGTACACAACAATGATATATGTCTTGACATTTTGAGAACATTTACGCATATTATAAGACTTATACAAATGCCGTAATAGTCCAGACTGACAGTCAACCGTTGCAATAGTCTCGACATGCTTTCTGAATGACAGTCAACCGTTGCAACCGTTGCAATCGCAACAAAACTGTGTATTGTCAAACCTGATGATTGTTTTGATAAGGCTTGTCGCTGTGCGGATTAAAGCATGTCGGCATAATTAAGTGTCAGTAATTAGCCTTGCCAGCGGAAGGCACATCGGGTAAAGTGTGAACAAACAACCATAAGGTATTACCATCACAATAGTTTGTTCTATTGATGTTTTTCTAATAACAGACAGCGGGTGTTTTTCACACCTCCGCACATTTGAAAAGATTTGATAGTGATAATAATGCTACTTTGCGTTATGCACATTCATTTATCAATTTTTTAAAACAGTAACATACAACAAAATGTTTTGTAAAATATCGAAACATTAAAATCATAAACAACGATTAATTGATATTTACCTCCTTTCCCGATTTCCGTTGCCGTTATAACTCAATCCAGTTAAAGTGCTGACTCACATCGAGTTTTTGTGAGTAGCGTCCCTTTTATAAAAAAGTAAACACTCGTGTTTTTTTCAATTTATTTCTCAATAAATCATTTTAAAGTAAACATTCAATATATTTCTGCGTGTGTTAACTTGCGTGATTTTACCTATGTCAGTTGTTCTCTTCGGTGACGCAGTACAGATACTTACTATTACCGCGTTCTTCCCCGGTCCGATATTTTCAACCTGAAATGGACTTGGAAAAAAACAGATGAAATTCTAATAGCATAGAAAGGACGCAGGCAATTTTTAAGACGAGAATTGGGGGTAAAAAAGTGCGTCCTATGCATGATATAATACGGTATATAGAACACATCTTACCAGTGACAATATACATATCATTGATACTGTCAAAGTACACATCTAACCAGTGAAAATACACATATCATTGATACTGTAAAAGTACACATCTAACCAGTGACAATACACATATCATTGATACTGTCATAGTACACATCTTACCAGTGACAATACACATATCATTGAAACTGTCATAGTACACATCTTACCAGTGACAATACACATATCATTGATACTGTCATAGTACACATCTTACCAGTGGCAATACACATATCATTGATACTGTCATAGTAAACATCTTACCAGTGGCAATACACATATCATTGATACATTCATAGTACACATCTTACCAGTGGCAATACCCACATCATTGATACTGTCATAGTACACATCTTACCAGTGGCAATACACATATCATTGATATTGTCATAGTACGCATCTTACCAGTGACAATACACATATCATTGATATTGTCATAGTACGCATCTTACCAGTGACAATACACATATCACTGATACTGTCATAGTACACATCTAACCAGTGACAATATACATATCATTGATACTGTCATAGTACACATTTTACCAGTGACAATACACATATCATTGATATTGTCATAGTACACATCTTACCAGTGGCAATACACACATCATTGATACTGCACATCTTACCAGTGACAATATACATATCATTGATACTGTCATAGTAAACATCTAACCAGTGACAATACACATATCATTGATACTGTCATAGTACACATTTTACCAGTGACAATACACATATCATTGATATTGTCATAGTACACATTTTACCAGTGACAATACACATATCATTGATACTGTCATAGTACGCATTTTACCAGTGACAATACACATATCATTGATATTGTCATAGTACGCATCTTACCAGTGACAATACACATATCATTGATACTGTCATAGTACGCATCTTACCAGTGACAATACACATATCATTGATATTGTCATAGTAAACATCTTACCAGTGGCAATACACATATCATTGATATTGTCATAGTAAACATCTTACCAGTGGCAATATACATATCATTGATACTGTCATAGTAAACATCTTACCAGTGGCAATACACATATCATTGATACTGTCATAGTAAACATCTTACCAGTGGCAATACACATATCATTGATACATTCATAGTACACATCTTACCAGTGGCAATACACATATCATTGATACATTCATAGTACACATCTTACCAGTGGCAATACACATATCATTGATACTGTAACAGTACACATCTTACCAGTGACAATACACATATCATTGATACTTTCACAAAGTACACATCTTACCAGTGGCAATACACATATCATTGATACATTCATAGTACACATCTTACCAGTGGCAATACACATATCATTGATACTGTAACAGTACACATCTTACCAGTGACAATACACATATCATTGATACTGTAACAGTACACATCTTACCAGTGACAATACACATATCATTGATACTTTCACAAAGTACACATCTTACCAGTGGCAATACACATATCATTGATACATTCATAGTAAACATCTAACCAGTGGCAATATACATATCATTGATCCTGTCATAATACACATCTTACCAGTGACAATACATAGTCATATTTTTAATACTCTCTGAAATGATTTTAATGCTATGCTTGATGATGAAACGAGATTGGCCTATTATTCCCGATGTGGGGCACTTGTCTTTGAGCAAAGTATTTCATCATTTTTTTTACAAGAAATAAATCAGCGATTAGCTACAATATGGCAAACAATGGTCTTATGATATGCTTGACATTTTCATATTATTGCATCATGCAAGTTCAAATATTTTTTGTTTAACTGTATTATTTTGAATGTATCCAAGACCATCAAAACTTGTGTTACTATGGGCAGGGAGGGATCAATGTTTATTGTTGTGAACAATGATTTCATAATTATCACCTCTTTTTATGAGAAGACCTAATGGCAAAGACTTGAAGTTTAGTATTGCAATAATGAAGTGAAATAAAAACTTAATTGCTAATATAATTGCTAATTTCATGAAAAATAAAATTGATCATGTTTAACTATTATTTGTAAGCAATTAAAATTCGTCATTTGTTTTAGACTGTCAAAACTTAACAATTGAATTCATGTGTTTCCAATAGCGAGACAGAGCTGCCGTATCCTACCCGCAGATTCGGGAAAACCGGACAGCCAACAAGTTAATCAGTACACTTCTCGTGAAGGAAAAGAGAGCTGGATTTTTCCGATGCGTTACGAGGAACAGGATAGGCACCAATGATTCCCATCTGTTTTATGTTGCTACAGGTTAGAAACTAGAATAAGAAAGCTCAAAATGATTTTCCATATTGTATATCTGCTACTTATATAAATTCAGATAGTCATTACTGCCATGATCTTCATGTCATAAGTCTTGAGTTATTACAGTAGCCAGTATGTCATATGAGTGTTGAGATATTACCATAGCCTCCATGTCGTATTGAGTGTCGAGGTATTACCATAGCCTCCATGTCGTATTGAGTGTCGAGGTATTACCATAGCCTCCATGTCGTATTGAGTGTCGAGTCATTACCATAACCTCCATGTCGTATTGAGTGTCGAGATATTACCATAGCCTCCATGTCGTATTGAGTGTCGAGGTATTACCATAGCCTCCATGTCGTATTGAGTATCGAGGTATTACCATAGCCTCCATGTCGTATTGAGTGTCGAGTCATTACCATAGCCTCCATGTCGTATTGAGTGTCGAGGTATTACCATACCCTCCATGTCGTATTGAGTATCGAGGTATTACCATAGCCTCCATGTCGTATTGAGTGTCGAGTCATTACCATAACTTCTGTGTCATTTTGAGTGTTGAGGTATAATCATTGCCTCCATGTCGTATTGAGTGTTGAGGTATTACCACAACCACCTTGTCATTTTGAGTGTTGAGGTATTACCATAGCCTCCATGTCGTATTGATTGTCGAGGTATTACCATAACTGCCGTGTCGTCTTGAGTGTCGAGGTATTACCATAGCCTCCATGTCGTATTGAGTATCGAGGTATTACCATAGCCTCCATGTCATATTGAGTGTCGAGTCATTACCATAACTTCTGTGTCATTTTGAGTGTTGAGGTATAACCATTGCCTCCATGTCGTATTGAGTGTTGAGGTATTACCATAACTTCTGTGTCGTCTTGAGTGTTGAGGTATTACCATAACTTCTGTGTCGTCTTGAGTGTTAAGGTATTACCATAGCCTCCATGTCGTATTGGGTGTCGAGGTATTACCATAACTTCTGTGTCGTTTTGAGTGTTGAGGTATTACCATAGCCTCCATGTTGTATTGAGTGTTGAGGTATTACCATAACTTCTGTGTCATTTTGAGTGTTGAGGTATTACCATAGCCTCCATGTTGTATTTAGTGTTGAGGTATTACCATAACTTCTGTGTCGTTTTGAGTGTTCAGGTATTACCATAGCCTCCATGTCGTATTGAGTGTTGAGGTATTACCATAACTTCTGTGTCGTTTTGAGTGTTGAGGTATTACCATAGCCTCCATGTTGTATTGAGTGTTGAGGTATTACCATAACTTCTGTGTCGTTTTGAGTGTTCAGGTATTACCATAACTTCTGTGTCGTTTTGAGTGTTAAGGTATTACCATAGCCTTCATGTCGTATTGAGTGTCGAGATATTACCATAACTGCTGTGTTGTTTTGAGTGTTGAGGTAATACCATAGCCTCCATGTCGTATTGAGTGTCAAGGTATTTCCATTGCTGCTGTGTCATCTTGTGTGTCGAGGTTTTACCATAGCCTCCTTGTCATCTTGAGAGTCGAGGTTTTACCATAGCCTCTGTGTTGTCCTGAGTATTGAGGTTTTACCATAGCCTCTGTGTTGTCCTGAATATTGAGGTTTTACCATAGCCTCTGTGTTGTCCCGAGTATTGAGGTTTTACCATAGCCTCTGTGTTGTCCCGAGTATTGAGGTTTTACCATAGCCTCAGTGTTGTCCCAAGTATTGAGGTTTAACCATAGCCTCTGTGTTGTCCCAAGTTTTGAGGTTTTACCATAGCCTCAGTGTTGTCCCGAGTATTAAGGTTTTACCATAGCCTCTGTGTTGTCCCAAGTATTGAGGTTTTACCATAGCCTCTGTGTTGTCCCAAGTATTGAGGTTTTACCATAGCCTCTGTGTTGTCCCAAGTATTGAGGTTTTACCATAGCCTCTGTGTTGTCCCGAGTATTGAGGTTTTACCATAGCCTCAGTGTTGTCCCAAGTATCGAGGTTTTACCATAGCCTCTGTGTTGTCCCGAGTATTGAGGTTTTACCATAGCCTCAGTGTTGCCTTGAGTATTGAGGTTTTACCATAGCCTTAATGTTGTTGTGAAAGTGGGGGTATTATTACCATAGCCTTAGTGTTGTTGTGAATGTTGAGTTTTACCATCGCCTCAGTGTTGTCTTGACTGTGGAGGTACTACCAAAACCTCCAGGTTGACTTAAGTATTGAGGTATTACCATAGCCTCCATTTGGTCTTGAATGACCAGGTTTTCCATCTACAAAAATTTGTATAGCCTTACTATGCGATATTACGGAACAGTTCATGCTCGATGGCACAATGTAGCATTACTCTTAAATATTATGGAAGAGATCATGCTTGATGATACAATGTAGCCTTACTCTTAGATAGTATGGAAGAGTTCATGCTGAAGGTACAATGTAGTCTAACTCTTAGTTAGTACAAAAGAGTGATTCTTGAAGGTACAGAACCATTACATTTTTGATTGGTGCTTAGTCCTTTAAAGCATAGACCCCACAATGAATTCTTTTTTCAGACGTGGGAAATGGATTCCAGTATTACAGCAGTGCCAAACGAATGAGCCCAATTGCTGGTGACGCTGTTAGGCTTACGTTTGAAGCCAGCCTGTGGAAGTACATTAACTTTACATTAACAAACTCCACTATCGAAAATGGGACATACATCTTTGGAGAGTGGGACAAAAATAGGACTCGGTTCAGATACGAGCCAAGGTATGAGATATTTTTGAGAGTTTTCAGAAATTCAGTAAAAAGCTGTTTATAAATGACACAGATCCCATGGAGAAATTGCATGAGAAGACCACTCATGTAATGATCATTGTTCATAATTTCAGGGACAACATGTCGATGACCATGCATGTGGACATTGATCCCTTCCTGAAGTATGACGAGACGGTGTTTGTTGTGAATGGGACCACCCCGTCTGGGAGAAATGTTGGCCCAATTGGCACCCTGGAACATCATGTCAGAGGTCAGTGTTAATTACTGCAAGGTGAACAGTTTATATAAAGTGGTAAAAGTGTTATCATGGCCTCCTCTCAAAAGAGACATCTATTATAATTGTTAAGTACTCAAGAGAAGTATTCATATGAGTCAATAGCTGTCTTCACAAACAAGCAAAAATGAAGTACAATAAACTAATTCTGTGAAGTGATGATCGGAATGAATTTTGTCATAAAGAATAACAAATGAAGATAAATTGATGGAAGGTTTTTGTTTGTTTGGCTTAATGAATATCATCTGTTATTACCTTCATGGAAAAAGTACCAATGAGTAAAATGGTTAGGGTAAGGATTGAAACCAAATCAATTTGATATTGTTACTTAACATTAGCTTTGATTGTGTTTTTCGTTTTTTCAACTTTGCTTTGAAATCCAGTCAGTGAGTGACAATGTAAGATACTGAAACATGTCCATAACACAAACTATTATGGCAATTCCAGACGTGATGCCGCCAATGTTCCTGGTTGAGACCTTGTCGGTCACCCACCTGTCCAAGAACACGTACCTGTTCGATTGTGATGTTGAGGGCCTGCCCGCTCCCACCATTAAGTGGTTCAAGGACTTTGAGAAAATCTCTGCCACTAACATCTCAGCTAGCATGGAACTTCTCAATCGCAATCAGAGGTATGACAACCTATAGTCAAGCACACTTTTGCCCTTGACAACCTATAGTCAAGCACACTTTAGCCCTTGGCAACCTATAGTCAAGCACACTTTAGTCCTTGACAACCTATAGTCAAGCACACTTTAGCCCTTGACAACCTATAGTCAAGCACACTTTAGCCCTTGACAACCTATAGTCAAGCACACTTTAGCCCTTGACAACCTATAGTCAAGCACACTTTAGCCCTTGACAACCTATAGTCAAGCACACTTTAGCCCTTGACAACCTATAGTCAAGCACACTTTAGTCCTTGACAACCTATAGTCAAGCACACTTTAGTCCTTGACAACCTATAGTCAAGCACACTTAAGACCTTGACCATATATTAGCGCTTGACAACCTTTAGTCAAGCACATTTCAGCCGTGGACAACATGAAGTCAGGCATACTTTAGCCCTTGACAGCCTGTAGTTAAGCACATTTTATCCTTGGACAACATGTAGTCAAGCACACTTTTGCCTGTTACATATGTAAATGCCCTCATGCTTACCAGTAAAAGAAGAGATTTTTTCAAAGCCAGGAGAATTAGCGTGAAACATCAATATTTGCAATACAGTCAAACCTGGTTGAACGGTCACCTGCTTTAAAAGGCCACCTGCATTATCGGGCCACTCCAAATTCCCCTTTTAACTATATAAAGTACTTGCATTAAACAGCAAACTGTATAATCCGGCTGCGGTCACTTATTTTTGACCCCATGAAGTCATATAAACACTAATAAGCGACCACTAATCCCTTGTCACTGACACGTACACTTATAAAATTTTCAAATACACAGCTTTAATTGCATACTGAAGTTCATGGAAAAGTATGACGGCCTCGGATATTTGCCTCATCCAATGAAAATGCCTGTAACATCACACGGTGGCCATGAATGTTTACTTACCGAGAAATCATGTTAATAATATGTTGGCAAATGTTTTGATCAGAATTGTCACACTGAATGAAGATACTTGATTATTATTAATTATCAAATACAGACAAAGAACACCAGTTATTATAAATACACAGTTTGCATTGTCTTTTGAAGGTATGAAACAAGTTAAGATATGCATTCATTTCAATATTAATTTTTAGAATGCACGGATTTACTTTTTTACATACGGATAATTACATTGCATTGTGCGTGATATTCTTTTTAATTTCTGTTATGGATGACAGTAAAAAAGTTGTCAGTGTTTGATTCTAAAAGAGCATGACAAGTGTATTAAATAATTAGAAAACGGTCATAGTGCAAAAAGTGTTGCCTAGGATTTGACTGTGGATGGAGAGAAGTATTAAAACATTTGCTCTGCAATGCTCACAGATTGTCAGGCTGACATGACAATGTCGGCACAGCACTTTATATTAGAGACTGGAGTTAAGCAAACTAAAATAATGGATTACTTTAAAAAGTGAACTTGTTAATGTAGTGATATGGACTGATGTTTGGTGTTTTGTTTTTCTTGTTTATGCTATGTATGAAAAATTATTTACTGCATTCTATTTATAATTTTGCTATGAAGTTTTTTAACCTACATTTGTATTTAAACTTCTTTAATGATAATGGTACTGATGATGCTGATGGTGGTGTGAGGTGGTTGTTCAGATATATTATCAACCTCTGTTTAAACAAAGCTTAAGTGGCGGGAATTTTCAACCTGTATTAAGTGGCCACCTGTCTTAAGCAGCCACTTTGACCTTTTCCCAAAGGTGGCCACTTAATACTTAATATTTAATTTGACTGTATCTTGAAAACGAGATATTCAATGAAGCTTATTACACATGTTCACTTTAATCAATTTTGATATACACTTGTAACAAGTCTCATTACTCTTGTTTAAATATTTTTAAAAAAGTAAGATGAGCTAAGATACATCCACTTTATAATCCACATTAGTCAGGTGGATCATTTGGATATAAAATTCAAATTTGAAAATGGCCAAACATTATATCCATTTTGATGTCTGCAAAGTTTTCAAGTGATTTCTTTTTCATGATTTACACAACTTATAGCTTTATTTTAATGAACTAGCTAACTTGTCAGACAAAAGTCATCATTAGTCAGTTTTGATTACAAAATTAATGTCAAAGAATTTTTTCCACAGACTGAAGATTAATGCAACTAACTCCAGCTTCAATGGTGTGTATACATGTGTGGCCACCAATAGGGGAGGCCAGATTGACAGGAACTACACATATGAGTACCGTAAGTGAATGAGCTCTGAGAGACTCTGATATCTGCCCTTCATGTAACAATGTTTGTCTGAGGTACTCTGATATCTTCCCATATGTATCAATGTTTGTCTGAGGTATGCTGATATCTGTCCTACATGTAACCATGTTTGTCTGTGATACCCTGATATCTGTCCTACATGTAACAATGTTTGTCTGAGGTATTCTGATATATGCCCTACATGTAACAATATTTGTCTGTGATACCCTGATATCTGTCCTACATGTAACAATGTTTGTCTGTGATACCCTGATATCTGTCCTACATGTAACAATGTTTGTCTGTGATACCCTGATATCTGTCCTACATGTAACAATGTTTGTCTGTGATACCCTGATATCTGTCCTACATGTAACAATGTTTGTCTGAGATACCCTGATATCTGTCCTACATGTAACAATGTTTGTCTGTGATACCCTGATATCTGTCCTACATGTAACAATGTTTGTCTGTGATACCCTGATATCTGTCCTACATGTAACAATGTTTGTCTGTGATACCCTGATATCTGTCCTACATGTAACAATGTTTGTCTGTGATACCCTGATATCTGTCCTACATGTAACAATGTTTGTCTGTGATACCCTGATATCTGCCCATATGTAACAATGTTTGTCTGAGATACCCTGATATCTGTCCTACATGTAACAATGTTTGTCTTGGTTACTCTGCATCTGCCCTACATGTTACAATGTTTGTCAGGGGTACTCTGATATATGCCCTACATGTAACTATATTTGTCTGAGCTACTGTGAGATCTGTCATTTCAACCATTAAGTTTATTTCAACAGAAGAAATTTAAAGGAAAATGTAATTAGCATTTAAAGTATAATAATGATTAAAATTTTCTTTAAAAAAATCAATAAAAAAACTTTTGTTATGTAAAATTTACAGATGTGACTTATTAATAGTATATATCTATGAACAGCCAATATTTCCATGGTTACAGAGGTCAAGACCCCAGCCCCTCCTGCCCTTGCTGGATGGAGACTAGGTGCAATAATCGCGGGAATCATTGTGGCCCTTGCGCTTCTAGTTGCTGTATTAATTGTCTGCTGTATCCAGCGCAGAAGATCCCTCGAACTGGTAAATACTAGGTTGATTTTGTATTGTCTAAATCTATTTGTTTATACGTTCCTATAGTGGAGTTATGGCAGTGTTGAGTTGTACCCTTAGATGTTTGACAGCAGCCAGTTGTATAAAAACTTGATCACAGGTTACCATTTGGCTAGTTTACACATTTGAATTGTTTAATTGGTCGATAGTTATTATTGGATACATATTTAGCAATCAATAAACATTTTAGCTATCTTTGACCAAGCTAAAGAGTTTTTCAGTTTTACACAATCGGCTGCTGACCATTTAATTTGATCATGTACCATACCATGTATTTTTGTTTCCAGCACAAGGAATTAGAACAGTACCTTATTCAACCAAAGGGTGACTACAACCCAGATATTCCTCTTGATGAACAGACCTCATGTATACCGTATGATGCTAAGTGGGAATTCCCGAAAGAGAGGCTTAGATTAGGTAATCTAGCTGTTTGGTTATTATACCAAGCTTGTGAATAGGATTGGAATATTTGAACTTTTATAGTAGTTTAAGCTTTGACATAATCATCAATGATAAAGATATCAATTAAGGGAAAAGAAGCACACCATTATCAGAATTTTAAGTTTGTAAAGTCCCAAACAAAAAAGGTCACATAATTACAGGGGTGAATGTAAAAAGGTTCTTTATGACATTGAATAAAGAAGAAGATAGAACCTTTTTGCTTTCACCACTGAAATTAAAGTCTTGTCTTGAATGTAAGAATTGCAAGTTTGGATACCATGTATGTTAATGTTTCTGTGTGTTTAACAGGTATGATACTGGGTCAGGGAGCATTTGGCCGGGTGGTGAAGGCAGAGGCTATTGGTATTGTGGACCATGTTGACGTTCTCAGTGTTGCTGTGAAGATGGTTAAAGGTATAATGGCATTTTAGCTAGTCAAGAAAAAGAGTTGAGGTATTGTCACAGCACTGACGTTGCAATTGTCAACATAATTGGATTGATGCAAAAAGATGTTATATTTTGCACAGTTCAAAAACTGTTCGAGATATTCACAAGAAAGTTAATACACATGGCCCCGTTTCAGTAAAGATTGTAAGGCTCAAGATCACTACTCTTTAGGCGTGACTCCATTTTTGGTTAAAGCTGCGTTTCAAAAAAATAAATATCATAAGGACATTTGTCGCATAAATTCTGCCTGTAACTTTACTAGCAGCATAAGGTTTAAGCCTTAGATATCTTATTGAAACACAGCCCTGGTTTTCGGCCCTGGTTTTCAATAATAGAATAAGGCTCATTACTCAAATTTAAAAATTCTTGTGTTATGGCCCTTGAGGGACAAGCGTTTGCCTTCAATTTTAATGCTCTTGTTCTGCCTTTGTAGTCCATTCTCGGTTATTTAGTAACATTAATTTAGATATTTGTTTTAGATCATTCCACATGTGTATTTGATACAGTTACCTAGAGCAATTATTTTTGTCCCAAACAGGTTTTTAGTAAAATAGTTTCTTGATTCACATACAGAAATCCACAGTAAACATTCTTTGCCGTTTATTATATTGCCATGCATCATGTATGTGTTAACAATATTTCCTCTCTTTCCAGACTGCACAGACAGAGACCAGATAATGACCCTGCTGTCGGAACTCAAGATCCTTATCCATATTGGCCAACACGTGAATATACTTAACCTCCTGGGGGCTGTCACAAAAAACATTGCCAGAGGTAAGGCAAAATTCAGTATCTGAGGACTAATTTAACTTTTTGAGAGTTAATATTTGTGGTCCTATCAATTTCTCAATTCAAGACTTTGCTAAATAAAATGTGAAAAAACCTACCATGTTTATAAAATTGTTTATAATAAAACATAATAAAACATGATAAAACATGATAAAACATGAGAATCATAGTTTATGCTTTATGAACATGAATAAGGAATTGTTCAGATTTATAAATCATTGAGCCAATTATTCAATACTTGGTAAACGTTACCATTGTGATTAAAGGCATCGTTGTTCACTTTTTGAGTTGAAATATTTCATGATGTGTTCATATATTTATAAAAAATAAGTTTAGCAAAATTAGTTGTCTCAAATCTGATTAGAAATATTTCAGTTTACAAGTGTGTCCATGAGACTTTCCAGGTGGTAAACATTTGATGGTTAAGAACAATGGCATATTAACAATGTTGTTAACTTTAACAAAGTTCTGAACAATTGGCCCATTGTTCATAACAATTGTTTATCAGCTACAGCTAATAAATCCATAGTGCAGTGGCATAGATTATCTGATATAAACATATGTGCCATGCATTATTATTGGCTTTCCAGTGGTTTATAGAGATTTATCAGTGAAATAAAAATTATATATCACTGGTTCAAACAGTGAAATAACTTTTTGATATTTTTCACTGTTTTGAAATTTCAGCCCGCTCTCAATTCAAAAATCAAACGTCAGTGCGCTCAGTGCTTGGACCCAATGTTAACAACATCATTTCTGACACGATGTTACGTTAGGATACAATTTGTTAAGATACAATTTGAGGTGTTATCTTTTTGGAAAATCTACAATAAACTGTCATTTAAAATCCTTTATAGGCATATCATAAAAAGAAAACTGTTTGTTTGAGTGTAAGATAGCAATATATTTCTATTTGTGAACACCAAAAGTATATATTTCACTTGTGGCTATGCCACTCATGCAATATAGCCTTTGGTGCTCACTCAATGAAATATATTACATTCTTGGACTGAAACAAACAATTATTCTCAAATATTTGACAATGTAAGTTATTCTCCCTCTGTGTCTAGGTGAGCTGTATGTAATAGTGGAGTACTGCCATTTTGGAAATCTGCGCAACTACGTTCTCAAACACAAAGACGAATTCAAGGACACAATGGATGACGATTACCTCGATCCGATCACCCGGAAAATGAAAGAAGCAGGTGATACAGGCCCACCGGACGAAGAAGCCCCGAAACCCACGGGCAACAAGCCCTATTACATGAACAAAGCAAATCCAGACCACACCGGAGTACTTATTGGCCCCCCACTAACAAAGAAGAATATGATGTCATGGTCTTTCCAAGTTGCAAGGGGCATGGAGTATCTCGCTTCTAAAAAGGTTGGTGATTGTAAATTGAGAAAAAAAACACTGACTTCATTATAAAAGGTTTGTATGAAAACAAAATGTTGGGCAAAACTAGCCTTAAGTAGTATGAGTAATACTTAGTATAAGTAGTATGTGTGTTCTGAGAAAAAGCTAGCAGAGAAGGTTAAGGGATTTTACCTCAAAAGAGTCTTCTTACAAAATCTGCAAAAAAGTAGTTATTGCTTTAAAAATATGTAATTTTCTTTAACATGTATGCGGGGCACCTGCTCAAGCTGGTAAAACAGCGTGCCCGAGAGTTGGATATTTTAAACAGCACTGCATACAAATGAATGAAACTTTTTCTAGCATACCTGTTACATAAAATTTGAATATAATTTGATGTTGTTAATGCTGTTTATACTTCATAGTTGTATTTTGATGTCATTGTCATGACGGGCATTAATTTGAAATCCATGTCCAATAGTTCATGAGAAACGTTGCTGTTTTAAGGTTTTAACATCATTTGTATTTGCTAATTTTGAACCTGATTTTGAGAGTGCTCACTTTTAATTTTGTATCATTATCTATTAAAAACATTTTTTCTAAAATTGCATGTTGTGGCAAGTAAGTTGTTTTACACAGGGTGAGAATTTTCCGGACCATACCCCCCATGATGCTTTTGATATTCCAGTACATTCATCGTGACTTGGCGGCCCGTAACATTCTACTAGCAGAGGACAATGTAGTGAAGATCTGTGACTTTGGGCTGTCAAAGGACTGTTACAAGTATGCCAATGAAGAGTACAGGAAAAAGGGCGATGTAAGTTAGCTGTTCATAGATCATTTATCAATAAATTCACTCATATTTGAACGAGAATAAGTATGTTCATTGATGTAGCTTTCCGCTTCTCACCCACAGGACCATTTGTCAGATCCTCATCAGGGGCACTTTCATCACAATTTTCTCAAAATATCCACTATAAAATCTAAAATGACATATATTAATAATAAAATTCCAGAACAATAAGCGGTCTGTTGTTTGTGATTACAGGGCAAAGTTCCAGTGAAGTGGATGGCCATAGAGTCGCTCACACACAGGGTTTACACCACTAAGAGCGACGTGTAAGCAGGCCTTTCACACTCATAAATTTAAAGTTAACATTTTAACTTCTGAATGGATACATGGTCAAAATGTTAATGCATCTTTAGAAATTTGCATACAAAACATACAAAAGTTAGACAACACTGAGTATACAGTAATATGCATTATTTTATTTATGAACATTGTTAGCAGGTTTTGTTGAAATGTCTGTGGAAATTTATTTACATTAATTTTCATAGTAAAATTATCAGGGCTATTCCAGTTAAACAAATAATCCCCGGGGGAAGGCAATTTTTTAAATAGTATATGGGAGGGTGTCTTATTTCACTAATTTGGACCCCAAAGGATAAATTTGCTTCTGTATGGGGGTGGAATAATTTAAAAGTGCCTTCCCACCCTTCCCACCAGAGGGTCATATGTTTAAATGGAATAGCCCTCTGTTGTAATGTTTTTGTTTTTATATATATCTTATAGAAAGTTAATAATCTGGTATAGTTTCACTTTGACTCTCAAATGCTGCCATGGGTACTTTGATATATCTGATATGTTGTCCTCCCTTCACAGTTGGTCATATGGTGTGTTCCTGTGGGAGGTGTTTTCCCTGAGCGGTAACCCGTACCCTGGTATTGACCTTGATGACAAGTTTATCACGCTTTTGAAAGATGGATACCGCATGGAGCGGCCAGAACAAGCCACAGATGAAATGTATGTTGCAGTTAAATCTTAGTATTGTTGTGGTTTACTCTTAAATAATATAATCAAAATCACACAATGCGGGGTCATGATTTATATACATGTACACATTATAATCCATTTCTTTTACTGTTTTGTATTCTGCGGTTTCAGACTTCACCACTCAAAGCTTTGCCAGTGTTAGTTGGATATTTAATTTTCATAACCAGCCTCCATTGTTACTTAATTAAGTGCTTGATTCAAAATGACAGCTATGTCATTTTATGTCTTACATTATTATACTACATTATTTCGAAAGTGTAATTTCCCATTTGTTTTGAAAAAAAGAAGATACATATGTCTATGTTTCAGGGCCAATTTTAATATTGATCTTATCCTTATCATTAGACATGCCTCAGTGATTCCATTCAGCCTATTAGTCAGCTAAATATACAGGCCAATCAAAATACTAAGTTTCTAATCTTAAATTTAAGTTCAATCTAATTTGCTTATTGAATACGGTTCCAGGTACAAGGTGATGTTAGCATGTTGGGTGACGGACCCGGAAAATCGGCCCTCGTTCAACCAGCTAGTCAGCATCATGGGAGATTTCCTGGAAGATAATGTCAAACAGGTGAGCAGTATGCAACTTTCAAATTGAAGCTTGCTTTTTAGAGACATTTATGTCTGAGATTGGCACAGTGTACTTAAGTAGTAAATAACAGAATGTCCTTGACAAATCTATGATTTCACTGGGCATTTTTTGTTATCATTGTGCATTATTATTATAACAACAGTTTACACAGAAGTTGGACGAACATGTATTTTTAGCTTGACTATTCGAAGAATAGGTGGGCTATACTACCGTAAATGACTGGGTATAAGACGATAGGGGGTATTAGACGCAGGGAAGAAAATATGTGGAAAGTCCGAGAAAAAAACTTTTAATCTATGT
This sequence comes from Mya arenaria, assembly GCF_026914265.1. Classification (NCBI taxonomy): domain Eukaryota; kingdom Metazoa; phylum Mollusca; class Bivalvia; order Myida; family Myidae; genus Mya; species Mya arenaria. The sequence continues at coordinate 5,636,437 of NC_069124.1, forward strand.
TTTTGGTTAAAAGACGCATAGAAAAAATGTCAAAATCGTCCGGCATTTTCAGCCACCATGTTTGTTGACAGTGACAAAAAAAAAAAAAATTGTGAAAATGGCGATGGTTATCTTTAAAACCATACAACCATACTGTCGAGAATGAAGTTATGTTATGCAAAAAAATATTTTGACAGTGCCCAACTTTGCTTTTTTATATGTAAGTTTGATTATTGTTTAATTCAATTTATTATTCAAAATAATATTGAATACCGTAATTCACAAGAGTTCGGACACCATAAATTAATTATTTTTTTCGCTCTCCTAATACATAGAAAATTATCATTTTACATTTTATTTACATGTTTGTTTAACCTGCCTTATTTCTTCATGGTTGCTTTTTACCACTTATTAATTTATCCGTAGTAATCAATGGTCATAAACTTATTTATTACGCCTATAAGTGTAAATCCTTCATCAAGTTAATTAAAACACCATTTCACTGAACTGAATAAACACATTCTATCGGCTTCAGATCAAAGAGTCACACTGTGTGACGTCACATAACTTACAGTTATACCCACGAGGATCTCGTGGAGAGCATGGACATTGCTATGCAGGATTAATGTATAACTGTATGATTATTGCTTCATATAGTCTATAAGTGTGGTACAAGTTTGAACGTTTATTGGTAGGTCGTTTTACAAACATGTCGATGTTTTCTTAATCCCTTGATTGCCCTTGTTGTTTGTTTAATCCTCAAATAAATATATCACACTTCCTTTTAAACAGGCAATAAATCGTTTAGGATGGGTAGTTAGTAGTAGCCAGTCATTGAAAAGATAAAAATCAATAATCTTCGTCTGTGAAACTTGGTAACTATGAAAGTTATGATTGATGTCCTTTGGGTGTCCGAAAATTAGGTACGCAAAATAAATTATTTTGGGAAATAATTATGGGTGTCCAAATATTTAGAGTGTCCAAACTCTTAGGTGAATTACGGTAACTTTAATCGAAAAATATTTTTGTTGAAATTATAAACGTCTTACGATATACCGTATCCCGATCTTCAACTGCCGTTTTAACCCGTATATACTCGATCAATATGACGCAAGTAACATCCCTTTCTACATAAATCTAAACAAACTCTCGGCTTGAAATTGACCTCAGAAAAAAAGTTCAAAAAATTGTTACTGGGTATTATACGCAGGCATTTTTTTGCATCAAAATCTGAGGGAAAAAAGTGCGTCTAATACCCAGTCATTTACGGTACTCGCCCCAGCGTCGGCGTCGGCGTCCGGTTAAAGTTTTAGGGCAAGTTGGGATTTTCACTTATAATTCCAATACCCTACATTCAATTGACTTAATACTTCACACAGTTGTTCAGGGCCATCACATGATGAGGTTAGATAACTCCATATTATCTTTTATACAAATTATGGCCCCTGATTGACTATGGAACTTGGGTTAAAGTTTTAGGGCAAGTTGGAATATTTATTAATAACTTCTATATCCTTTGTTCAATTGACTTAATACTTCACACAGTTGTTCAGGACCATCCCACAATGAGGTTAAATAACTCCATATTATCCTAAATACAAGTTATGGCCCCTGTTTGACTTAGGTTAAAGTTTTAGGGCAGGTTAAAGTTTCAGGGCAAGTTGGGATTTCCACTTAAAACTCGAATACCATTCATTCAATTGACTTAATACTTCACACAGATGTTCAGAGCCATCCCATAATGAGGTTAGATAACTCCATACTATCTTTTATACAAATTATGGCCCCTGATTGACTATGGAACTTAGGTTAAAGTTTTAAGGCAGGTTGGGATATTGTTTTATAACTTCTATACCCTTCATTCAATTGACTTAATACTTCACACAATTGTTCAGGACCATCACCCAATGAGGTTACATAACTCCATATCCTTAATACAAGTTATGGCCCCTGATTGACTTAGGTTAAAGTTTTAGGCAAGTAAAAGTTAAGGGCAAGTTGGGATTTTAATAAAAAAACTTCTATACTGTTCATTAAATGCACTTAATAAAATTCAAAATTATTTACGACCATCTTACAACAAGAAAAATAACTCCGTTTTAAGCCTAAATACAAGTTATGGCCCTTGATTTTTTTATTGATTTTTTTAAATTTCCTTTGAAAGGCATATTTGTATATTCTTAACCACATTTTCATAATGGGAAATCAAGTTATTTGAATGACTTGCGTCATTGTTTGGGTGGGCTGGTGGGAGGGCAGCATCAAAGTCACCTTATGTATCAAATAATTTTAGTTAGGTTTGACATAAAGAGACCAAACTTGGTATTATTACATCGTCATTGTATTCTAAGTCAAAGCGGCGTAGTCGAGCGCGCTGTCTTACGACGGCTCTTGTTTTTTATACTTTAGCATATTTCAGTATCACATTGACTTTTAAACATATGGTTGATTTCAATTCTTGTTCACACATGCTCTTTATGTTGCAGTATTACCTTGACCTTGGAGGTGGAGCCGATGAGGATGAGCTGGAAGGTGCAACAGGCGAGACTCCCGGATACCTCTCCATGAACTCCATGGCAATAGAAGAACCCACAGACTACACGAAGATGTTACCTGCCCCACCACCCCCTCTTGACATTGATGATTCCAGTGAAAAACTCATTGTGGATTTAAATTCGAAAAAGATGTCAGATGCTGAGGAGCGATATGTTAACTTTGACCTGACAAAAAAGAATGCTGTCAGTGGGAGGATGAAGAATAAGAGAAATGACTTTGAGGTTCAGCCTCTGATACATAATGTTGATGAGACTCAAATAAGAGATATGCCAGGACGGCAAAGACAAAAGAATGGCTCACCAAACAGACTGAGCAATGGAAACACAAGGGATGTTCAATCAAATGATGACAGTGATAGTGGTCATGAGAGTTTTGCGCCTGGCAGCTCACCGGAAAAATGCGATGATAATGACGGTTATCTCTCACCAAAGAGCATGAATATGCAGGATATACCTTTGTTAGAAATAAATGGTATTGGATCAAAGACGAGCACACAAAAGGGGGCTACAAATGGCAAAGTTAATGGTCTGTCAAACAGTAAATTTAGATACAATGATTTGCAACCCCCGGATTATAGGGCTGTGATGGAAGCTACAGAATCAAATGTCTGATTTGTTGTGTAACATGTCTTTGATTAGTAAATTGAAATGCTTGATCTCTGCAAAAAATGACCTATGTGAAAGGTCCTAAGTTCAGCAAGGGCTGTAGATATGCATTTAGCAATTCTGAGCCTCGATAAATTTACATACATGTACATGTATTATTTGTCAAGTAGGATTTGAAAGTGCTGAAAGTTGGCTGGTTTTGGTGAAAAGCCACACATAGAATTGTTTGTGCTACAGTAGTAGAAGTGCTGTAACAGCTGAACATGCATTTATTGAACTAAAAGCTTTCATGCTACAATATATCTACTGTCAGTATTTAGAAAAGGTGTTAGATGAAACTGAAGAAAGACTGCTTTTGATTTAAAGTTAAACTATAGAACAACATATGCATACTCACGATAAAGATTAACCTGGAGAATCTAATTAAATATCATCACTGTGCTCTCTCATATTTTACTGTATAGCAATTAACGTGTAAAGGAGACATGGTTAATTGTATCTTATTAGATGAACTACAGCTGGTCTGATTCTGTTAAAGCCATTTTGACCGAGTCCCCCTCAAGTCAGTTAACGTGTGCCATTTCATTTGTTTTTAAGATCATTCCCTTTAGTGCTTATTATAATTTTTGATATTTTTTTTTCTGTTAAATTACTGAAGATGACATAACAGTAAATGTCACATAAAGAGTTGTATTTGCTCTTTCAATATCACATACAAAGGCGTATTGTGGTTTACCTTGGTAAATGTCACATATAGAGGTGTATTACGGGTTAGCTTGGTAAATGTCACATATAGAGGCATACTGGGGGGTTGGCTTGGTAAATGTCATATATAGAGGTGTGCTGGGGTTTAGGTTTGGTAAATGTCACATATAGAGGTTTACTTAGTCATAGCTTGGTAAATGTCAAATATAGTGGAAGTTGTACACCAGTAAAGAAATCAACAGCCTCAGCCCCCAAGAAAACTCATGTACACTCCGAATTAACGTCATCTTTGGCAAAAAAATATTTTGACACACTATATTGCTAGCATGTTAAAGAAAATTAGTCGTATTTGCAATTTGCCCAAGAAAACCTGAGGGCATACTCCCACAGTACTTTGGAAAATTGTGTGCAGGTCCGGGACAATATTGCATACTTGAAGCTAAACCAGTGCCACATTCTTGTTAAATGTTTGTCAATCTAATTTGTTATGTCAACAACATTATTTCTGTCTTTGTTTTTGCTGTAATATTAAACTGCATACTGTAAAACAGCTGGTATTTTCACCATGATTATCCTGATTCATCAGCAACGTAATTGCCATGCAGACTTTCATTTTAATGGCTACTAAATGTCCAACAAAGAGAACTAGTGTTCAGAAAGACTTGAGGTTTACAATTTTGTACAAGTGTGTGTTACATGGGTTTTATTATTTACAATAAGGAAACACTTGTTGGTTATCTCATGAAACTATGTTATTACCACAGTTGGCCTGTAGGGTAACTTGGCTCATTTTCTACTCGCAACAAATAAATGTAAGGTTAACAAAATTCATACTTTTAAATACAGCTTGTCCTTTTTCCAGGCGTCATAGCCTCTGCATCATTGTTGTTGTCCTCTGGTATCAATGTTGTCACCCTCTGGCATCATTTTTGTCGCCCTCCAGCTTCATTGTTGTCACTCTCTGGTATCAATGTTGTCACCCTCTGGCATCATTTTTGTCGCCCTCCAGCTTCATTGTTGTCGCCCTCTGGCATCATTGTTGTCGCCCTCCAGCTTCATTGTTGTCGCCCTCCAGCTTCATTGTTGTCACCCTCTGGCATCATTGTTGTCGCTCTCTGGTATCAATGTTGTCACCCTCTGGCATCATTGTTGTCGCCCTCCAGCTTCATTGTTGTCGCCCTCCAGCTTCATTGTTGTCACCCTCTGGCATCATTGTTGTCGCTCTCTGGTATCAATGTTGTCACCCTCTGGCATCATTGTTGTCGCCCTCTGGTATCAATGTTGTCACCCACTGGTACTATTACTATTGTCACCCTCTGACGGCATTGTTGTCGCCCTCTGACATCATTGTTGATGCCCTTCTGTTCATTATTGTCGCCCTCTGGCATCATTTTCATCGCCCTCTGGCATCATTATTGTCGCCCTCTGACATCATTGTTGTCACCCTATGGCATCATTGTTGTCACCCTCTGGCATCATTGTCGTCGCCCACTGGCATCGTTATTGTCGCCCTCTGGCATCATTATTGTCACCCTCTGGCATCATTATTGTCGCCCTCTGGCATCATTGTTGTCGCCCTCTGGCATCATTATTGTCGCCCTCTGGCATCATTATTGTCGCCCTCTGGCATCATTATTGTCACCCTCTGGCATCATTATTGTCGCCCTCTGGCATCATTATTGTCACCCTCTGACATCATTATTGTCGCCCTCTGGCATCATTATTGTCGCCCTCTGGCATCATTATTGTCGCCTTCTGGCATCATTATTGTCACCCTCTGACATCATTATTGTCGCCCTCTGGCATCATTATTGTCGCCCTCTGGCATCATTATTGTCGCCTTCTGGCATCATTATTGTCACCCTCTGACATCATTATTGTCGCCCTCTGGCATCATTATTGTCGCCCTCTGGCATCATTATTGTTGCCCTCTGGCATCATTATTGTCACCCCGTGGCATCATTGTTATCACCCTCTGACATCATTGTTGTCGCCCTCTGGCATCATTGTTGTCACCCTCTTGACATCATTGTTGTCACTCTCTGGCATCATTGTTGTCACCCCGTGGCATCATTGTTGTCACCCTCTGACATCATTGTTGTCGCCCTCTGGCATCATTGTTGACACCCTCTTGACATCATTGTTATCACCCTATGGCATCATTGTTGTCACCCTCTGGCATCATTGTTGTCACCCCGTGGCATCATTGTTGTCACCCTCTGGCATCATTGTTGTCACCCTCCAGTTTTCATTGTTGTCCCTCTGGCATCATTTTTGTTCTTCTGGCATCAGTGTTATCGCCCTCTGGCATCATTGTTGTCCATATGGCATCATTGTTGTCGACCTCTGGCATCATCATTGTCACCCTCTGCATGCCAGTTTGGCCATAACTATAATATTTAAATGAAACAGAAGCACATGTTGCCAAAGACATTATGCACATGTGTTGCAAGGCCTGTAACTTAAATTCAAATCAGTGTTGAGTTATTCTCCCTTTTCAACTGAAAAACAAGTTTAACATTAGCTCTGCAGCACCCTCATCTGTTTTTATCTGGCAGTTTGAGGAAATATCACCGACTAGCAGTAAGATAAATGTAAAGACAATCATAGAAAACAATTGAGCTAAGTCTTTCCAAAAGCGGGGATTATTATAAGAAAAGTTTAAACCCTCACATAATATAAGTTTATTCCATATGATGATAAAGCGCAACCAAACTGCTAAATTTGTGTATTTTGGGTTGTATAAATACACTAAATACAGTATTTATGTACATATTTCAGCATGTAAATATTGTCATTTGTATGTAAGTTATGGAAAAAGTTACGGTTATGCATGTTACCTTGTTAATAAAACACTATTAAATTTGTATTTATTTTCTGGTATGTTGTCAGTATTTTGTATTTGATTGTTATTCACTTTTTGATTGTTATTATCTGTTCAGCTTATACCATATATCTGACGGCAATACTCATACATGGTCAGCACATTGTTGATGATATTGATTATGATGTCTTTTCATTCTTTACTTTTGTCTGAAATAACATGTACTACTCAATTGCAAAAATACACATTTAAATTGTTCAAATTATCTGACTCTTTGTTTAAGCAGTCTTTAAAGAATGCATCAATGATTTTTTTTCATGATCCCTACCTTTTAATCTTAGAAAGTACAAAATGGACAGAAATCAAAAGTTGTTGAACGTCTATCTGCTGTGGCAAGAACCTCATTCTTATTTCTACACAATATATTAAATGATCTTGAAAGAAGTTCTGTCGAGAGAAAGGTCAAAGTCACACATTATGAACTAGGGAGAAATTTCTAGTACAATCTTACTTAGTGCAATTTAATTTTGTAGTGAACATTATTACATTTATTGTAAAAACATCGTGCCAAAGGGTCCAAGTCCTATAGACTTAAAGGACCTTCAATGTGCCTTTATATGTTATTTTTATGCTTAACCTGTTTCTTAACTGCCAGTGGTATACACCTGCATTTTTCAAGTAATTGTCTGCTTGAATCTGCTTGTTGAGTGTCACAAATCTCTATCTAGCAATAATGCATGCCTTATATTTTGCATAATTTGATAAGCATATATTTTATAGCTGTTGATGTATTGATCTATATTTTTACTAAATTTTGTTACTGGTACCCTTTGCATCATTTTGCACTGCACAGTTTCATCTGGATATTACAGCATGAAATTTCATTTCAATAAATCCGGAAATGGGTCGCCTTTTTAGATATTTTGTTGCAAAATCTGCCTAAAACTTAATCTGCAAGAAGCCTTTACTGGAAACATTGCTGGACTACATTTAATTGTTGTAGATTTAAATCATGATGATGTCAAGTCAGAGATAGAACATCCTATTCAGAGGATTTCATATGTAGCTACCCACCAAATAAATAATGATCTAAATGCTAAATAATTTTGTTTGTACTTACTTTGAAACAAATGTTTAATGTGCTTTTGTAGCTTACAGTATTATTTTTCATACTTGATGTATGTACCTATTGTCCCTCGCGTCAAATATGTGTAAGTTTAACACCATTTCGACTGCTCATGATGTCAGAAAGCTCCTTTGTAATACTGTTAAGTAAATCTCTTCGATATGAAGATATAACTGTTTTATTTGTCTTGCCAAACTTTACTGTGGTAGTGACTTGAAAACCAAAGATAAAGATGAGTTGGACTACAATAGTCCCTTTTCGTGGATACCAAAGTACCCAGTATAAATAGCATACCAGTCTAAAACATGTGTTGTTAGTGTGGAAAGCAATCAAGTGCTTGTTTGTTGTATATAAAGTTATGAAGACATTGTTTGGATGATTTTTTTATATAAACATTTACTGTTCATCTTCTACTTTTGTACAAGTGGTACATGCTATTTAAACTTCAGTGCATTACATACTAAGATGCCATACTATTTTATTAGTTGTTACTATACATTTTATAGTTAGAGAATCTGTGTATATCATTGACCAATGTCATTTTAATAAATATTGATAACGTTTGATATTTGTTTTGTGTTTTTTAGAATAGCTAATCTACTAGAAGTACATACCTTCAGATTAGTTATGGTAGTTGTTGGTAGCTTTTAACTATAATTTATCTTTTTAGTTCATCAAAATATGCCATTTTCTGTTTTTCACAGTTTCCTCCTATTTTTTTAAAATCATTGAGTCGTCTGTGTTCCCATGAGTATGCAAAATGTAAAAAATTGATATAATTTGGTCTGCGACACCTTGAAATGTCTGTTAAGATGAGAAGAACTGCATTATTTGATGCTGAAAATGATTTTTGAGTCCAGATTCAGTTGAAAAATGGCTTAAAATTACGGACGCACAAGTGCTTGGATGACAGACAGTGCAACTCGAAACCCTCACACTATCAGATTGAGCTAGTTATGGGTGTATATATGTATATAGGACGAAACAAAAGTGATTTTCATAAAAAACGCAGGGACAGGTTTACTTATAGGTATGTTATAACTAAATGCTAAGTACAGGATGTGGTCCAAGGTTGCCCTCTCTATCAATCTGAAGTACCATTCTCTCTTAAATATAGAGAGGGCAAATATAGTTTGTTTTAGTCTGAGTGGTGCACTTAATTTATTGTAGTTATACTTTAAATTCAGTCTTATACCTGCACTCAGAGAGAAAAATCATGATTGATATCTCGGAGATTAAATATTTTCTGCTGGACCAGAACTTGACTGTCTTCCAGCCTAAAGCACAATGGATTCCTTGAAAAATTAACAGTGCTTAACTTAAAAGTGAGTGAATTTTCTTAAGAGAAATGTGACATACCTTTTTAGCCTAGTGTCAGTTGCGGCGTCACACCTTGGTTAAGGTTTTGCATGTAAGCACCTTTAAGTCATTATCTCGGTAAATACATCATTTATTGCATTGAAACTTTGGATATGTATTCCCAACTATCTAACCTACTAAATTAATGAAGTAAGATAACACTTATTTGAATATAATGCAAATAATGGACCTTTATTATTTTACTTAGAAATTCTGGTTAAGGTTTTGCATGTAGGCACACATAGGTTAATATCTCAGCAACTACTTGATGTATTGCATTGAGACTTAATACAATGGTACTCAACCATCCAACCAATGTAACCTTTTTTAAGTCAATACCTCAGCGAATACATCATGTATTGCATTGAAACTCATACACAGGCTCCCAACCATTCAACCTCCTTAATTAATTAAGTAAGATAACTCCATCTTGCATATTTCAACAAAACTTTTCAATCCTTACACTGAAAAGCGGTGGAATAGTCAAGTGGGCTGTGCGCACGTTATTGTTGAAATCAATTGGGTTTGAACTGAATTGTGAGGAAATGTATGAGTGTCATATCAGGAAAGTTTAACGCTAGAAAAGGCTTTTTTGCAATTTAAATGTTGCCTGTATGCATTGAGATGTATAGGGAAATGAATAAGTAGTGTATAACCTACTAAATATGCTAGTTGAAGCTTATTGTATAAAACTTTTTAGATAACTAATATATGTTGGCTAGTTTTCACATTGAAATGATGGGAATGCTACATGTACCTAGAACTAATTAAGTAAATACAACATATACCGACCAACCAATAAATGATTGGCCAACTTTAACCAAACCAAGAATGCACCAGTGTATTTATTGGCTGCTGATTGGTACTGAATACTTTGCCAGGCTCACTGAAGATATTCTTACTGCAAATGGGTTTGACATTAAAAGAGAAATGATCAATATCAAGAGAAAAAACTCCTTCAAGCTGGTTGCTTTCTTATAAATGAAGTATGTACATAAAATTAAGTATTTATTGATTAACTGTGAAAGCTAAGAATTCTTTGATTCAGATTGGTCTCCATGTCCTTGACTTTTGACCCCAAAATCAGTAGGGTGAAGATGAGTGGTCTAGTGGTCAATATATCAACCTCCCATCCAAGATGTTGTGGGTTCAAGTCCAACCAAGGGTATGTTCTCATGGCCTCTACACACACCAGCACTGGTGTCTACCCAGGAAACACACTCAAGAGTAATTCATATCAACTGATAGCTGTCATCACTATAGGGCCTCGATGAATTACCGGTAGTATAAATCAAATTCAATAGGGGTCATATACTGACCATGACCAATAAACATACCTACATACATAAGTTTGTAGACTCTACAAATCATTCAAAAGTTATTGATTAGAAATGAAAGTGTGATGCTGTGGCCGAAGAAATAATCCATCCGTGTTTGCCTCTTTTCACAGGTGATAAAAAATATGAGGAAATTGAAGAGCAAATTTTATTTTTTTATGTATAAACATAACACAATACAAAATCATCACAAGTAGATCCAGTAACAATAAAATGATTCTGCATTAAAGGCAATGTACTAAGTGTAAGGATCAGTTGTCAATTATGTATTAAATGTCTAAGTACAAAATCAACGAGCATATTCATGTTACATACTCTTGTAATTACTATATAATAATAATACATGCATGAATAATTGGCATAACGGTACATACGTGAATCATCCTATCAAGGAGGGTAAAACATAATATTGTAAGATAAAGAATTTCAGTGAAATATTTTTGAAGTGTCACATATGAAATTAAAACTTTTACTTGCAAAATCCAATTAACTATGCCTGAACTGACCATTTAAGTTCTTAGTTTTGCACTATATATGAAAAACTACTTAAAATTACTGATTGGAAATGGTGATCGTATGATACATGCCTTTATAAGATGGACCAGCAGATCCCAAACATATTGGGTTGATATCAACCACCAAACTATTTTGCTCTTTTTTTATTTTTCAACAGCTACAGTTTCAATAAACATTTGAAACAGAATAAAAATTTAATCTTAAGAATTTCATGGTACTTTCTGTTTTAATTCAACTTTTTTTACCTGATTTGGTTTTAACTAACCAACCATATTAAAATAGCTTCAACCCACGGCTAACTCGCATCTATGTGAGGGTTACTATAATCAAGAAGATTAGTAATAAAGCAGTGGACTTACTCAACTTGTTTGGGTTGGAACTTTGTGAAGTTATTTGCGTAACCCGAGATGATATCGCGAAAAGCTTAACATCTACAATTAGTAGCTATGGTAAAAATTAAAACTAAAACTTTCATGAAAATTAGTCTATTTTCAATACAAATGATAAAATTTCTTATTTTGACACACCTATAAGATTTCTTATTATGACATGCCTTTGTTTCACAATCTTTGCAAAATAATGATTAAATTAAACTTTCATGAAGTTACTCATAAAGCTCTAAATATATCACCTACCATACCCTTATACACATATGTATAAAAAATATTAAGAAAGAAACATGGTAGAACTAACTCTTTCTAAACCAGGAACATGATCTTACATTATTCAAAACATATTCTTCCACAACCAATAATTAGAAAGGAACTGTTGCTTCTCACCTACAAGGGTATGCTAGATAATTTTCACAACAGAAGATCATGGCAAGAATTAATTAAAAACAACAACGAAAATCATGAAGCTTAAAATAGTGATAACAAAACAATTAATGAAATGTATGCTCTGAGATGTAGTCACAGTTTTCACATCGAAACAGAACTGCAAGCAGCTCCTCCTGTAATAGGAATTAAAGAGGTGAAGATGTTTGCCTAATTCCATTGGATGGGTTAGGTTCAAAACCTCGAGATTTAAAATCCAGCCAAGTGCTTTAACGGCAGGGAGTCTCAATAAGTCTGCAAATCTCATCCCTGGCCCCAATTTTTCAAAACTTCTTAAAAGCACAATTTAAGACAAAAACACACAAAAAATAATGAAATGGCAATTTTTTTTTCTAAATAATATGACAGACAAAATAAAACACCTTGATATGAATCGTATGAGAATTACTGGGAGTTACCTAGAATCTAAACTTAAATGCAAACAAAATCACCATTTATGAGACATCCATAGGAAATTTTGGCTTCATATAAAACGCTGAGTTTCTAAGGGCTATTCCAATTAAGCATATAACCCCAGGGGGGAAGGCACTTTTAAGTTATGCCACCACCCTACAGAAGCAAATTTACCCTTTTGATGTCCAAATCAGCAAAAAAAGACACCCACCCATATACTATTAAATTAATTGCCCCCCCCCACCCCCCCCCCCGGGTTATTATTTTAATGGAATAGCCCTAAGTTATAATATGCAGAAAAACTCAAATTAAGACAATTTAGTGTTATAGCCACTTGTAAAAACTTATGAATCTGCAGTTTTTATGCTTAGTACATATTTGTGTATGTTAATAATTTATACTTAATCTACAATTTTATGTACAGCAAATGTTTGTGTTTGTTAATATATCATTATAAATCTACAATTTGTATGTATAAAACATGTCTGTGTTTAGAAATCTGCAGTTTGCATGTACAGCGCATAAATCTGCAGTTTGAATGTACAGCGCATAAATCTGCAGTTTGCATGTACAGCACATAAATCTGCAGTTTAAATGTACACACATGTCTGTGTTTATAAATCTGCTTTTGTTTGTATAGCACATGTCAGAGTATGTTACTAGATTTTCATTTTCATCAATAATAAGCCTCCAACATACTGTCAACTAAACATAAAGTAACTATGATTTTGATAGGTCAGAACGATGGTTAATATTAAATACAATCATGGCCATTGACTTATAGAAGTCAAACGTATGAATGATTTAATCATTCAACTATGAATTGAGAATAGCAAATTTACACCATTAGATATTTGATGTACTCCTAGAACATTCAGGCAAAAGGTCAAACCTTCTCCAGTGGATGAAGTCATGAGCATAATCATAAGACCAACTAAAAAGATTATTAATACTAGCCCTGAACACTATTAAAAAATGCAAATTAAAATAAATATAGGTACATATGAACAACAAATTGTGTCCAAAAGATCACTAGAATATACACAATCACAACCAAATGTTAAGAGTTTGGATAATCGCTGTTTTAGAAGCCCTGGTGAATAAGATGACTCATTTTATCTTCTTTGGCTCGCCTCGAGTGGTATAACTGCAATGAAACAAAACAAAGAGAAGGTAAGAACTATAATTTTATTCCATTTCATGTTTTTCCGGAGTTAATTGAAAAGTAAAGGTGGATGTTATCACTATTTGAAATAGTGTGTTAATTAAAATAATGATTTCTGTTTCTGACATTTAAGCCTGTTTGACTCTGAAAAAATCCAAAAAGCACAGCCCTTGGAAGAAAGATCAATGACTACCTTTCCAGTAAATTATCTTTTCGCTAATAATTGACACATTTTTATATTTTATATCATTATCCGTTATGTACCCACCACTCTCACACATGTCATTAAATCAGAGCTTCCAATCTGAACCAAACACACATTTATAAACATTTTCACTCTCAGAGTGTTCACAATAAAGACACAGCTCATAAATTTCCCGTGAAGTAATATATGCTTAAATTAACTCAAAATTTAACAATATTTAATGTTTTTGGAAACCAAAGAAACATGACATTGTGAGATTATTCTTCACTGTTGAAACTCAATACCCCATAAGCATTATGGAAAATAAATGTCATACACTTACTGTTCTCTTTTCTAAAAACTTTGATATGAAGTCATCTACATTTATATTTTCTGAAAGAGGAAATTATTGAAGGTTATTTGATTGACATAATGCATACATGATGTAATATCAAGATAGCAATTGGGTTTTTAATGTGACAAAAATACCCATTTTAATGTAATTTTTATCATCATGAACAAAAATAAAAATGTTATCAATTCATTATTATCTTTTAATGAATAGAATAACATCTTTCATACCATTTTGTTATTCACTGGGGTTATTTATAACAAACACATACATGTCAATATACTTCACAAAAGCAAATGCTCATTTGTTTCATTGTTTGTATTCCCAGTTGAACATTAAGGGAAGTTAATTTCATCAATTATTACAGCCTTGCTAGACATGTATTCATTGTCTCAGGGAACATGTGTATGAAGTCACACTTGAAAAACGATATTTAAGACATTTGATATTTAAGTTATGGCCAACGTGAAAGTTTTCCATAAACCTGATGCCACTGATGACAACAACATCAAGGCTGTGACAATACTTCAAAAACAGAAGAAGATAAAAAAAAAATAGAATAAATATATTTCATTGGGTATTGTCGCCATTCAGAACCAAATCAAAGCAATTGTTGAGGCCTTTCAAGGAGTATAGAATAGAACTGATGCATCATACTACTGAAAAAACGAAATACCACCTACTGTCAATAAATTCATCAACGACCCTGTCCGACTCTTCCTCTGCCTCCAATATGGCCACTTTCAGGTTGTTGTGAATAATGGATGGATCATACTGCTCTAGTAGTTGGACATGACGCTCTTGGCTTGTCTCGAACTCCCGTTGAACAGATTCTAACTCTGAGAACTGAAATAATGATAACAGGTGATAATAAAGTTATAGATTTGCAAAAAAACAGGCAATCAGGGGGGCGAAGGAGCGTATCAAGTTCTCTTTGAATGGCTTTTAACTCTGAGAATTATTAGGAAAGCAGGTTATGATGTATTTATTTAGTAAATACAGCTTCTGGTATACAAGTGCAATGGATGTTGGATGCATCATATCGCTTTCGAAGTTGAAACCTGGCATTCTTGGCTCTTCTTAAATTCTTAATGTATGACAGTTTTACTCCAAAACATTGTAAGTTATGAAGTGTTTATTTAGCACATACAGCTGGTAAAAAACTGTAAAGATACCGGTATATGAACTGAACAAATAAGCTGCCTCTTTATTCTGATAAATAAAGACAGTCTCATACACTGTGTGCTTTTATTACATGGGAGTTTTATTTTTGCTAGATATTATCGGTTCTGATGTCACAAATGCAAAGTCTTTGCTAAATCTGTAAATATTCACAAACTATGAACATCGATATTTGTATGCTGGAAAGTGATTCATATATATTTATTGACATGAAAACTAAATTACACGGAAATGGTCAAACCAAATAAAAATCATGAAATAACTACAATAAAGTTCTGTATCAAAGGTGGGTCAACATTTCATTCCTAAGCCTTGTGAGTGGTTACAAGTTTAATTCAAACAATAAATCAGCAAACCTAACCTTTTCTCTCAGTCGACTTTTGAGATCTTCTATCACAGGCTTTTTGGCTAAATTATCTTCTGTAAAAGAAAGATACAAAATATTCAATACTGTGGCTGAGGGAATCTCACCAATTTGCAATAACTTTACACAAATAGTGTGTGACTTCACAGAATAGCAGATGAAAGATCGTAGAAGCAGTATTTTTTGGCAATTTTCTTCATAATTATTTTTAACAAATTTTAGTTTGTTTTTTCTTAAATCAGGATAAAAAAACAACACATTATAATATAAACCATGCTGTATCAGATTGCAAGAGAGTGGAGCAGCATTTGACCTACTTTTTGACTGGATATGATACATAATCAAACTTGATGCAGATTGTATACAAGCAAACAAGATTATTGAGTTTGAAATAAGGCTACCAAAGAGTAAGCAAGGGTTAGTGGTCCAGTATAGAAACCTGGTATTGCTTATATTTTTCTTGCAAGCTTGTCCCAGTTGCTATCTGATAATCATCTTACTAGCAAGTTGTGTGCACTTGGCGGCCATGTTCTCCCTCTGCTGTACGACCTGCGTGACCTGAGGAAGGCCCTGAATCACTTCCAATACCTCATCTTCTTCGTTAACCAGCTCCAGAAGCTCTGAGTGGCTGGAAAAAGTGTTAAAACTTACTTTTATTTAACAATTATTGTTAAGAAAGGTGTTACAAATATTTTCGAAGCATCTCAATGACATCTTGGCAGTTTTGGACAAAACAATCAATTATACTTAATTTAAATACATAATTAAATCTATATTTCCTACATCTTGTACAATCAAAACATATCCAAAGCCTTAGGTAAATAACAAAAATTTAATATTGGTAGTCCAACAATTTCATCCGGATTCATCCAAATAATGTAACTTTTTTCTCTTTTTTTTAAATGGCTTCGAACTTACACCAGTACTAATAGCTACCATCAACAAAACAATACATGTTTTTGTTATTCCCTTTAAACATGCATGTATTTGATGTTATAAGATTAACATAATTATGACTGTAAACAAGACTGCCATGGATATGGATGTATACAAGGCTGCCATGGATATGGATGTATACAAGACTGACATGGATATGGATGTATACAAGACTGCCATGGATATGGATGTATACAAGACTGACATGGATATGGATGTATACAAGACTGCCATGGATATGGATGTACGGTATACAAGACTGACATGGATATGGATGTATACAAGACTGCCATGGATATGGACCTATACAAGACTGCCATGGATATGGATGTATACAAGACTGCCATGGATATGACTGTATACAAGGCTGCCATGGATATGGACCTATACAAGACTGCCATGGATATGGATGTATACAAGACTGCCATGGATATGACTGTATACAAGACTGCCATGGATATGGACCTATACAAGACTGCCATGGATATGGATGTATACAAGACTGCCATGGATATGGACCTATACAAGACTGCCATGGATATGGATGAATACAAGACTGCCATGGATATGACTGTATACAAGGCTGCCATGGATATGGACGTATACAAGACTGCCATGGATATGACTGTAAACAAGACTGCCATGGATATGGACGTATACAAAACTGCCATGGATATGGATGTATACAAGACTGCCATGGATATGGACGTATACAAGTCTGCCATGGATTTGGATGTATACAAGTCTGCCATGGATATGACTGTATACAAGACTGCCATGGATATGGAAGTATACAAAACTGCCATGGATATGGATGTATACAAGACTGCCATGGATATGGACGTATACAAGTCTGCCATGGATATGGATGTATACAAGTCTGCCATGGATATGGACGTATACAAGATTGCCATGGATATGGATGTATACAAAACTGCCATGGATATGGAAGTATACAAAACTGCCATGGATATGGATGTATACAAGACTGCCATGGATATGGATGTATACAAGTCTGCCATGGATATGGACGTATACAAGACTGCCATGGATATGGATGTATACAAGACTGCCATGGATATGGATGTATACAAGACTGCCATGGATATGGACGTATACAAGACTGCCATGGATATGGATGTATACAAGACTGCCATGGATATGGATGTATACAAGTCTGCCATGGATATGGACCTATACAAGACTGCCATGGATATGGATGTATACAAGACTGCCATGGATATGGACCTATACAAGACTGCCATGGATATGGACGTATACAAGACTGCCATGGATATGGATGTATACAAGTCTGCCATGGATATGGACGTATACAAGTCTGCCATGGATATGGATGTATACAAGACTGCCATGGATATGGACGTATACAAGACTGCCATGGATATGGATGTATACAAGACTGCCATAGATATGGACATATACAAGACTGACATGGATATGGATCTAAACAAGACTGGTTTCATCTTGGGAAGAGTGTACAAACCATGTTTTTATTTTTAGAACCAGCAGAAAATAATATTGTTAGATATCAACCTTTTCTGCTTCAATTCTGGGAATGTACTCATGATATCAAGTTGACTGAAGTCTGATATAGCTGGTTGATCAATATCTAAGGTTCCCTCTTGAACACCAGACTGAAAACAACAATAACATAACTTTTTATTATTTTTTTTATGCTGCCTCTACAGAGTAAGGATTTTTATATAAACTTAATTAAATATTTGGTTATTTAACAAATAAATCACTTTTAACATTAAAAGTAAGATTTAGAGTGTGCATTGGCTAAATGGTTCAGATTGACTTACAGCTGCATATGTTACACATATGAAACAAGTTAACAGAATTAAGAGTGAATCAGATTGAATTACAGCTGTTTACACAAATGAAACAAGTTAACAGAATTAAAAGTGATCCAGCTTGACTTACAGCTGTTTACACAATTTAGCAAAGCTAACAGACTCAAGAGTGGTTCAGATTGACTAATAGCTGTTAACACAATGGAACCAAGTTGACAGAATCAAGAGAAATCCAGATTGATTTACAGCTGTTATCACAATTGAGCCAAGCAGACAGAATCAAGACTTATTCAGACTGACTTACAGCTGTTAACACAATTGAGCCAAGCAAACAGAATTAAAAGTGGTTCAGATTGACTTACAGTAGTTTACACAATGGAGCCAAGCAGACAGAATCAAGAGTTGTTCAAATTGACTTACAGCTGTTTACACAATGGAGCCAAGCAGACAGGTTCAAGAGTTGTTCAGATTGACTTACAGCTGTTAACACAATGGAGCCAAGCGGAAAGATTTAAGAGTTGTTCAGATTGACGTACAGCTGTTTACACAATGGAGCCAAGCAGACAGATTCAAGAGTTGTTCAGATTGACTTACAGCTGTTATCACAATTGAGCCAAGCAGACAGATTCAAGAGTTGTTCAGATTGACTTACAGCTGTTTACACAATGGAGCCAAGCAGACAGATTCAATAGTTGTTTAGATTGACTTACAGCTGTTTACACAATGGAGCCAAGCAGAAAGATTTAAGAGTTGTTCAGATTGACGTACAGCTGTTTACAGAATGGAGCCAAGCAGACAGATTCAAGAGTTGTTCAGATTGACTTACAGCTGTTAACACAATGGAGCCAAGCAAACAGATTCAAGAGTTGTTCAGATTGACTTACAGCTGTTTACACAATGGAGCCAAGCAGACAGATTCAAGAGTTGTTCGGATTGACTTACAGCTGTTTACACAATGGAGCCAAGCAAACAGATTCAATAGTTGTTCAGATTGACTTACAGCTGTTTACACAATGGAGCCAAGCAGACAGATTCAAGATTTATTCGGATTGACTTACAGCTGTTTACACAATTGAGCCAAGCAGACAGATTCAAGAGTTGTTCAGATTGACTTACAGCTGTTTACACAATTGAGCCAAGCAGACAGATTCAAGCTCACAGAATCAAGAGTGGTTCAGATTGACCATCGCTGAGCCAAGCTTAAATAATCAAGAGTAGCTTAGACTGACTTATAGCTGCTTTAACACACAATTGAGCTAGAATATTAAGCTAAACAATGCGCCAAATAGTTTTACCTGACTCGATGCTGTATTAGTGGTTGTGTTTGTTACATCCGTGCACTCTGGCATGGGAGGGTAAACATTATTGAAGATGTTGTGTGAGGGGAACAAGGATGGATACCCTCTGCTGGTTGGAGCACTTTGGCTGAAGGATCCATTGAATATAAATTAAAATCAAAATTATTTCAGTATTGTTTGTATATTGCTTTTATATTTTTGAATTGCAAGTTCTACAAGTATGCTATTATATGAACAGTACAAGTAAACATTCCAAACCAGTGGCACTCAGGATGATTCTACGATTTATTGTAAAATTATGGTAGTTTCTTCTCTTTGCTTAAATAACATGTCTCTGTTGTTCTCATATTAGTTTTTTTATTACTTTTTATTCTCAAATTATAAATAGTGGTACAAGTTAAGTAACATGATATGCACAACCACAGTCAGGTGACTTACAAGCCAGAGTTTGAAACTACTGCTGGTGGTGTTCTCATGAACTCCTCTACAATAGCTTGCACTGCCGTCAGGAGACTTGACTGTACAGTGAACTGAAAAACAGCAAAATATTCCTTTGAAAGTCCAAACAAAACAAACTGTACACCAAAGAGTGAGCTAAACATTAAATACGCATCATTAGTTTTGAATTATTTGTATAGATTACTGATACACATTTAAGTGTTTATAAGTACACGTATAAAGATGCAAGAAAATATTGCTTTACAATTGCAACTTCAAGAAATGACATATTAATTAAAAAAATACATCTTACTATCAAAACTAAAATGAATCTAGTATGAGTATGCATGATAAAATTATAAATATTTAATATTTACATATCAGGGTATTACTTGGCAAAAGTCAAGACCTCAAGTAGTAAATGCCTGCCAATTTGTTAAGCAATAGGCTGATCAATTTTGTAAGTTGCTAGACGAGTAGTCGATTGCCAGAGTAATTTTAAAAATACATAAATTCAACATGGTTTGATGTTTATCCAAGACACTAGGTTAATTTAGAAAAACATATAAACCCTACCCCATTGATGTTAGGGCAGTTGACAACAATGGAGTGCTGGTCAACCCAGGGGTGATGGACCTTTGGGGAGACTTCAACAACTGGCCTGTCCTGGGGGAACTGAGGAGGAAGCTTACTGAAAATAGAATCTCAGGGTTAATTTAGTGTTTGACACACAGTGTATGAGACTGTCTTTAAGCATTTGATGTCTGTGCAGATTAAGATTTAGGAATTGATAGCCTTAATAGCCTGAATATATATGATTACATAATAATTGTAAATGAGTCAATAATACATTAAGAATCAAAAGGTATTGTATGAAGTTTACTTGACAAACTACAGGCGGACATTTGATATGAGATTATATAGAACACAGCAAACCAGTGGGTATGACAACTAGAATTTTGCAAATTGAATACATTACCTGCTTTGAGTGCTAATTTTTATAAAGGAATATGATTAAACATTTTTTATTATAAATATTTATGAGTAGGACTAATGTTCCTAGAGCAATATATTTCACTATTCAGTATTGGATTCACAATGAATAGTGTTGTCTAGCTGTTGAAGGAGATATAATGCCCTTGAAGAGTGTAACCCAGTGTACAGTAGTAAAGACTGGATAACAAATTCTCAAGTGAGATACCCCTCAAATTGAATTTGGTAAACAATAAACAAACCTAGGGCCATAACTCCAGAGTGAATTAAGTGATCAGGCTGTTGATAAAACTCAGTCAAGAAATTATGGCAATAAACATTGGGATCAAGTTAATTTTCTCCAATTTTGACATTTCAATGGCCTAAAGAATTTATCAAGGTCTGATTGATAATGGAACTGTCCTGATTTTTGCCAATTAACATTGTCACTAAGTTTGATAAATAAATACTCAAGTTAGAGAGCAGACATGAAAGTTTGATGCTGCAGACAACAATGACAACATGATCTTTATATATACTTGAGTATATGTCTGCAATGCTACGCAAGTTACATAAAAACTAGAACCTAATTAGCCAATGTCTCACTATTCATTATTTTTCTTATAAGCAGCCTATTTTTGAATCATTCAATGCCTTTAATCCAGATCTCAACTGTCTGGAAAACTACCAAAAATATCATTTTTCTGCCCCTTTAGTAGCCATAAAACAAATATTTGAACAGAAATATGAAAAGCTGTGATCTAATTAGTTGTAAGCAGTCTTATATCACTGTATTAAAGACATATATGCACAGAAATGACTGTGTTAAAACTGCCAATCTGTGAGAGTGCAGATTTAATCATTGTATACTTTTTTATCAGTGAATCTATACTGAACTCAAGAAAATATAAGATCATGTAATATACATACATTATTAAGGTAATATTTATCCCAACTATCTGAACAGTGACTCTGTATTCAGCATCCCTCAAGGTCTCAACAACACTGCAAGAAATAAGCAAAATTAATCATTCATATCCTTTCCATTTAATAATTAATTTAGCACATCTCCATTTTATCATTAAATCAATAAAACAAATTTATGTGAACCTTTATTTTACTTCTCAGTGACTATTTGAACTGCTGCTCTCAGTCTCTTTGAACAGATCAACTTCACAGATAAAATCGACAAATTGAGACACCTGTTCGCACTCTAACCTTTTACCGGTGTAATATAAGCTTTCCAAAAATTACTTTCAAATTATTTTATTTCCCTTACAATCAATATCAGTAAAAAATAAATAATTTGAATACCCCATTCTTAAATAGCCCCATAGTGTGTCACACTAGAAGCCTGCTGCAATAAATGCCTAGAAAAAAGCTTAATTATAACTTTGTCAGAGTTATTGATAGGGGACGATTGTTCAGACACTTATAATTCATACACATATACTTATTTTTCAAAATTTATTTATTTTGCGTATCCCAAAGGTTCATTTATATTTATATATATTTGAAGTGCATTCAACACTTCAGCCATAATTTGAAGGTTCTCAGACGACATTTATAGATGAATTGAATGAATTTCGTACAGGTCATATGACAACAAAGCAGGAGAACATTCCTTTCAAATTACTGTGAATTAGTCTATTGTCTTTGACTATGAGGATGTAATAATATTCATTTTGAGTTCTGTACAGTACAGTACCTCAAATTCCCTCTTCGGAGAGCTTCAATTTGTTTTGCTCGCTGCACCTGTAACTCAGTGTTTGTGGATTTTCCTTTTTTATTACCCTGGCCAAACCAAGGCATTTTATTTTTCTAATAACCGTGTGAAAATGAGTAATTTGTCTTTTCTGTTTCCTTGTTTTGAAACCGGAAGCCACAATACGTCATCATTTTTTGAGTAAATACCTTTGCGATTTTCACGATCATCAAATCGCACCTGTCAAATTAATTAGCAGACGCTTTGCAGGAAGATAAACAAATAAATGATGGTATTAAGTATATCTATTTTCGTTGTCAACTTGTTTCTTTGGTTATAATCAATAATGATATACTTCTTTTCTTGAAATATATTGAAACTGACTGTGAAAGTACATTAAATCTGCTTATTGCCTCGATTATTTCTCAATGAATTCGGGACACGCCCCCACTTTTACTCTTTTTAGTTTTTAGTCAACCCCTTCAGCAAGTGTTGAATGTATTTATGTATTTTATGTATGTATATAGAAAGTTGTTTATAATAAAGAATACTTCTTTACAATATAAATTTAACTTAAAAATACATTTCAGAATATCAGTGTACAGTACAATGGACATTAATATCAACAAAATGGAATTGTACATTTTGATATATTATTTTTAAAATTATTATAATAAAAAACTTAACAATTGCATTTTTCTGGTTTTTTTTATGATAAACTGATACACTTAACTACCTTTATGTATTGATCAGATTTTTTCCTTTTAGGAAGAAAGTGTCTCAGAAAAGTTGGATGATGATGTTGACCTGAGTTCACACCAGTCGTCCCCCTCTCGTCTCTCAGCTGTCCCTTTCATTCCAAAATTTCGAGTGACAGTCCCTGAGGCAGTGAAAAATGGAGAAAATTTACAGTTTACTATCAAGGTTTATAAGGTATGATCATTGGTCCAAGCAAAGCACATAAAAACATGTCACTGTCAGAGTAGTGTACTTTGTTCCATTCAAATAAAACTTACCAGTCCATTGCGTTTTTCTTACCTTTAGTGAATGGGGCCAGCTGGTGGCCTTAGAATTTTGAATATAGCAACAAAAGGACTACAATTTTGAATTTACCATAGCATGTATTTTTGTAGTTTAAAATTGTCAATGTGAAATCTGAGTGTTATTTTTGTGCTATTTTTTACTATTTCATGTGAACACTTCAGTCTGTTCAATTTAATGTGTTGCCATGAACAGAATGAGAATGCCATTGTGGAAAGATAAACCTTCTTTTGGCCTGTCAAAAAACACAACTTATTACTGTAGAGAGTATTCATATCATCTTTGAGCTGTCTTTACTATTTAGGTAAAAAAAATGTATAACCAATGTCTTTGATGTTTTAGTGGGATGATGACCGGGAGGTATCAGAAGTTGAGAGGGACTACGGGGATATTGAGTGGCTTCACCACAACATCATCACACAGAATAACATTGATGGAATTATAGTAAGGCAATAAGTATCACTATGAGTAACTGACCCTTGGAATAAATTATGATAATAAGACTCAGTCAGATGTAGTTTATATATGAACATAACCAGTTTAATAACTTATAATAGCAATTTTATTCTAAATACCTACAATTCTACAGTGTCTTCTCATATAATTTTATAAAGAAATTTACCAAATTTGTTTCATCTGCAGTACTATTGTAGTCACATAAATTATATATGTTGACTTGTATATGTTTTTTTGCTCACATTTAAAAAGATATTTTTTCTACATGAGTCTATTTAATGAGTGGAGATCTGGACCCATATCCACTTATGTCTTGTGTCTGGGTTTGATACTCAAAACTTCAAATTTTATTGTAAAATTGATAAATGAGGGGTCACCTTTTCTGTATCTGTATCAAATAACCGGTTGTGTAATTATTACACCTACCATTGAAAATAATTATAAATCAGGTATTTTGCTAGATTAAAGTCTTTCCATTTCTGTGTCTAAGTCTCAGTACCTTTGGTCATTATGGGTGGCCACAACAAATCGCTGTTTGTACTCTTGGGTGATAAGTTAATTGGTTCTGCAGATCATTTTGCAATAGTGTGAATACTTTTAAACTAAATTTTAATCCCATAAAATGTACTATTGAGATTCAATACCTTATTTATTAATGCAGGTTCCTCCCTTGCCCCATCGCCCAGAGGTAGATGCAAAGTCAGCCGAGTCAAAGTCACGGAAACAGTTGGGTAACGACTCCAAGATCGTCATTCCTGATGAGTTCTCCAGGGATTGCAGACAGATAGAAAAGTAAATTTGTACTTTATTTTAATTTATTTTTAGTGACAAATAAATGGTGGTGTTGTCTTAATGTAATTGTTTAAAAAATATTATTGTGTAGATATATAAAAATCTGTCATGAAACTTTGATTCACTCTTTGTATACATATTTTAGGTACCTTCGAATGCTGCTTGCTCATGAGTCGTGTGGAAAAGATGGAAACATTGAAAAGTTCCTTTGTGAGAAAGAGGTAAGCATATTGACAGATTCATGGCCTAGTTGTAGGACACTTGACATTCAACATAAGGGTTACAGGTTGGATTCCCAGCCTCACCAAAAATTACTACCCATCAACCATGAGGAACCATAAACAGAGGTCGCATGTGAGAGTGCTATACACTGGCACACATTAAAGAGCCTGGTTAGCTCTAACCAGGTTTACTTTCTTTCTCCCATAACCTTACAAGACTGATAGTCTCACCTGGACTGACACCAATAACCGGTAAATGGCTAGTGGCGTCATAAAATAAACTAACATTCCCAACCGCCAGGTTAGCCTCAACAGAGTCTTGTAATATCAGTAGATTTAGTGGTTGTTGATTTTCACATATTTTAGGTCTAAAATAGACAAACAATAAGACAGCTTCAAAATTTAATAATTTTTTTTTTAAAGGAACACAAAATAGGTTGATACCAAATTTAATTTTAAAGATAAAACAAAAATAGCATATCATTTAGGAAAGATAAAAAGTATTTTTTTTTATTTGTACCTCAATGATATTGCTGTTTTGTTTTTTGTTTTGATCATTAAAGTCAAATGAGTTGCATGTATTTTTTTGTACTTTTTCTTTTCTTCCTTGAAAATCCTCATGCCAAATTGTTCATATCTTTTTGAAGGACATTAACCTGTGGATATTTAAACTTTTTAACACACATGATATCATGTTTCAAGGCTCCAGTGAAAACAAAGGTGAATCATGGTTTCTTCAGTCGAATGTCATCTGCAGTGGAGACGGCTAGGAAAGAACATCATCGGGTAAGGTTAAGAAATTGAAAGAAGGATAAAAATGTTAAACTACAATGCACAAGCTGATTTATCATTTTACCTTTTATAGTTATGAATAATTTTTTTTCGTATTCATTGAACTGAATGTTGCAGTTTAGTGCTTTCTATGTAGAAACTAATAATGTTGTCTGATCTAAGCACCATGTCAAGGACTATTCAAGATATGTTGGATGCATGACACACCTTCACCTAATTTGTATTTAATACCTTTGATTCACCTTTTCATAG
This sequence comes from Mya arenaria, assembly GCF_026914265.1. Taxonomy (NCBI): domain Eukaryota; kingdom Metazoa; phylum Mollusca; class Bivalvia; order Myida; family Myidae; genus Mya; species Mya arenaria. The sequence continues at coordinate 5,662,640 of NC_069124.1, forward strand.
ATAAGTCCAGTTTTCAAGGTAACAGTGACTTCTAATATCACATACATTTATTGTAAAAGGTTTCAAAAATTGTTTTTTCTAAAATGAATAATAAGATTCTCTTCATTATTTTTTATTCAAACTTTTACTTGTTATTTTGAACAGGATATTGATGAATACTTCACAAAGAAAAGGGAATGGTGTAGCTCATATTCGAAGGCAATTAAAGAAATGTCTGCAGTAAGTTGAAATCCATGTGATAAGTTCACATTTGATATTATTATAAAGGTTTAACTTTTAACATGTTATTTATTGATTTTGCATAATTTATATACAATAAGGCTTAGGTAAAATTACATATATTAGTCAAGGTATTGTGTAAACCTTGGTGTTGTTTGCTTAAGTGTCATCATAATAGTGCACAAACTTGGCCCTGACTGAAATCCCATCAAGATATTTGCATATAACATACATGTATACATGTTGCCAGAGCCAAAACACAATAGACTGAAAAACAAACAACAGAAAAAACATCAACCTTGGCCATAACTCAAAAATCATTTTATATTTATTGAAATGCCACTTGGTACACATGTTGCCAGTGAAAGTATGCACAGATAACAACATGGCAAACATGGCATTTATTATAAATGAGTTAAGCCCCTTGTTTGACTGTAAAATATACACATGAGAAATGGAGATCGCTCTTTAGCACTCTTCATTTAATCAAATTATTTCCATTCTTTTCTTGCAGAGATTTACAATGCTTAGTTAGTTTGAGATAGAATATAACTTAGTCTATTTCTAATTAAATAAGATCTGACCATGAATAGTTTAAGATATTTCACTTGTTTCAGGATTTCAACAAAATGATCAACACACAACACAGTAAGTTTATCTACTTTTTCATGTTACAAGAGGTTAATTACCTGCCATGAACCAAGATAGGAATAAAGTTAAGCTGTTTGATCACATCCATTGTTATACTTACGTAAAATAATTATCAGAATAACACTTAAAATGATAGGTTGTATTTAAAAGCTAAAATATAAACCATTTGAATGATTTGAGTCCAGACCCAGCTTCATGATTTTCGAGTTGTTTTTTTCCTGATACGATTTTATAGATTGTTCACAAAGAAATCATTCATTTATGAACATTTATTCATTATCAACAAATTTGACTGCACAAAATGTACACTGGCTACAGTTCGCATCATATGGTGATATATGCGGGTGCTGGGTAAGACATCATGGTAGCTGGTTACAGCTGTCAATACATGGTGATATCTGGGTGAGGTAACATTGGACACACAAGTCAATGAAAACTGATTTTATTACATGTGTATGTTTGTATCTTAAGGACTGGCAGGAGGCTATGGCGAACTATCCACAGCCTTACAGCAGGGTGGGGTAAACAGGGATCTACCCACCTTAACAATAAACAAGTGAGTAGAGGGTTTGGTTTATTTTACTGTACTTTTCCATAAATACTATTTGATGTGTCTCGTGACAGACACAGCAGTTACAAAAGGATTACTTTATTTGTCATCATTATCATTGGCGATGTCAAACTTTTGTTTCCTAATAATAAAAATAAAGGCTAATTAAAAACATCTTAACAACTTGGTGTAGAATCTTCAAACTAGGTATGCATATTGGTCCTGGTGAGAAGATAACCTTTTTTGATATGTGGGTCAAAGGTTGAGCGCTCAATGTAGTGACCTTTAGTAGAAAAATTATGGGCTCTTTCGTTTTGATCAATTTAACAAGTTGGTGTAAAGTTTTCAAACTTGGTATGCATATAAGCCATAGCCAATAGATGGATAGTAATGATTCAGTGGTCAATAGGTCTGAGGTCATGGTCATCTATATTAAAACATATGGGTGTTCCACAAATAAGATTCCCATAATTCTAGTTTACCAATTTTGATCAATACAAGTTTATTTGGTGATAGTTGTCAAGTTAAACTTAACCAGCATCATCATATTGATAATTTCTAATTTATTATTTTTATTGCAGATACCTTACCAGACTGTCTGAAGCAACAGAAAACACCAAGGTTAGCTTCAATTATTTTACTACTTTTTAAGCTTAATGCACAAATGTATGTCTACATGTATGTCTTCTATTTGAAAAAATCGGAGAATACATCAAATGATCAAAATTGAGGGAAATGTGTTTTCTGGTGTGTGAATTCACAACTTTGGGTAGCTAGTGCATAAGAAACCAGTACATCTTATATGAATTATTTTGGGAAAATTAAAGAATGCATGAAGTACAAGAGATTCAAGTCACATTCTTTAGTTTGGCCAGTAAATTATTGCCAATTTCAAAAAAGGGGCATATTGGTTTGCTCATGTTGGGAGGTAAGTCTGAAGGTCATTTGACTGGTAGACCAGGTCTTGTCTGCACAATAACTCCAGAATGGTTTGACCTAGGACGATGAAACTTCAGTGATGGGTTGCCCTTGAACAGTAGATGACCCCTAATGTTTTGTAAATGGTCAAGATCCAAGTCAACAGCCTTTGGAAACCTTTTTCAGCACAATAACAAAAACAGTTTGACATAGGACCAAGAAAATTAAGTGGTATGTTCCCCTTGACCAGTAGAGGACCAGTATTGTTTTAAGTTCTGTAGGATCAAGTTCTCAGTAACAATTAACACTCTTTGGCAAACTTTGTATTTACGAAAACTGAGAGTGGTTTACCTAGAAACATGAAACTTCATGGTTAGTTTGCCCGTGATCAGTAGATGACCCCTATTACTAGTATTATTTTTGTAAGTAGGTAAAACATCACTATCAACAGTTTTACGAAAACTTGTCTGCGCAATAAATCAAGAACAGTTTTAACAAGGACCAAGAAACTTTAGTGGTTGGTTGCCCTTGACCAGTAGATGACACCTATTGTTTTTGAGGTCAGTAGGTCAGAGATTAACAATCTTAATAAAGCTTTGTCCACACATTATCTCTAGAAAAATATATTATCCAAGATCAACAAACTTATTGACCTTTTGAGATCAGTAGGTCAAAGGTCACTGTCACAGGCAACTGTCTTGTGAAAACTTTGACATAGTTTGAAGTGTTTGTATTCATTTTCATAGTTACTTGTGCAACCTCTAATAATCAATGCAGCATCAATGCCATATTCCCTAATCTCCTGACATAAATCTATACGGAAGTATCCAGAGATACTGCATGTATGACAATGTTGGAATTTATGTATTAATGTAATAAGTATTTTAATTTTAACAATTGTTTTATGTTTGATCACTTCAAAAGTGTAGCTATTTGGGCTTTAAAGTGTCTTTTCATGTATAAATAAAGTTCAAACATAAATGATCAAGTTCAGTACAGATATATTGAGTGCTTTCTTATTTTCCAGCATGGCCTAGAAGTGTTGTGTAAGAATGATGAGACAACACTGGGTTTTCAGCTTGATCTGTACTCCAGATATATTGACTCTGTAAAGGTAAAATAACAGACCACTTTTATTTAAGATAATAACATTTTACTTCAAGTGGCAACCAGTTGTGTTTGGATGCTTTGACTTTATAATGCATATCAGCTAGAAAAATATATTCTGTATTATCAGTTCTTTTCAGGACTCACTGGCAAAGGGTTAAGCAAAATAGTGAATTAAAAATTATTAAACATTCATGAGTGTTTATTTGTCCCTTAATTGATAGTCAGTACTTGATCAGGCAATGATAAATTGATTCAATGATTGACGAATCGAGCAATATCAAAGCTTGATATCTATAAACCGTACAATTCCATTAAAAGGACATGCTGTTCCGGAGGACGAGGCTGCTCGTTGACTATGAGGATGCCAACAAGGCATTGGACAAGGCTAAACCAGCCAAGAGGACAGCTGTAAGCTATATCACATCTTACAAGATACTTTACACTGTTAGAAACATAATGTTTGCGGTGAAATATCCCATTAGTTAGATAAATTAGACATACAAAAGCAGCACATTCTGTGCAAATCTTGAATAACCTTTCATGTGCAACATGAACACAGACAAAGCTTGTTCAGTTGTATGACATGTCATTTCAGGCAGAGGAAGCGAAGCATGATGCAGAGACCAAGTATGAGATGTGCTGTGATAATGCCAGGAGAGAGGTGGGTAGAATTGATGGGCTACAACAGCTAGTCTGTGTACATGCATATATTGATCTGACAAGCTATGTATGATAATTGTGTGTAACCAGATTGTAAATAATGTGGTATGAACCAGGTTCCTGTTTCATCAATAATCCTACAAATGTTTGTCAACAGTAGTACTACCCAGTTGAAAATCTCTATGTATAATAACACAATATGGGATATCTGTTTGTGAAGTAACATTGTACACTGGTTACAGTGGGAAACACATGGTGATATCATTAGGTTAGGTAACATCCTAGAAATCTTGATAAAATGGCCTGTATGTGTTTGTGAAGTTGTAAGCTTTACCCAGAATGCACCTGTTTCAGTTCAAGCTGTTTCTGCAGGCTAGAACGCTGGCGTACCAGGATGGGCTTGTGTCATATGCCGAGTCCCAGGTCAAAACTGCACGTGATACTTACACCCTGCTCGCCAAAACTATGACTGTCTTAAAACAGACTGATGGCTGATCAGTGGAAATGCTCATGTATATAGATTATATCAATTTTGTGCAATCATTTAAACAACTTAAAATTCTTCTGTGATTCAAGAGAAAAAGTGGACCATTCATTCACTTGCGAAGTATGATTTTACAGCAAAAGTAACTTTTTGTGTACTGTTGTGTACTGTCAAAGACCAATCAGTCTTGATCGAATCAAATGTTTATAAGTGTAGCGACATATGAAGGTTACAATTTCTGCAAGCTCTTGGACTGTTGATTGAGTCAGATTTTTATATATTTATATTGACATTGCCCTAGTTTTTCTATAAAGAAAAAGTGGCGCTCAATTTTTCATAAACCAATCAGACTTACGATGCCTAATAGTGATCGTTGTTTAAAATATCAGTAATTTTTTCTCACAGACATTAAATGCCAATTATTCTATTATTTAAAAACAATGAAAACAGACCTCGCAGTTCATGAGATTTGCCATTTTGACAAGGGCATTCAAGATTGCATGAATTGAATAAATTTTAATCCTTAAAGAAACCTCAATGGTTGTTAATTGATAAAGTCTATTGTAGCATCATTCAAAGAATTAACTCATAAATTAACGCGAGATAAGTTGATTTCTGGAATTTTCTTCAGGGCCTAGATAATTCATAGTTATAACTACCTGTGTATACTTATACATTTGAACATTTTGATATATTTTTTGTACTTTACAAATCTTATCAATGTCAGTCAACAATATTTATACCATATATGTATGTAAGATTTTAGAATTTATAGCATTCCATGTGATTGTGTTCAGTAATGACAAGTCAATATTACAAAGTGCAATACTAATTAAAGTTTAATATGATTGTTTATAATTATTTATAACAGCCAAAATGTTTATATTTGTTGATTATTTTTTATCAATTTTAAATAAAAAAAAAGAGTCATATTCAGTTCATTAAGTTTGTCCACACTTTATGACAAATGGAAGCTATTTGCTACTAGTTTGGTGGCATTTAGTTTGCACTGTGCAACATAGTGAGCAAGATGTAGAAAAATCACTAAAACAAAATCATCTTTAAAAACATTTATATTAACAACATTTACTTTTTAGATACAATAACATAATCATATAGAGTAAAACAAGACATTTAGTACCAAGACTTGATACACAATGTTTGATGTTCAAATGTATACTACGGTTTGGCACATAAACATGCTCAACTAAACTCCTCATGCACCATCTTACATTTATATAGAATATATTGACAACAGCATTTAGATAAATTGTGGCAATATATTTTCTCAACATTACACCACTGGGATTTTTAGAAGTAAAACTTTTTGGCATCATAGTGACTTGCAGTCAGAAAGAAGGGTCGTGTATGTGCAACATAAATCGTCGGTTCTCAAGTAACAATCTAATCACCTATATAATAAAGGTATAACATGTGTCATGCACAATTCTTCAACTTGTGACACATGTTATACCTTTATTATAAAGGTGATTAGACTATTATTAGAGAACCGAGCGGTTAATGTTGCACATACAAGAAGTTTGTATTTACAAGCAAGAAGTGAATTAAATTCACTTTTTGCTTGTAAATACAAAACCACTTGTATGCAAATAATAAGCTGAGATACTGATGGAGCATTTGAAAGTCCAAATGGCATTCAATTGAAAGGTAACGCTATTGCCAAAATTCATCCAAATTATTGCTGGGTGTCTAATTTGTATGGATCTTTTCTTTATGAAACGTCGCACAAAGCAGTGACATCTTCTTGTCCATGTTATTTGAATTTCTTTTCTAGTAAAGGAATTGAAGCATACAGAGAATGAAGAACCAAGGTTTTTGAGTGGTTGGTTGAATAACTTGAAAAATCTGTCAGATTGGCTTAATCCTGGCTTGGAACCTTTCCATGACTAAATTTCTTTGATTAAATAAAAGGTTTTCACATATATAAGGAACAACCAAGTAAGTATATTCACAGTGATAATTGATGTGTTTACACCATTCGGGGAAAGTGGAAACTTTCATTCATATTTTAATGATTTGATCTTACAGTATAGGCTGATTCAATCATTTGGCCATACAAAATAAATTTCTCCAAAGCATTGCGATTCATTTTTGGGCTGCCTTCATTACAGACTCAAAACACTGGACAACTTGGCTATTGCTTGATCAAACAAGAGTTATAACTTTTATGGAAAAAAATAATCTATTTTTTCTTTATTAACAGCTGGTGCATTAAAAGTTTGGTAGAGTATAGGTACAAACAAGCTTTTAAAGAAGTAGTTTGGTACAAAAATATAAATGTCTTGTAAAATACGGACTGATAAAAAATGGAGTGGTATGCTTACTAACTTGATACAATCTAAGAGGAATAAAAAAAAAACCATATACATGCACTGGTATATTTAAATGTAAATCAAAACTATATGTTACCAATATCATAACATGTAAATTATTACTGATAGAGGAAACTCATGGCAAACTTTACATTTTAAACAGGATTTCACAACAATCTAAATGCATTGTTATTTGTTAACAAATTGCAAAAGCAAGCTTAGCCCCCAGCAAATGAACGAGTTCCATAATCTGAGATTCTTCACAAAAGTTCAAACTTACTTTGATATTCATGTATAAAAAAGGAACTACTAGTATAAATTTGCAAACATAGCACCATAAGAGATCACAAATAAGGCACTACCGGTACTCATCAACACACAAGATCATTAACACGAGTTGTAAACAACTACAGCAAGAGTACCTTCTGCATTTGATGGGCACTAGTCTGGCTTTGGAGATGATCGTGATCTGGCAAAACTTCAACCAATGACACTTTAATACATTAAAATCATGAGAATAACATATTTATCTGCAATAACTACGACATTTTTTTCTTCTTCTGAATAACCCCAATTAAGGATTTTAAGGCCTTTGTCAAAACAAAGTGTTTGAACTGGTGAGAGAAGATTATTCACACAAGAGGTGTTTGTGCCTGTGTTGGGGTCATGGGAGAAGATTATTCACACAAGAGGTGTTTGTGCCTGTGTTGGGGTCATGAGAGAAGATTATTCACACAGAGTGTTTGTGCCTGTGTTGGGGTCATGAAAGTCCTTTAGCCATGTTTCAATCATTGGTCACATCGTTGGACATTCATCAAGTTCTCACAACAACTGTCTGGGTCCCCATATGTGACCATGAATACATGTAGGTTCAAATCACAGATCACATGGGTGGACACCCACCACAGCATCGGCACAGGAAGTGTCTGCATGTGTGTCAGGTAATGTGAACACCCTACCACTCCCTGCACACACGCATAGCAGCATCTGCGTGCTGGAAGACTGGGAACCCTCTCCCTTTCCCTCCACCGGAAGAAACAGGCTCAAGTACACTTGGGAGTCCAAGACCACCTCCTAAAACAAACACATATTGGTGGTTACAACATTGCAAACAGTCAATTTAAGGATACAAATCTCCAAAGTGCAACATCTTTCAACGAAAAGGTTGTGTATTTAAGTTGGATTGGAATAAGTTCTGTATCTAACACTGGACTTGACCTGGCAAACAAATCAAGGCAGAGGACATTGATGCACACTCCCTAGTGTGTATAAAAATGCCTATGATGTTAATTAAGAAGGCAATGTATAAGCATAACACTTAATTTCCACATTTATATTTTAGCATTATCTGTAAAGAAAGTAAAGCATTCAAAAGCACCGAATATTTTTATAGTTCATTGAAAAGTTTTGCAACATGCAAGCAAGAAATCATTTCAGACAATAACAACATCACCTTTGCCTGTAGGTTCAAATCAGCCCCTCCATGAATCCCAATGTCGCCCTCAGAGGAAAAATCCACCCCCTCTGTCCCGATCATCTGTGTAATCTGGTCAGACTCAATGTGAAGGTCTGGGAAAAGGCTTGTACCAGTCACCTGAAGAAATAAACAATAAAACAAAATATCTTTAATGAACACTAATTTATTCTAACTTGGTTGTAAAGACAGCCATGAGCTGATATGAATCACGCCCTAGTCTGTTTCAAAGACTGGTACGGAATAACTTTAATTAGGATTGACAGATTGCGACTAATGTTGGTATCTAGGAAGAGTTTATGCAGACCTTTCATGGGATTGTGTTTGGGGCCTCTAGGGTCAAGGTAACTGTTACTACAAAAAGATTACCATTTGGTACTGAAAACCAGTTGAATCTTACAATGAAGGCTAAGTTCTGCTATCAGTCATTTAAAACATGGTTTCATCCCATTACGGCCCTTCTTGTTTACTCTTTAATTTGCCTTATTTTTTATTGCTTTTGACAGGCACATATTACATCATTATTGTATTCATTTCCAAGACAAAGAAGCTTATAGCAGTGTTCAATAAGAACAGACTGTCAGCCAAAATGGATGGTTGAAATGGCAATTGGGCCAGTTGAAATTTGGAAATATAGTGAATATTAAGAAGAAGAAGTAGGAGCTGGTCAGTTAATTTACTATTTCAGACAGTTAAACTAAAAGTTATTGGGAACCTGCCTGTTGTATGACAGCTCTTGTTTTTATGTTTTATTACATTACCGTTTGTATAATTTTATAACATATACTCAACAAACTTACAGCTCCAACGTCCAATGCAGAGGCATGAAGGTTTGTGACCTGGTAAAGGTCAAGGTTCAGTGGTGCACTTGTGGAGAACAGGGGTTTACCACTCTCAGTCCAAAGCTCAAACTGACCACCAGTCAGTAACACACTTTTCCCTGACATTTCAACTATAAAGTACAAATTAACAACTGGCATACACATGTACAATGTTCAAATGAGTAAGGTCACTGTTATAATTGCTACTCTGATTCTGGTATTTTAGACAACATTTAAATAAAATTTAATGTCTTTTGCATGAAAATTAAATAACATTATTATTGGATTCCTTTTTGGCACCATACATGTATGTCCAAATTCTTCATTATTACTACAAACATGGACAAAGAAAGTGTAAAAAGCCATGTATATAGAGAAATATCCTCCCAAGTATCCCATGCTGTCTGATAAATTGTGTCATAAATGCTACATGGGAAATATTTTGCTTCGAAGGAAGACTTTAAACAAAGACAACTTCACTATTTCTTCACCATTTTAAATGAAACATAGCGCAGTCTACGCGGCTTATGGAGCCCAGCCTTTGGTCTTTTACCAGAGTTGGATTGAGAGTTTAGTTTCTTAAAACACTTTGACAAATCTTTTCTCAATATGGCTGTCTGACGGAGCACTGTCAAAACATTATTTTAGAAACCGGTTTTTTGAAGTGTTTGATAAAACTTATAAACTCTGATAATAAAGCAAAGGTGGTGCTCCTTAAGCGGCATAGACTGCCCTGTTTCATTTAAAATAGTGAAGTAAAGAAAAAGTTATCTATGATTTAAGTCTTTATTTTAAGCAAAATGTTGCCTTCCGACGTAGCATATATGACATAATTTATCACGTGGTATAGACACACTGTGTCTGTACAGTTTAAAAATAATCACAGAAACATCCATGAAGGAAGGAGTATTTAATAATGTCACGGCCTTTGTGGTGTATCTCTGTTCTTACCTTTTGAGTATTTTTCTGTGCCAACTGATATCTGAAATAGATCAAAACTTCTGTATTGCAGTGTACAGGAAACACAGTCTATAAATAATATGAAAATCGAATATAGAAACACATAGTTTAGCAAATGGTTCCAAAATACTTACTTTGTTATGTATTTTAATAACGAAATTTTAATTTCCAGTTTCTTACGGTATCCTATAAGTTAATTTTATATTGTAACCTTCTGCTGTAGGCGGAAGTGTGTTCATAGTGTAACCTTTGCTGTAGGTAGAAGTGTGTTCATAGTGTAACGTTTGCTGTAGGCGGAAGTGCGTTCATAGTGTAACCTTTGCTGTAGGTAGAAGTGCGTTCATAGTGTAACGTTTGCTGTAGGCGGAAGTGTGTTCATAGTGTAACCTTTCAGGGTTCAAATTTAACTTTGCGGAGCACTTGTAAAATTTTGCGAGTGCTTTTTGAGGCAACTCGCAAAACGAAAAATCAACTTGCAATTTTATTATTTGCTTTATTTCCCTATAATATTGTCTAATTAAAGTAGATATAAGACATCTAATTAAAGTAGATATACGACATACTATAAATATTAAAAAGTATCAATCTTAAGTGTTTGACATTGTTCACTGTGAGGGGGGGGGGGGGGGGGGGGGGTATATTTACCCTCGCCATCAGGATATACCCATTCGGCGAGCACGCTACAGATTTCATTATGTCTATAATTATAAAAACAATAACAATATAAATTTAAAATAAATAAAAGCAACAGTAAATGTAGTGTGGATGCTTTGGACGATAAAATATATCCAAGTCTATTCACTTTGACAGTTGGGCGGATATATTCAACGTTTGATGGGGTTTACATAAAATGCGCGAAAGCGCTAAATTTAGCCAATGATTGAGCTAGGTGATTACGTCATTTGTATTCACTTTGTATTATGCACGCATCTGAGCATCCCGGAAAGATTCGAGATAAAACTCGGCCTTTTCCGTATTTGTTCTATTTTTGAAAACTTGAGCGTGACTCCGTACTTACTTCTTTATACGGGTAGTGTAAACATGCCACTTATAGGTTGTTTACACTCAACAACGTAGCGGAGTAAGTTTATGTTTATTCTACTTTCCTTTTAAAATTTTGTGGTCTAGAAAAAGCCACTCGCAGAATTTTGCGAGCTTGAATAAAAGTCACTCGCAATTTACAATTGTCGCTCGCATTTTGCGAGTATGCGAGTCTAAATTCGAACCCTGCCTTTGCTGTAGATAGAAGTGCGTTCATAGTGTAACGTTTGCTGTAGGCGGAAGTACGTTCATAGTGTAAGGTTCTGCTGTAGGCGGAAGTGCGTACATAGTGTAAGGTTTGCTGTAGGCGGAAGTGCGTTCATAGTGTAAGGTTCTGCTGTAGGCGGAAGTGTGTTCATAGTGTAACGTTTGCTGTAGGCGGAAGTGCGTTCATAGTGTAACGTTTGCTGTAGGCGGAAGTACGTTCATAGTGTAAGGTTCTGCTGTAGGCGGAAGTGCGTACATAGTGTAACGTTTGCTGTAGGCGGAAATGCGTTCATAGTGTAAGGTTCTGCTGTAGGCGGAAATGCGTTCATAGTGTAACGTTTGCTGTAGGCGGAAATGCGTTCATAGTGTAAGGTTTGCTGTAGGCGGAAATGCGTTCATAGTGTAAGGTTCTGCTGTAGGCGGAAATGCGTTCATAGTGTAAGGTTCTGCTGTAGGCAGAAATGCGTTCATAGTGTAACGTTTGCTGTAGGCGGAAATGCGTTCATAGTGTAACGTTTGCTGTAGGCGGAAGTGCGTTCATAGTGTAACGTTTGCTGTAGGCGGAAATGCGTTCATAGTGTAAGGTTCTGCTGTAGGCGGAAATGCGTTCATAGTGTAAGGTTTGCTGTAGGCGGAAATGCGTTCATAGTGTAAGGTTCTGCTGTAGGCGGAAATGCGTTCATAGTGTAACGTTTGCTGTAGGCGGAAATGCGTTCATAGTGTAACGTTTGCTGTAGGCGGAAGTGCGTTCATAGTGTAACGTTTGCTGTAGGCGGAAGTACGTTCATAGTGTAAGGTTCTGCTGTAGGCGGAAGTGCGTACATAGTGTAACGTTTGCTGTAGGCGGAAATGCGTTCATAGTGTAAGGTTCTGCTGTAGGCGGAAATGCGTTCATAGTGTAAGGTTCTGCTGTAGGCGGAAATGCGTTCATAGTGTAAGGTTCTGCTGTAGGCGGAAGTGTGTTCATAGTGTAAGGTTTTGCTGTAGGCGGAAGTGTGTTCATAGTGTAACGTTTGCTGTAGGCGGAAGTACGTTCATAGTGTAAGGTTCTGCTGTAGGTGGAAGTGCGTACATAGTGTAACGTTTGCTGTAGGCGGAAGTGCGTTCATAGTGTAAGGTTCTGCTGTAGGCGGAAGTGTGTTCATAGTGTAACGTTTGCTGTAGGCGGAAGTGCGTTCATAGTGTAACGTTTGCTGTAGGCGGAAATGCGTTCATAGTGTAAGGTTCTGCTGTAGGCGGAAGTACGTTCATAGTGTAACGTTTGCTGTAGGCGGAAATGCGTTCATAGTGTAAGGTTCTGCTGTAGGCGGAAGTGTGTTCATAGTGTAAGGTTCTGCTGTAGGCGGAAGTGTGTTCATAGTGTAAGGTTCTGCTGTAGGCGGAAGTACGTTCATAGTGTAACGTTTGCTGTAGGCGGAAATGCGTTCATAGTGTAAGGTTCTGCTGTAGGCGGAAATGCGTTCATAGTGTAACGTTTGCTGTAGGCGGAAATGCGTTCATAGTGTAAGGTTCTGCTGTAGGCGGAAATGTGTTCATAGTGTAACGTTTGCTGTAGGCGGAAATGCGTTCATAGTGTAAGGTTCTGCTGTAGGCGGAAGTGTGTTCATAGTGTAACGTTTGCTGTAGGCGGAAATGCGTTCATAGTGTAAGGTTCTGCTGTAGGCGGAAGTACGTTCATAGTGTAACGTTTGCTGTAGGCGGAAATGCGTTCATAGTGTAAGGTTCTGCTGTAGGCGGAAGTGTGTTCATAGTGTAACGTTTGCTGTAGGCGGAAGTACGTTCATAGTGTAAGGTTCTGCTGTAGGCGGAAGTGCGTTCATAGTGTAACGTTTGCTGTAGGCGGAAATACGTTCATAGTGTAAGGTTTTGCTGTAGGCGGAAGTACGTTCATAGTGTAAGGTTCTGCTGTAGGCGGAAATGCGTTCATAGTGTAAGGTTCTGCTGTAGGCGGAAGTACGTTCATAGTGTAACGTTTGCTGTAGGCGGAAATACGTTCATAGTGTAAGGTTCTGCTGTAGGCGGAAGTGCGTTCATAGTGTAACGTTTGCTGTAGGCGGAAATACGTTCATAGTGTAAGGTTTTGCTGTAGGCGGAAGTACGTTCATAGTGTAAGGTTCTGCTGTAGGCGGAAGTGCGTTCATAGTGTAAGGTTCTGCTGTAGGCGGAAGTACGTTCATAGTGTAACGTTCTGCTGTAGGCGGAAATACGTTCATAGTGTAAGGTTCTGCTGTAGGCGGAAGTGCGTTCATAGTGTAACGTTTGCTGTAGGCGGAAATACGTTCATAGTGTAAGGTTTTGCTGTAGGCGGAAGTACGTTCATAGTGTAAGGTTCTGCTGTAGGCGGAAGTGGGTTCATAGTGTAAGGTTCTGCTGTAGGCGGAAGTACGTTCATAGTGTAACGTTCTGCTGTAGGCGGAAATACGTTCATAGTGTAAGGTTCTGCTGTAGGCGGAAGTGTGTTCATAGTGTAAGGTTCTGCTGTAGGCGGAAATGCGTTCATAGTGTAAGGTTCTGCTGTAGGCGGAAGTGTGTTCATAGTGTAAGGTTCTGCTGTAGGCGGAAGTGTGTTCATAGTGTAAGGTTCTGCTGTAGGCGGAAGTACGTTCATAGTGTAAGGTTCTGCTGTAGGCGGAAGTGTGTTCATAGTGTAACGTTTGCTGTAGGCGGAAGTACGTTCATAGTGTAAGGTTTTGCTGTAGGCGGAAGTACGTTCATAGTGTAAGGTTCTGCTGTAGGCGGAAATGCGTTCATAGTGTAAGGTTCTGCTGTAGGCGGAAGTACGTTCATAGTGTAACGTTTGCTGTAGGCGGAAATGCGTTCATAGTACGTTGATGTACGTTGTAATATGCAAATTGGCATAGCTACTTCTCCGTGTGGAGGTTCAGGGCCTTTATATATAAGGGTTGAGCATGCTTTTCTCTGAAAGGAATCTGTTGCATATTTGGGCTCACACGTTACATTATTCTAACTACGAACATCCTGAATGCTCAATGAAACACAGGCTAAAACACCTTTATCTAAGGTTCAAATTCAATACATATAAAAAACAAACAAACTATGATTGGTATTCAAGTCCTAACACAAACCTCTTCTCCTTTAAAGACCAGATCCCTGTCACCCCTCCCCTCAATGTTGCTATGCAACACCAGGTTGTCAACCGTTAGGTTAGATAGAACACGCACAGCACTCTCTCCAGTGAACAACTCCAGACTTGCCATGCCTTCATGGGTGATGGACAGGAAATACAGAAGACCAGCTGTAACCTGGAGATATGATCAGTTTTCATAATTGGATAATTGTTTTAAAAAATAAAGTGATAATGTTACTCTGTTCATATATCAGCAGTCATCTGTTGTAGTTTTTAAACCTCACTACAGCTTCTTGGACTGGTTTGTGTTTAAAATGAGTAGAAAGACCAATGATTTTTTTTTATTTCTAACTGACATATTTTTATTACATACAAGTGCAATTCCTACCATAAATATGAAAACTTTAAACTGTACTATTTGTACAGTTAAGTTTTTGGTCAATGCAAATGATTCATCATGCATAAAATGTATGCTTACAACCATTAACATTCCAAAATATGTCAGGGCTATAACCTGTTTGGTTTACAGTATTCAAGGTAACCTGTGTGGTATACAGTACTCAAGGTAACCTGTGTGGTATACAGTACTCAAGGTAACCTGTGTGGTATACAGTACTCAAGGTAACCTGTGTGGTATACAGTACTCAAGGTAACCTGTGTGGTATACAGTACTCAAGGTAACCTGTGTGGTATACAGTACTCAAGGTAACCTGTGTGGTATACAGTACTCAAGGTAACCTGTGTGGTATACAGTACTCAAGGTAACCTGTGTGGTATACAGTACTCAAGGTAACCTGTGTGGTATACAGTACTCAAGGTAACCTGTGTGGTATACAGTACTCAAGGTAACCTGTGTGGTATACAGTACTCAAGGTAACCTGTGTGGTATACAGTACTCAAGGTAACCTGTGTGGTATACAGTACTCAAGGTACCCTGTGTGGTATACAGTACTCAAGGTAACCTGTGTGGTATACAGTATTCAAGGTAACCTGTGTGGTATACAGTATTCAAGGTAACCTGTGTGGTATACAGTACTCAAGGTAACCTGTGTGGTATACAGTACTCAAGGTAACCTGTGTGGTATACAGTACTCAAGGTAACCTGTGTGGTATACAGTACTCAAGGTAACCTGTGTGGTATACAGTACTCAAGGTAACCTGTGTGGTATACAGTACTCAAGGTACCCTGTGTGGTATACAGTACTCAAGGTAACCTGTGTGGTATACAGTACTCAAGGAACCCTGTGTGGTATACAGTATTCAAGGTACCCTGTGTGGTATACGGTACTCAAGGTAACCTGTGTGGTATACAGTATTCAAGGTAACCTGTGTGGTATACAGTACTCAAGGAACCCTGTGTGGTATACAGTATTCAAGGTAACATGTGTGGTATACAGTACTCAAGGTACCCTGTGTGGTATACGGTACTCAAGGTACCCTGTGTGGTATACAGTATTCAAGGTAACCTGTGTGGTATACAGTATTCAAGGTAACCTGTGTAGTATACAGTATTCAAGGTACCCTGTGTGGTATACAGTACCCAAGGAACCCTGTGTGGTATACAGTATTCAAGGTAACCTGTGTGGTATACAGTACTCAAGGTACCCTGTGTGGTATACAGTACTCAAGGTAACCTGTGTGGTATACGGTACTCAAGGTAACCTGTGTGGTATACGGTACTCAAGGTACCCTGTGTGGTATACAGTATTCAAGGTACCCTGTGTGGTATACAGTACTCAAGGTAACCTGTGTAGTATACAGTACTCAAGGTAACCTGTGTGGTATACGGTACTCAAGGTACCCTGTGTGGTATACAGTACTCAAGGTAACCTGTGTGGTATACGGTACTCAAGGTAACCTGTGTGGTATACAGTATTCAAGGTACCCTGTGTGGTATACAGTACTCAAGGTAACCTGTGTGGTATACAGTATTCAAGGTAACCTGTGTGGTATACAGTATTCAATGTAACCTGTTTGGTTTACAGTATTCAAGGTAACCTGTGTGGTATACAGTACTCAAGGTACCCTGTGTGGTATACAGTACTCAAGGTACCCTGTGTGGTATACAGTATTCAAGGTAACCTGTGTGGTATATAGTACTCAAGGTAACCTGTGTGGTATACAGTATTCAAGGTAACCTGTGTGGTATATAGTACTCAATGTAACCTGTGTGGTATACAGTACTCAATGTACAATGTGTGGTATACAGTACTCAAGGTACCCTGTGTGGTATACAGTATTCAAGGTAACCTGTGTGGTATACAGTATTCAAGGTAACCTGTGTGGTATATAGTACTCAAGGTACCATGTGTGGTATACAGTACTCAAGGTAACCTGTGTGGTTTACAGTACTCAAGGTAACCTGTGTGGTATACAGTATTCAAGGTAACCTGTGTGGTATACAGTATTCAAGGTAACCTGTGTGGTATACAGTACTCAAGGTACCCTGTGTGGTATACAGTACTCAAGGTAACCTGTGTGGTATACAGTACTCAAGGTAACCTGTGTGATATATAGTACTCAAGGTAACCTGTGTGGTATACGGTACTCAAGGTAACCTGTGTGGTATATAGTACTCAATGTAACCTGTGTGGTATACAGTACTCAATGTAACCTGTGTGGTATACGGTACTCAAGGTAACCTGTGTGGTATACGGTACTCAAGGTAACCTGTGTGGTATATAGTACTCAATGTAACCTGTGTGGTATACAGTACTCAAGGTAACCTGTGTGGTATACAGTACTCAAGGAACCCTGTGTGGTATACAGTATTCAAGGTAACCTGTGCGGTATACAGTAATCAAGGTAACCTGTGTGGTATACAGTACTCGAGGAACCCTGTGTGGTATACAGTATTCAAGGTAACCTGTGTGGTATACAGTATTCAAGGTAACCTGTGTGGTATACAGTACTCAAGGTACCCTGTGTGGTATACGGTACTCAAGGTAACCTGTGTGGTATACAGTATTCAAGGTAACCTGTGTGGTATACAGTACTCAAGGTAACCTGTGTGGTATACAGTACTCAAGGTAACCTGTGTGATATATAGTACTCAAGGTAACCTGTGTGGTATACGGTACTCAAGGTAACCTGTGTGGTATACAGTACTCAAGGTAACCTGTGTGGTATACAGTATTCAAGGTAACCTGTGTGATATATAGTACTCAAGGTACCCTGTGTGGTATACAGTACTCAAGGAACCCTGTGTGGTATACAGTATTCAAGGTAACCTGTGTGGTATACAGTATTCAAGGTAACCTGTGTGGTATACAGTACTCAAGGAACCCTGTGTGGTATACAGTATTCAAGGTAACCTGTGTGGTATACAGTATTCAAGGTAACCTGTGTGGTATACGGTACTCAAGGTACCCTGTGTGGTATACAGTACTCAAGGTAACCTGTGTGGTTTACAGTATACAAGGTAACCCGTGTGGTATACGGTACTCAAGGTACCCTGTGTGGTATACAGTATACAAGGTAACCCGTGTGGTATACAGTACTCAAGGTACCCTGTGTGGTATACAGTATTCAAGGTAACCTGTGTGGTATACAGTATTCAAGGTACCCTGTGTGGTTTACAGTACTCAAGGTAACCTGTGTAGTATACAGTACTCAAGGTAACCTGTGTGGTATACAGTAATCAAGGTACCCTGTGTGGTTTACAGTACTCAAGGTAACCTGTGTGGTTTACAGTACTCAAGGTAACCTGTGTAGTATACAGTACTCAAGGTAACCTGTGTAGTAAACAGTACTCAAGGTACCCTGTGTGGTATACAGTATTCAAGGTACCCTGTGTGGTATATAGTACTCAAGGTACCCTGTGTGGTATACAGTATTCAATGTAACCTGTGTGGTATACAGTATTCAAGGTTACCTGTGTGGTATACGGTACTCAAGGTAACCTGTGTGGTATACAGTACTCAAGGTACCCTGTGTGGTATACAGTATTCAAGGTACCCTGTGTGGTATACAGTACTCAAGGAACCCTGTGTGGTATACAGTATTCAAGGTAACCTGTGTGGTATACAGTATTCAAGGTACCCTGTGTGGTTTACAGTACTCAAGGTAACCTGTGTAGTATACAGTACTCAAGGTAACCTGTGTGGTTTACAGTACTCAAGGTAACCTGTGTAGTATACAGTACTCAAGGTAACCTGTGTAGTATACAGTACTCAAGGTACCCTGTGTGGTATACAGTATTCAAGGTACCCTGTGTGGTATACAGTATTCAAGGTAACCTGTGTGGTATACAGTATTCAAGGTAACCTGTGTGGTATACAGTATTCAAGGTAACCTGTGTGGTATACAGTATTCAATGTAACCTGTGTGGTATACAGTATTCAAGGTTACCTGTGTGGTATACAGTATTCAAGGTAACCTGTGTGATATATAGTACTCAAGGTACCCTGTGTGGTATACGGTACTCAAGGTACCCTGTGTGGTATACGGTACTCAAGGTACCCTGTGTGGTATACAGTATTCAAGGTAACCTGTGTGGTATACAGTATTCAAGGTAACCTGTGTGGTATACAGTATTCAATGTAACCTGTGTGGTATACAGTATTCAAGGTTACCTGTGTGGTATACAGTATTCAAGGTACCCTGTGTGGTATACAGTATTCAAGGTTACCTGTGTGGTATACAGTATTCAAGGTTACCTGTGTGGTATACAGTATTCAAGGTAACCTGTGTGGTATACAGTATTCAAGGTTACCTGTGTGGTATACAGTATTCAAGGTACCCTGTGTGGTATACAGTATTCAATGTAACCTGTGTGGTATACAGTATTCAAGGTTACCTGTGTGGTATACAGTATTCAAGGTAACCTGTGTGATATATAGTACTCAAGGTACCCTGTGTGGTATACGGTACTCAAGGTACCCTGTGTGGTATACAGTACTCAAGGTAACCTGTGTGGTATACAGTACTCAAGGTAACCTGTGTGGTATACAGTATTCAAGGTAACCTGTGTGGTATACAGTATTCAAGGTAACCTGTGTGGTATACAGTATTCAAGGTAACCTGTGTGGTATACAGTACTCAAGGTAACCTGTGTGGTATACAGTATTCAAGGTAACCTGTGTGGTTTAAAGTACTCAAGGTACCATGTGTGGTATACAGTATTCAATGTAACCTGTGTGGTATACAGTACTCAAGGTAATCAGTGTAGTATACAGTACTCAAGGTACCATGTGTGGTATACAGTATTCAAGGTAACCTGTGTGGTATACAGTACTCAAGGTAACCTGTGTGGTATACAGTATTCAAGGTAACCTGTGTGGTATACAGTACTCAAGGTAACCTGTGTGGTATACAGTATTCAAGGTAACCTGTGTGGTTTACAGTACTCAAGGTAACCTGTGTGGTATACAGTATTCAAGGTAACCTGTGTGGTATACAGTACTCAAGGTAACTTGTGTAGTATACAGTATTCAAGGTACCCTGTGTGGTATACAGTACTCAAGGTAACTTGTGTGGTATACAGTATTCAATGTAACCTGAGTGGTATACAGTTCTCAAGGTAACCTGTGTGGTATACAGTATTCAAGGTAACCTGTGTGGTATACAGTACTCAAGGTACCCTGTGTGGTATACGGTACTCAAGGTAACCTGTGTGGTATACAGTATTCAAGGTAACCTGTGTGGTATACAGTACTCAAGGTAACCTGTGTGGTATACAGTATTCAAGGTAACCTGTGTGGTATACAGTACTCAAGGTACCCTGTGTGGTATACGGTACTCAAGGTAACCTGTGTGGTATACAGTATTCAAGGTAACCTGTGTGGTATACAGTACTCAAGGTAACCTGTGTGGTATACAGTATTCAAGGTAACCTGTGTGGTATACGGTACTCAAGGTAACCTGTGTGATATACAGTATTCAAGGTAACCTGTGTGGTATACAGTACTCAAGGTAACCTGTGTGGTATACAGTATTCAAGGTAACCTGTGTGATATATAGTACTCAAGGTAACCTGTGTGGTATACAGTACTCAAGGTAACCTGTGTGATATACAGTATTCAAGGTACCCTGTGTGGTATACAGTATACAAGGTACCCTGTGTGGTATACAGTATTCAAGGTAACCTGTGTGGTAAACTGTATTCAAGGTGTACTCAAGGTAACCTGTGTGGTATACAGTACTCAAGGTAACCTGTGTGGTATACAGTATTCAAGGTAACCTGTGTGGTATACAGTACTCAAGGTAACCTGTGTGGTATACAGTATTCAAGGTAACCTGTGTGGTATACAGTATTCAAGGTAACCTGTGTGGTATACAGTACTCAAGGTAACCTGTGTGATATATAGTACTCAAGGTAACCTGTGTGGTATACGGTACTCAAGGTAACCTGTGTGGTATACAGTATTCAAGGTAACCTGTGTGGTATACAGTATTCAAGGTACCCTGTGTGGTATACAGTACTCAAGGTAACCTGTGTGGTATACAGTATTCAAGGTAACCTGTGTGGTATATAGTACTCAAGGTAACCTGTGTGGTATACAGTATTCAATGTACAATGTGTGGTATACAGTACTCAAGGTACCCTGTGTGGTATACAGTATTCAAGGTAACCTGTGTGGTATATAGTACTCAAGGTAACCTGTGTGGTATACAGTATTCAAGGTAACCTGTGTGGTATATAGTACTCAAGGTAACCTGTGTGGTATACAGTACTCAATGTACAATGTGTGGTATACAGTACTCAAGGTACCCTGTGTGGTATACAGTACTCAAGGTACCCTGTGTGGTATACAGTACTCAAGGTAACCTGTGTGGTATACAGTACTCAAGGAACCCTGTGTGGTATACAGTATTCAAGGTACCCTGTGTGGTATACGGTACTCAAGGTAACCTGTGTGGTATACAGTATTCAAGGTAACCTGTGTGGTATACAGTACTCAAGGAACCCTGTGTGGTATACAGTATTCAAGGTAACATGTGTGGTATACAGTACTCAAGGAACCCTGTGTGGTATACAGTATTCAAGGTAACCTGTGTGGTATACGGTACTCAAGGTAACCTGTGTGGTATACAGTACTCAAGGTACCCTGTGTGGTATACGGTACTCAAGGAACCCTGTGTGGTATACAGTATTCAAGGTAACCTGTGTAGTATACAGTATTCAAGGTACCCTGTGTGGTATACAGTACTCAAGGAACCCTGTGTGGTATACAGTATTCAAGGTAACCTGTGTGGTATACAGTACTCAAGGTACCCTGTGTGGTATACAGTACTCAAGGTAACCTGTGTGGTATACGGTACTCAAGGTAACCTGTGTGGTATACAGTACTCAAGGTACCCTGTGTGGTATACAGTATTCAAGGTACCCTGTGTGGTATACAGTACTCAAGGTAACCTGTGTAGTATACAGTACTCAAGGTAACCTGTGTGGTATACGGTACTCAAGGTACCCTGTGTGGTATACAGTATTCAAGGTAACCTGTGTGGTATACGGTACTCAAGGTAACCTGTGTAGTATACAGTACTCAAGGTACCCTGTGTGGTATACAGTACTCAAGGTACCCTGTGTGGTATACAGTATTCAAGGTAACCTGTGTGGTATATAGTACTCAAGGTAACCTGTGTGGTATACAGTATTCAAGGTAACCTGTGTGGTATATAGTACTCAATGTAACCTGTGTGGTATACAGTACTCAATGTACAATGTGTGGTATACAGTTCTCAAGGTACCCTGTGTGGTATACAGTATTCAAGGTAACCTGTGTGGTATACAGTATTCAAGGTAACCTGTGTGGTATATAGTACTCAAGGTACCATGTGTGGTATACAGTACTCAAGGTAACCTGTGTGGTTTACAGTACTCAAGGTAACCTGTGTGGTATACAGTATTCAAGGTAACCTGTGTGGTATACAGTATTCAAGGTAACCTGTGTGGTATACAGTACTCAAGGTACCCTGTGTGGTATACAGTACTCAAGGTAACCTGTGTGGTATACAGTACTCAAGGTAACCTGTGTGATATATAGTACTCAAGGTAACCTGTGTGGTATACGGTACTCAAGGTAACCTGTGTGGTATATAGTACTCAATGTAACCTGTGTGGTATACAGTACTCAATGTAACCTGTGTGGTATACGGTACTCAAGGTAACCTGTGTGGTATACGGTACTCAAGGTAACCTGTGTGGTATATAGTACTCAATGTAACCTGTGTGGTATACAGTACTCAAGGTAACCTGTGTGGTATACAGTACTCAAGGAACCCTGTGTGGTATACAGTATTCAAGGTAACCTGTGTGGTATACAGTAATCAAGGTAACCTGTGTGGTATACAGTACTCGAGGAACCCTGTGTGGTATACAGTATTCAAGGTAACCTGTGTGGTATACAGTATTCAAGGTAACCTGTGTGGTATACAGTACTCAAGGTACCCTGTGTGGTATACAGTATTCAAGGTAACCTGTGTGGTATACAGTATTCAAGGTAACCTGTGTGGTATACAGTACTCAAGGTAACCTGTGTGGTATACAGTACTCAAGGTAACCTGTGTGATATATAGTACTCAAGGTAACCTGTGTGGTATACGGTACTCAAGGTAACCTGTGTGGTATACAGTACTCAAGGTAACCTGTGTGGTATACAGTATTCAAGGTAACCTGTGTGATATATAGTACTCAAGGTACCCTGTGTGGTATACAGTACTCAAGGAACCCTGTGTGGTATACAGTATTCAAGGTAACCTGTGTGGTATACAGTATTCAAGGTAACCTGTGTGGTATACAGTACTCAAGGAACCCTGTGTGGTATACAGTATTCAAGGTAACCTGTGTGGTATACAGTATTCAAGGTAACCTGTGTGGTATACAGTACTCAAGGTAACCTGTGTGGTATACAGTACTTAAGGTAACCTGTGTGGAATACAGTATTCAATGTGACCTGTGTGGTTTACAGTATTCAAGGTAACCCGTGTGGTATACGGTACTCAAGGTACCCTGTGTGGTATACAGTACTCAAGGTAACCTGTGTGGTTTACAGTATACAAGGTAACCCGTGTGGTATACGGTACTCAAGGTACCCTGTGTGGTATACAGTACTCAAGGTAACCTGTGTGGTATACAGTATACAAGGTAACCCGTGTGGTATACAGTACTCAAGGTACCCTGTGTGGTATACAGTATTCAAGGTAACCTGTGTGGTATACAGTATTCAAGGTAACCTGTGTGGTATACAGTATTCAAGGTACCCTGTGTGGTTTACAGTACTCAAGGTAACCTGTGTAGTATACAGTACTCAAGGTAACCTGTGTGGTATACAGTAATCAAGGTACCCTGTGTGGTTTACAGTACTCAAGGTAACCTGTGTGGTTTACAGTACTCAAGGTAACCTGTGTAGTATACAGTACTCAAGGTAACCTGTGTAGTATACAGTACTCAAGGTACCCTGTGTGGTATACAGTATTCAAGGTACCCTGTGTGGTATACAGTATTCAAGGTACCCTGTGTGGTATACAGTATTCAATGTAACCTGTGTGGTATACAGTATTCAAGGTTACCTGTGTGGTATACGGTACTCAAGGTAACCTGTGTGGTATACAGTACTCAAGGTACCCTGTGTGGTATACAGTATTCAAGGTACCCTGTGTGGTATACAGTACTCAAGGAACCCTGTGTGGTATACAGTATTCAAGGTAACCTGTGTGGTATACAGTATTCAAGGTACCCTGTGTGGTTTACAGTACTCAAGGTAACCTGTGTAGTATACAGTACTCAAGGAACCCTGTGTGGTTTACAGTATTCAAGGTAACCTGTGTGGTATACAGTATTCAAGGTACCCTGTGTGGTTTACAGTACTCAAGGTAACCTGTGTAGTATACAGTACTCAAGGTAACCTGTGTGGTTTACAGTACTCAAGGTAACCTGTGTAGTATACAGTACTCAAGGTAACCTGTGTAGTATACAGTACTCAAGGTACCCTGTGTGGTATACAGTATTCAAGGTACCCTGTGTGGTATACAGTATTCAAGGTACCCTGTGTGGTATACAGTATTCAATGTAACCTGTGTGGTATACAGTATTCAAGGTTACCTGTGTGGTATACAGTATTCAAGGTAACCTGTGTGATATATAGTACTCAAGGTACCCTGTGTGGTATACAGTACTCAAGGAACCCTGTGTGGTATACAGTATTCAAGGTAACCTGTGTGGTATACAGTATTCAAGGTAACCTGTGTGGTATACAGTACTCAAGGAACCCTGTGTGGTATACAGTATTCAAGGTAACCTGTGTGGTATACAGTATTTAAGGTAACCTGTGTGGTATACAGTACTCAAGGTACCCTGTGTGGTATACAGTACTCAAGGTAACCTGTGTGGTTTACAGTATACAAGGTAACCCGTGTGGTATACGGTACTCAAGGTACCCTGTGTGGTATACAGTACTCAAGGTAACCTGTGTGGTATACAGTATACAAGGTAACCCGTGTGGTATACAGTATTCAAGGTACCCTGTGTGGTATACAGTATTCAAGGTAACCTGTGTGGTATACAGTATTCAAGGTAACCTGTGTGGTATACAGTATTCAAGGTACCCTGTGTGGTTTACAGTACTCAAGGTAACCTGTGTAGTATACAGTACTCAAGGTAACCTGTGTGGTATACAGTATTCAAGGTACCCTGTGTGGTTTACAGTACTCAAGGTAACCTGTGTAGTATACAGTACTCAAGGTAACCTGTGTGGTTTACAGTACTCAAGGTAACCTGTGTAGTATACAGTACTCAAGGTAACCTGTGTAGTATACAGTACTCAAGGTACCCTGTGTGGTATACAGTATTCAAGGTACCCTGTGTGGTATACAGTATTCAAGGTACCCTGTGTGGTATACAGTATTCAATGTAACCTGTGTGGTATACAGTATTCAAGGTTACCTGTGTGGTATACGGTACTCAAGGTAACCTGTGTGGTATACAGTACTCAAGGTACCCTGTGTGGTATACAGTACTCAAGGTACCCTGTGTGGTATACAGTACTCAAGGTACCCTGTGTGGTATACAGTACTCAAGGTAACCTGTGTGGTATACAGTATTCAAGGTAACCTGTGTGATATATAGTACTCAAGGTACCCTGTGTGGTATACAGTACTCAAGGAACCCTGTGTGGTATACAGTATTCAAGGTAACCTGTGTGGTATACAGTATTCAAGGTAACCTGTGTGGTATACAGTACTCAAGGAACCCTGTGTGGTATACAGTATTCAAGGTAACCTGTGTGGTATACAGTATTTAAGGTAACCTGTGTGGTATACGGTACTCAAGGTACCCTGTGTGGTATACAGTACTCAAGGTAACCTGTGTGGTTTACAGTATACAAGGTAACCCGTGTGGTATACGGTACTCAAGGTACCCTGTGTGGTATACAGTACTCAAGGTAACCTGTGTGGTATACAGTATACAAGGTAACCCGTGTGGTATACAGTATTCAAGGTACCCTGTGTGGTATACAGTATTCAAGGTAACCTGTGTGGTATACAGTATTCAAGGTAACCTGTGTGGTATACAGTATTCAAGGTACCCTGTGTGGTTTACAGTACTCAAGGTAACCTGTGTAGTATACAGTACTCAAGGTACCCTGTGTGGTATACAGTATTCAAGGTAACCTGTGTGGTTTACAGTACTCAAGGTAACCTGTGTAGTATACAGTACTCAAGGTAACCTGTGTAGTATACAGTACTCAAGGTACCCTGTGTGGTATACAGTATTCAAGGTACCCTGTGTGGTATACAGTATTCAAGGTACCCTGTGTGGTATACAGTATTCAATGTAACCTGTGTGGTATACAGTATTCAAGGTTACCTGTGTAGTATACGGTACTCAAGGTAACCTGTGTGGTATACAGTACTCAAGGTACCCTGTGTGGTATACAGTACTCAAGGTACCCTGTGTGGTATACAGTACTCAAGGTACCCTGTGTGGTATACAGTACTCAAGGTACCCTGTGTGGTATACAGTATTCAAGGTAACCTGTGTGGTATACAGTATTCAAGGTACCCTGTGTGGTATACAGTACTCAAGGTACCCTGTGTGGTATACAGTACTCAAGGTACCCTGTGTGGTATACAGTATTCAAGGTACCCTGTGTGGTATACAGTATTCAATGTAACCTGTGTGATATACAGTATTCAAGGTACCCTGTGTGGTATACAGTACTCAAGGTACCCTGTGTGGTATACAGTATTCAAGGTAACCTGTGTGGTATACAGTATTCAAGGTACCCTGTGTGGTATACAGTACTCAAGGTACCCTGTGTGGTATACAGTACTCAAGGTACCCTGTGTGGTATACAGTATTCAAGGTACCCTGTGTGGTATACAGTATTCAATGTAACCTGTGTGATATACAGTATTCAAGGTACCCTGTGTGGTATACAGTACTCAAGGTACCCTGTGTGGTATACAGTATTCAAGGTAACCTGTGTGGTATACAGTATTCAAGGTAACCTGTGTGGTATACGGTACTCAAGGTAACCTGTGTGGTATACAGTACTCAAGGTAACCTGTGTGGTATACGGTACTCAAGGTAACCTGTGTGGTATACAGTACTCAAGGTAACCTGTGTGGTATACGGTACTCAAGGTAACCTGTGTGATATACAGTATTCAAGGTACCCTGTGTGGTATACAGTATTCAAGGTAACCTGTGTGGTATACAGTACTCAAGGTAACCTGTGTGGTATACAGTATTCAAGGTAACCTGTGTGGTATACGGTACTCAAGGTAACCTGTGTAGTATACAGTATTCAAGGTAACCTGTGTGGTATACAGTATTCAAGGTAACCTGTGTGGTATACAGTACTCAAGGTAACCTGTGTGGTATACGGTACTCAAGGTAACCTGTGTGATATACAGTATTCAAGGTACCCTGTGTGGTTTACAGTACTCAAGGTAACCTGTGTGGTATACAGTACTCAAGGTACCCTGTGTGGTATACAGTACTCAAGGTACCCTGTGTGGTATACAGTACTCAAGGTAACCTGTGTGGTATATAGTACTCAAGGTAACCTGTGTGGTATACAGTACTCAAGGTAACCTGTGTGGTATACAGTACTCAAGGTAACCCTGTGTGGTATACAGTATTCAAGGTAACCTGTGTGGTATACAGTACTCAAGGTAACCTGTGTGATATACAGTATTCAAGGTAACCTGTGTGGTATACAGTATTCAAGGTAACCTGTGTGGTATACAGTATTCAAGGTAACCTGTGTGGTATACAGTATTCAAGGTACCCTGTGTGGTATACAGTACTCAAGGTAACCTGTGTGGTATACGGTACTCAAGGTAACCTGTGTGGTATACAGTACTCAAGGTAACCTGTGTGGTATACAGTACTCAAGGTACCCTGTGTGGTATACAGTACTCAAGGTAACCTGTGTGGTATACAGTATTCAAGGTAACCTGTGTGGTATACAGTACTCAAGGTAACCTGTGTGGTATACAGTACTCAAGGTAACCTGTGTGATATATAGTACTCAAGGTAACCTGTGTGGTATACAGTACTCAAGGTACCCTGTGTGGTATACAGTATTCAAGGTAACCTGTGTGGTATACAGTATTCAAGGTAACCTGTGTGGTATACAGTACTCAAGGTAACCTGTGTGGTATACAGTACTCAAGGTAACCTGTGTGATATATAGTACTCAAGGTAACCTGTGTGGTATACGGTACTCAAGGTAACCTGTGTGGTATACAGTACTCAAGGTAACCTGTGTGGTATACAGTATTCAAGGTAACCTGTGTGATATATAGTACTCAAGGTACCCTGTGTGGTATACAGTACTCAAGGAACCCTGTGTGGTATACAGTATTCAAGGTAACCTGTGTGGTATACAGTATTCAAGGTAACCTGTGTGGTATACAGTACTCAAGGAACCCTGTGTGGTATACAGTATTCAAGGTAACCTGTGTGGTATACAGTATTCAAGGTAACCTGTGTGGTATACAGTACTCAAGGTTACCTGTGTGGTATACAGTACTTAAGGTAACCTGTGTGGAATACAGTATTCAATGTGACCTGTGTGGTTTACAGTATTCAAGGTAACCCGTGTGGTATACGGTACTCAAGGTACCCTGTGTGGTATACAGTACTCAAGGTAACCTGTGTGGTTTACAGTATACAAGGTAACCCGTGTGGTATACGGTACTCAAGGTACCCTATGTGGTATACAGTACTCAAGGTAACCTGTGTGGTATACAGTATACAAGGTAACCCGTGTGGTATACAGTACTCAAGGTACCCTGTGTGGTATACAGTATTCAAGGTAACCTGTGTGGTATACAGTATTCAAGGTAACCTGTGTGGTATACAGTATTCAAGGTACCCTGTGTGGTTTACAGTACTCAAGGTAACCTGTGTAGTATACAGTACTCAAGGTAACCTGTGTGGTATACAGTAATCAAGGTACCCTGTGTGGTTTACAGTACTCAAGGTAACCTGTGTGGTTTACAGTACTCAAGGTAACCTGTGTAGTATACAGTACTCAAGGTAACCTGTGTAGTATACAGTACTCAAGGTACCCTGTGTGGTATACAGTATTCAAGGTACCCTGTGTGGTATACAGTATTCAAGGTACCCTGTGTGGTATACAGTATTCAATGTAACCTGTGTGGTATACAGTATTCAAGGTTACCTGTGTGGTATACGGTACTCAAGGTAACCTGTGTGGTATACAGTACTCAAGGTACCCTGTGTGGTATACAGTATTCAAGGTACCCTGTGTGGTATACAGTACTCAAGGAACCCTGTGTGGTATACAGTATTCAAGGTAACCTGTGTGGTATACAGTATTCAAGGTACCCTGTGTGGTTTACAGTACTCAAGGTAACCTGTGTAGTATACAGTACTCAAGGAACCCTGTGTGGTTTACAGTATTCAAGGTAACCTGTGTGGTATACAGTATTCAAGGTACCCTGTGTGGTATACAGTACTCAAGGTAACCTGTGTAGTATACAGTACTCAAGGTAACCTGTGTGGTTTACAGTACTCAAGGTAACCTGTGTAGTATACAGTACTCAAGGTAACCTGTGTAGTATACAGTACTCAAGGTACCCTGTGTGGTATACAGTATTCAAGGTACCCTGTGTGGTATACAGTATTCAAGGTACCCTGTGTGGTATACAGTATTCAATGTAACCTGTGTGGTATACAGTATTCAAGGTTACCTGTGTGGTATACAGTATTCAAGGTAACCTGTGTGATATATAGTACTCAAGGTACCCTGTGTGGTATACAGTACTCAAGGAACCCTGTGTGGTATACAGTATTCAAGGTAACCTGTGTGGTATACAGTATTCAAGGTAACCTGTGTGGTATACAGTACTCAAGGAACCCTGTGTGGTATACAGTATTCAAGGTAACCTGTGTGGTATACAGTATTTAAGGTAACCTGTGTGGTATACAGTACTCAAGGTACCCTGTGTGGTATACAGTACTCAAGGTAACCTGTGTGGTTTACAGTATACAAGGTAACCCGTGTGGTATACGGTACTCAAGGTACCCTGTGTGGTATACAGTACTCAAGGTAACCTGTGTGGTATACAGTATACAAGGTAACCCGTGTGGTATACAGTATTCAAGGTACCCTGTGTGGTATACAGTATTCAAGGTAACCTGTGTGGTATACAGTATTCAAGGTAACCTGTGTGGTATACAGTATTCAAGGTACCCTGTGTGGTTTACAGTACTCAAGGTAACCTGTGTAGTATACAGTACTCAAGGTAACCTGTGTGGTATACAGTATTCAAGGTACCCTGTGTGGTTTACAGTACTCAAGGTAACCTGTGTAGTATACAGTACTCAAGGTAACCTGTGTGGTTTACAGTACTCAAGGTAACCTGTGTAGTATACAGTACTCAAGGTAACCTGTGTAGTATACAGTACTCAAGGTACCCTGTGTGGTATACAGTATTCAAGGTACCCTGTGTGGTATACAGTATTCAAGGTACCCTGTGTGGTATACAGTATTCAATGTAACCTGTGTGGTATACAGTATTCAAGGTTACCTGTGTGGTATACGGTACTCAAGGTAACCTGTGTGGTATACAGTACTCAAGGTACCCTGTGTGGTATACAGTACTCAAGGTACCCTGTGTGGTATACAGTACTCAAGGTACCCTGTGTGGTATACAGTACTCAAGGTAACCTGTGTGGTATACAGTATTCAAGGTAACCTGTGTGATATATAGTACTCAAGGTACCCTGTGTGGTATACAGTACTCAAGGAACCCTGTGTGGTATACAGTATTCAAGGTAACCTGTGTGGTATACAGTACTCAAGGAACCCTGTGTGGTATACAGTATTCAAGGTAACCTGTGTGGTATACAGTATTTAAGGTAACCTGTGTGGTATACGGTACTCAAGGTACCCTGTGTGGTATACAGTACTCAAGGTAACCTGTGTGGTTTACAGTATACAAGGTAACCCGTGTGGTATACGGTACTCAAGGTACCCTGTGTGGTATACAGTACTCAAGGTAACCTGTGTGGTATACAGTATACAAGGTAACCCGTGTGGTATACAGTATTCAAGGTACCCTGTGTGGTATACAGTATTCAAGGTAACCTGTGTGGTATACAGTATTCAAGGTAACCTGTGTGGTATACAGTATTCAAGGTACCCTGTGTGGTTTACAGTACTCAAGGTAACCTGTGTAGTATACAGTACTCAAGGTACCCTGTGTGGTATACAGTATTCAAGGTAACCTGTGTGGTTTACAGTACTCAAGGTAACCTGTGTAGTATACAGTACTCAAGGTAACCTGTGTGGTTTACAGTACTCAAGGTAACCTGTGTAGTATACAGTACTCAAGGTAACCTGTGTAGTATACAGTACTCAAGGTACCCTGTGTGGTATACAGTATTCAAGGTACTCTGTGTGGTATACAGTATTCAAGGTACCCTGTGTGGTATACAGTATTCAATGTAACCTGTGTGGTATACAGTATTCAAGGTTACCTGTGTAGTATACGGTACTCAAGGTAACCTGTGTGGTATACAGTACTCAAGGTACCCTGTGTGGTATACAGTACTCAAGGTACCCTGTGTGGTATACAGTACTCAAGGTACCCTGTGTGGTATACAGTACTCAAGGTACCCTGTGTGGTATACAGTATTCAAGGTAACCTGTGTGGTATACAGTACTCAAGGTACCCTGTGTGGTATACAGTACTCAAGGTACCCTGTGTGGTATACAGTACTCAAGGTACCCTGTGTGGTATACAGTATTCAAGGTACCCTGTGTGGTATACAGTATTCAATGTAACCTGTGTGATATACAGTATTCAAGGTACCCTGTGTGGTATACAGTACTCAAGGTACCCTGTGTGGTATACAGTATTCAAGGTAACCTGTGTGGTATACAGTATTCAAGGTACCCTGTGTGGTATACAGTACTCAAGGTACCCTGTGTGGTATACAGTACTCAAGGTACCCTGTGTGGTATACAGTATTCAAGGTACCCTGTGTGGTATACAGTATTCAATGTAACCTGTGTGATATACAGTATTCAAGGTACCCTGTGTGGTATACAGTACTCAAGGTACCCTGTGTGGTATACAGTATTCAAGGTAACCTGTGTGGTATACAGTATTCAAGGTAACCTGTGTGGTATACGGTACTCAAGGTAACCTGTGTGGTATACAGTACTCAAGGTAACCTGTGTGGTATACGGTACTCAAGGTAACCTGTGTGGTATACAGTACTCAAGGTAACCTGTGTGGTATACGGTACTCAAGGTAACCTGTGTGATATACAGTATTCAAGGTACCCTGTGTGGTATACAGTATTCAAGGTAACCTGTGTGGTATACAGTACTCAAGGTAACCTGTGTGGTATACAGTATTCAAGGTAACCTGTGTGGTATACGGTACTCAAGGTAACCTGTGTAGTATACAGTATTCAAGGTAACCTGTGTGGTATACAGTATTCAAGGTAACCTGTGTGGTATACAGTACTCAAGGTAACCTGTGTGGTATACGGTACTCAAGGTAACCTGTGTGATATACAGTATTCAAGGTACCCTGTGTGGTTTACAGTACTCAAGGTAACCTGTGTGGTATACAGTACTCAAGGTACCCTGTGTGGTATACAGTACTCAAGGTACCCTGTGTGGTATACAGTACTCAAGGTAACCTGTGTGGTATATAGTACTCAAGGTAACCTGTGTGGTATACAGTACTCAAGGTAACCTGTGTGGTATACAGTACTCAAGGTACCCTGTGTGGTATACAGTATTCAAGGTAACCTGTGTGGTATACAGTACTCAAGGTAACCTGTGTGATATACAGTATTCAAGGTAACCTGTGTGGTATACAGTATTCAAGGTAACCTGTGTGGTATACAGTATTCAAGGTAACCTGTGTGGTATACAGTATTCAAGGTACCCTGTGTGGTATACAGTACTCAAGGTAACCTGTGTGGTATACGGTACTCAAGGTAACCTGTGTGGTATACAGTACTCAAGGTAACCTGTGTGGTATACAGTACTCAAGGTACCCTGTGTGGTATACAGTACTCAAGGTAACCTGTGTGGTATACAGTACTCAAGGTAACCTGTGTGGTATACAGTATTTAAGGTACAATGTGTGGTATACATTACTCAA
Source organism: Mya arenaria (assembly GCF_026914265.1). NCBI lineage: Eukaryota > Metazoa > Mollusca > Bivalvia > Myida > Myidae > Mya > Mya arenaria. The sequence continues at coordinate 5,695,764 of NC_069124.1, forward strand.
GGTACCCTGTGTGGTATACAGTATTCAAGGTACCCTGTGTGGTATACATTACTCAAGGTACCCTGTGTGGTATACAGTATTCAAGGTACCCTGTGTGGTATATAGTATTCAAGGTAACCTGTGTGGTATACAGTATTCAAGGTAACCTGTGTGGTATACAGTATTCAAGGTAACCTGTGTGGTATACAGTATTCAAGGTACCCTGTGTGGTATATAGTATTCAAGGTACCCTGTGTTGTATATAGTACTCAAGGTACCCTGTGTGGTATACAGTACTCAAGGTACCTTGTGTGGTATACAGTACTCAAGGTAACTTGTGTGGTATACAGTACTCAAGGTACCCTGTGTGGTATACAGTATTCAAGGTACCTTGTGTGGTATACAGTATTCAAGGTACCCTGTGTGGTATACAGTACTCAAGGTACCCTGTGTGGTATACAGTACTCAAGGTACCCTGTGTGGTATACAGTATTCAAGGTACCCTGTGTGGTATACAGTACTCAAGGTAACCTGTGTGGTATACAGTATTCAAGGTACCCTGTGTGGTATACAGTACTCAAGGTACCCTGTGTGGTATACAGTACTCAAGGTACCCTGTGTGGTATACAGTATTCAAGGTACCCTGTGTGGTATACAGTACTCAAGGTAACCTGTGTGGTATACAGTATTCAAGGTACCCTGTGTGGTATACAGTATTCAAGGTAACCTGTGTGGTATACAGTATTCAAGGTAACCTGTGTGGTATACAGTATTCAAGGTACCCTGTGTGGTATACAGTATTCAAGGTAACCTGTGTGGTATACAGTATTCAAGGTACCCTGTGTGGTATACGGTACTCAAGGTAACCTGTGTGGTATACAGTATTCAAGGTAACCTGTGTGGTATACGGTACTCAAGGTAACCTGTGTGGTATACAGTACTCAAGGTACCCTGTGTGGTATACGGTACTCAAGGTACCCTGTGTAGTATACAGTATTCAAGGTAACCTGTGTGGTATACAGTACTCAAGGTACCCTGTGTGGTATACGGTACTCAAGGTAACCTGTGTGGTATATAGTACTCAAGGTAAACTGTGTGGTATACAGTATTCAAGGTACCCTGTGTGGTATACGGTACTCAAGGTACCCTGTGTGGTATATAGTACTCAAGGTAAACTGTGTGGTATACAGTATTCAAGGTAACCTGTGTGGTATACAGTATTCAAGGTAACCTGTGTGGTATACAGTATTCAAGGTAACCTGTGTGGTATACAGTATTCAAGGTAACCTGTGTAGTATACAGTATTCAAGGTACCCTGTGTGGTATACAGTATTCAAGGTAACCTGTGTGGTATACAGTACTCAAGGTAACCTGTGTGGTATACAGTACTCAAGGTAACCTGTGTGGTATACAGTACTCAAGGTACCCTGTGTGGTATACAGTACTCAAGGTAACCTGTGTAGTATACAGTACTCAAGGTACCCTGTGTGGTATACAGTACTCAAGGTACCCTGTGTGGTATACAGTACTCAAGGTAACCTGTGTGGTATACAGTATTCAAGGTAACCTGTGTGGTATACAGTACTCAAGGTAACCTGTGTGGTATACAGTACTCAAGGTAACCTGTGTGGTATACAGTACTCAAGGTACCCTGTGTGATATACAGTACTCAAGGTACCCTGTGTGGTATACAGTATTCAAGGTAACCTGTGTGGTATACAGTATTCAAGGTACCCTGTGTGGTATACAGTACTCAAGGTACCCTGTGTGGTATACAGTATTCAAGGTACCCTGTGTGATATACAGTACTCAAGGTACCCTGTGTGGTATACAGTATTCAAGGTAACCTGTGTGGTATACAGTACTCAAGGTACCCTGTGTGGTATACAGTATTCAAGGTAACCCGTGTGGTATACAGTACTCAAGGTAACCTGTGTGGTATACAGTATTCAAGGTACCCTGTGTGGTATACAGTATTCAAGGTACCCTGTGTGGTATACAGTACTCAAGGTACCCTGTGTGGTATACAGTACTCAAGGTACCCTGTGTGGTATACAGTACTCAAGGTAACCTGTGTGGTATACAGTACTCAAGGAACCCTGTGTGGTATACAGTACTCAAGGTAACCTGTGTAGTATACAGTACTCAAGGTACCCTGTGTGGTATACAGTACTCAAGGTAACCTGTGTGGTATACAGTACTCAAGGTAACCTGTGTGGTATACAGTACTCAAGGTACCCTGTGTGGTATACAGTACTCAAGGTACCCTGTGTGGTATACAGTACTCAAGGTACCCTGTGTGGTATACAGTATTCAAGGTAACCTGTGTGGTATACAGTATTCAAGGTAACCTGTGTGGTATATAGTACTCAAGGTAACCTGTGTGATATACAGTATTCAAGGTACCCTGTGTGGTATACAGTATTCAAGGTAACCTGTGTGGTATACAGTATTCAAGGTAACCTGTGTGGTATACAGTACTCAAGGTACCCTGTGTGGTATACAGTACTCAAGGTAACCTGTGTGGTATACAGTACTCAAGGTACCCTGTGTGGTATACAGTACTCAAGGTACCCTGTGTGGTATACAGTATTCAAGGTACCCTGTGTGATATATAGTACTCAAGGTAACCTGTGTGGTATACGGTACTCAAGGTAACCTGTGTGGTATACAGTATTCAAGGTAACCTGTGTGGTATACAGTACTCAAGGTAACCTGTGTAGTATACGGTATTCAAGGTAACCTGTGTGGTATACAGTATTCAAGGTAACCTGTGTGGTATACGGTACTCAAGGTAACCTGTGTGGTATACAGTACTCAAGGTAACCTGTGTGGTATACGGTACTCAAGGTAACCTGTGTGATATACAGTATTCAAGGTAACCTGTGTGGTATACAGTATTCAAGGTAACCTGTGTGGTATACAGTACTCAAGGTAACCTGTGTGGTATACAGTATTCAAGGTAACCTGTGTGGTATACGGTACTCAAGGTAACCTGTGTAGTATACAGTATTCAAGGTAACCTGTGTGGTATACAGTATTCAAGGTAACCTGTGTGGTATACAGTACTCAAGGTAACCTGTGTGGTATACGGTACTCAAGGTAACCTGTGTGATATACAGTATTCAAGGTACCCTGTGTGGTATACAGTACTCAAGGTAACCTGTGTGGTATATAGTATTCAAGGTACCCTGTGTGATATACAGTACTCAAGGTAACCCGTGTGGTATACGGTACTCAAGGTACCCTGTGTGGTATACAGTATTCAAGGTAACCCGTGTGGTATACGGTACTCAAGGTACCCTGTGTGGTATACAGTATTCAAGGTAACCTGTGTGGTATACAGTACTCAAGGTAACCTGTGTGGTATATAGTATTCAAGGTAACCCGTGTGGTATACAGTACTCAAGGTAACCCGTGTGGTATACAGTACTCAAGGTAACCTGTGTGGTATACAGTACTCAAGGTAACCTGTGTGGTATACAGTACTCAAGGTACCCTGTGTGGTATACAGTACTCAAGGTAACCTGTGTGGTATACAGTACTCAAGGTACCCTGTGTGGTATACAGTACTCAAGGTAACCTGTGTGGTATACAGTATTCAAGGTAACCTGTGTGGTATACAGTATTCAAGGTACTCTGTGTGGTATACAGTGCTCAAGGTAACCTGTGTGGTATACAGTATTCAAGGTAACCTGTGTAGTATACAGTATTCAAGGTAACCTGTGTGTTATACAGTACTCAAGGTAACCTGTGTGGTATACAGTACTCAAGGTAACCTGTGTGGTATACAGTATTCAAGGTACCCTGTGTGGTATACAGTATACAAGGTACCCTGTGTGGTATACAGTATTCAAGGTAACCTGTGTGGTAAACTGTATTCAAGGTGTACTCAAGGTAACCTGTGTGGTATACAGTACTCAAGGTAACCTGTGTGGTATACAGTATTCAAGGTAACCTGTGTGGTATACAGTACTCACGGAAAGCTGTGTGGTATACAGTACTCAAGGTAACCTGTGTGGTATACAGTACTCAGGGCAACCTGTGTGGTAAACTGTATTCAAGGTGTACTCAAGGTAACCTGTGTGGTTTACAGTACTCAAGGAACCTGTGTGGTATACAGTACTCAAGGTAACCCGTGTGGTATACAGTACTCAAGGTAACCTGTGTGGTATACAGTACTCAAGGTAACTTGTGTGGTATACAGTACTCAAGGTAACCTGTGTGGAATACAGTACTCCAGGTAACCTGTGTGGTATTTAGTACTCAAGGTAACCTGTGTGGTATACAGTACTCAAGGTAACCTGTGTGGTATACAGTACTCAAGGTAACCTGTGTGATATACAGTACTCAAGGTACCCTGTGTGGTATACAGTACTCAAGGTAACCTGTGTGGTATACAGTATTCAAGGTACCCTGTGTGGTATACAGTATTCAAGGTAACCTGTGTGATATATAGTACTCAAGGTAACCTGTGTGGTATACAGTACTCAAGGTAACCTGTGTGGTATACAGTATTCAAGGTAACCTGTGTGGTATACAGTACTCAAGGTAACCTGTGTAGTATACAGTATTCAAGGTAACCTGTGTGGTATACAGTATTCAAGGTAACCTGTGTGGTATACGGTACTCAAGGTAACCTGTGTGGTATACAGTACTCAAGGTAACCTGTGTGGTATACGGTACTCAAGGTAACCTGTGTGGTATACAGTACTCAAGGTAACCTGTGTGGTATACGGTACTCAAGGTAACCTGTGTGATATACAGTATTCAAGGTACCCTGTGTGGTATACAGTATTCAAGGTAACCTGTGTGGTATACAGTACTCAAGGTAACCTGTGTGGTATACAGTATTCAAGGTAACCTGTGTGGTATACAGTACTCAAGGTAACCTGTGTAGTATACAGTATTCAAGGTAACCTGTGTGGTATACAGTACTCAAGGTAACCTGTGTGGTATACAGTACTCAAGGTAACCTGTGTGGTATACGGTACTCAAGGTAACCTGTGTGGTATACGGTACTCAAGGTAACCTGTGTGATATACAGTATTCAAGGTACCCTGTGTGGTATACAGTACTCAAGGTAACCTGTGTGGTATATAGTATTCAAGGTACCCTGTGTGATATACAGTACTCAAGGTAACCCGTGTGGTATACAGTACTCAAGGTAACCTGTGTGGTATACAGTACTCAAGGTAACCTGTGTGGTATACAGTACTCAAGGTACCCTGTGTGGTATACAGTACTCAAGGTAACCTGTGTGGTATACAGTACTCAAGGTAACCTGTGTGGTATACAGTACTCAAGGTAACCTGTGTGGTATACAGTATTCAAGGTAACCTGTGTGGTATACAGTATTCAAGGTACTCTGTGTGGTAAACAGTGCTCAAGGTAACCTGTGTGGTATACAGTATTCAAGGTAACCTGTGTAGTATACAGTATTCAAGGTAACCTGTGTGGTATACAGTACTCAAGGTAACCTGTGTGGTATACAGTACTCAAGGTAACCTGTGTGGTATACAGTATTCAAGGTACCCTGTGTGGTATACAGTATACAAGGTACCCTGTGTGGTATACAGTATTCAAGGTAACCTGTGTGGTAAACTGTATTCAAGGTGTACTCAAGGTAACCTGTGTGGTATACAGTACTCAAGGTAACCTGTGTGGTATACAGTATTCAAGGTAACCTGTGTGGTATACAGTACTCACGGAAACCTGTGTGGTATACAGTACTCAAGGTAACCTGTGTGGTATACAGTACTCAGGGCAACCTGTGTGGTAAACTGTATTCAAGGTGTACTCAAGGTAACCTGTGTGGTTTACAGTACTCAAGGAACCTCTGTGGTATACAGTACTCAAGGTAACCCGTGTGGTATACAGTACTCAAGGTAACCTGTGTGGTATACAGTACTCAAGGTAACTTGTGTGGTATACAGTACTCAAGGTAACCTGTGTGGAATACAGTACTCCAGGTAACCTGTGTGGTATTTAGTACTCAAGGTAACCTGTGTGGTATACAGTACTTAAGGTAACCTGTGTGGTATACAGTACTCAAGGTAACCTGTGTGGTATACGGTACTCAAGGTAACCTGTGTGGTATACAGTACTCAAGGAACCCTGTGTGGTATACAGTACTCAAGGAACCCTGTGTGGTATACAGTACTCAAGGAACCCTGTGTGGTATACAGTATTCAAGGTAACCTGTGTGGTATACAGTATTCAAGGTAACCTGTGTGGTATATAGTACTCAAGGAACCCTGTGTGGTATACAGTACTCAAGGAACCCTGTGTGGTATACAGTATTCAAGGTAACCTGTGTGGTATATAGTACTCAAGGTAACCTGTGTGGTATATAGTACTCAAGGTACCCTGTGTGGTATACAGTACTCAAGGAACCCTGTGTGGTATACAGTATTCAAGGTAACCTGTGTGGTATACAGTACTCAAGGAACCCTGTGTGGTATACAGTATTCAAGGTAACCTGTGTGGTATACAGTACTCAAGGTACCCTGTGTGGTATACAGTATTCAAGGTAACCTGTGTGGTATACAGTATTCAAGGTAACCTGTGTGATATACAGTATTCAAGGTAACCTGTGTGGTATACAGTACTCAAGGTACCCTGTGTGATATACAGTATTCAAGGTACCCTGTGTGGTATACAATACTCAAGGTAACCTGTGTGGTATACAGTATTCAAGGTAACCTGTGTGGTATACAGTACTCAAGGTAACCTGTGTGGTATACGGTACTCAAGGTACCCTGTGTGGTATACAGTATTCAAGGTAACCTGTGTGGTATACAGTACTCAAGGTACCCTGTGATGTATAGAGTATTCGAGGTAACCTGTGTGGTATACGGTACTCAATGTAACCTGTGTGGTATACAGTACTCAAGGTAACCTGTGTGGTATACAGTATTCAAGGTAACCTGTGTGGTATACAGTATTCAAGGATTTCTTATGGACTACTCAGAACTTGTATGTAAGACTGAAGAAGTGGTTGTCCTGTTAGCGCACTGGTTAGCGCACTCGCTTCTCACTAAGGCAACCCAGGTTCGATTCCCGACCTGGGCACATGTGAGTTTGGTAAGTGGTTACCAAGCCAGACATGTGGATTTCTCCGGGTACTCTGGTTTCCCCCACAACCACAAGACCTCACATTCGTGCAACATGTGCCAACGAGAGTGACATAGTATAAGCTATCATAGCTTTCCTCACAATCGTTGTAAAATATATTATGTTTAAACTTAGACTGAAGAGGTTGGTATGCAGATCTTCAAATCTGAAATTATTTTAAATGCAGACTCTCGAATTGTTAATTATTATCTGCTACACCAGATCAGACAGAGATTGAAGGAATATTTTGTACACAACGGGGACAAGTCATACACATATGTATCATTATCCTTACCAGTGCATTCAACACAGCCACCAGAAAAAGAAGTGTAATTACGATCCATAGACAGCAGCTCCTGCCTCCACGTAGACCAGTCTGCTCATAATCATCCTCATCCACCAATATATAACCATCGGCCTGGCTACTGGAGGGTCGGGTTGAACGATGGCGAAGTGTCACTTGGTCGTCCGCCATTGTATGTCAAGTCATTTCTTATGAACATAAAGAAGTGAACCTAAAACACCAATTTTTGAATTTAAATATAAAAATCTGATAATAATCTGATATTTTGTTAGCAGTCTTATATTACTGGTTTCCATGGATTTTCGCCAAAAATGGCTTGTTTCAAGACAAAAAATAAAAAAAGTTGTCAAAATGTTTAATCAGTGAGAGTGCAGCTTTAAAATAAAAATAATTATAGCCATTTATAGAAAAATACATTTATATTCATTTGTAGTCCATATAAACAGACGCTTCAGAGTCTTTGACAATTTTTTATTTGGCGACTCTATGTGTCCATATCCCACTTGTTGTGTTGTTGTCCTAGCCAAGAATGACAGATCCCAGAGCTAAGTATATTGAGCGGAACGATAACAGGCACCTGCTAGATGGTTTCAAAATGGTGTTGCTTTATTGACAGAAGTCGATCTAAATTAAACTAATTATTTGTGTTTCATAAAAAACTTATGTGTAATAAGTTAAAGGTATTGGCTAAAATAATTAAGTGTAACTTTTATGTTTTTATTTCAAAGTGAAGTACTTATTATTGTGGAGTTACAGTTGAAGAATATATTTTACATTGATATGGAATAGTCGACGTGTGGCGTTTAAGGAACAAAATATCCAAATTTAAAAAAAGTTCCCTTAACGCGCATTATTGTGGCTAATCCATTTGCTAATAGAAATCTTTTGCAAAAATAATTCATATTGTTTAATAACGCTCGAACTATTTCGGCCAAACGTACATTTATGTGCAAAATACATAAAAAATGTAAAAATAAACTTACTAAAGTTTTCTCAGCTTCAGCAACCTATTTCTAAAAACCTGCACCGTACAGCCTTGCATTATCTCGAAAATTCAGGAATTGTGCACATGTTAACACATATTCATTTATCCTCCTTATATGCGATTATTTAAATGCAGAAAGTCAAACTTCGATTTCTCTATAAAAATATTAAAATGCGCAGAAAAGTTTTGCTTGGCATATAAATGCAATATATACAATACGGCACCTACTTTTGTAAAGAGGAAATTCCTCATGTGGATAGCTTTGGTTTTGTAGCTAAGGACGCCTAAAGAAAATCATTTTGTTTTTGCACAAATTAACAATGGAAAAAAGCTATTAAGGTTTTTGCTATGTAGTAATTTCATATGTTTATTGCTAGTTTGGAATGTGTTATGATAAATTTAATAACACTGAAATGAATGGGTACATTTCAGAAACTAACAAAAAAATATTTTTAATTATCCTTATTTCATGTTTAATTTTAGTTCATCTTCATGTCTTTCTATCTCATTACAAGACTCGTTCATTTTTAAGATTTTGGTATTGTAACTGTCAGTTAACAAACATGAGAATGGTTGATTCAATGATTAAGAGCTGAATACTCTCGCCATTTGGAGAAAGTAAAACCCTTGTTGAGACTTCAGCCTCAGGGGAATCCTTATTTAAATCATAAAATGTAGTATTTAAAATGTTTGTCAGAGTCCTAAGTGTTGTATTTAATACGAATAATGTTACAAATTATTTTCCATTGCAATAGAGTTATTATATAATGTTTATGTCTAAAATGGACCCAGGTCGCTGTACATCATACCATACACTTTTAGTATACCGGTAGCCTTTCAGTATTGTTATTTTGTTGTTGCTACAAACATATGAAATTATGTTTATGCAATCATATCTAAAAAAGGCTAATTTTAATGTTATCGAAGTTTAATCTGTATTACACATATCGTGTACAGCAGATGAATCATCTATAAAATCATTTTAAACTTAAAATGTGGTTAAATGTTAAACATTTTCAAAATTGTATGCACTCTTATGTTAGATATTTATTTTTTACTTTAAACTGTTAATGATAAATAAATTTCAACAAGTGTACAAAACGGTGTACTGGTGTGGTCTTCTTGTCATAATACTATGATTGACTTGTAGAGTCGTCAAACTAAAAAGTATGCACATTAGTTGTGGACAACAGATGACCCCTATTAACTGTCATGGCTATATCAGAATGAATGTTAAAAGACAGGAAATGGTTTAAGATATGTTAAATGTAATATATTGTTTTGTATTATGATAACAATTTCCATTTGTTTATTCTTCAGGTGCGATGAACAAAGAACAGCAGCTGCATCTTGCAGTGAAGGACAATGATGTTTCGACAGTGGAGTCCCTGTTGATAGCTGGGGTTGACATTAACTGTCTGTTTTATGGATGGACACCATTACAATATGCTATTAGTTTGGGTATATTATTCAATTTACACATAAAAGCTGTAGTGTACTATTTTATCTTCGTTATTTTCTAGAGATAAAAGTTTTCACTAAAAGGCATACAACCACTACATAAGAGCCAGGGGTTATACTCAGTAGTTAATACATTTAATGTTATGACTAATACAAATATTTGAATGAGATTTATATGTAAGACGACTGACTTAAGACTAAGACTAAAATACACTGATGTACAGGTGTGACAGTTCTTTAAATTCTTAAGCAGTCAATCATGGAACTTTGGTGTTTCTTTATGTAATCTAAGTACAACTGCCAAGCAGATTATCAGTAAGAAGGCAGTAACCCCTTCTTTCGCAAATTAATATATTTTGATATGTATGTGTGGTATGTCTATGGTGTTACGTATGTGTGGTATGTCTATGGTGTTATGTATGTGTGGTATGTCTGTGGTGTTATGTATGTGTGGTATGTCTATGGTGTTATGTATGTGTGGTATGTCTGTGGTGTTATGTATGTGTGGTATGTCTATGGTGTTATGTATGTGTGGTATGTCTATGGTGTTATGTATGTGTGGTATGTCTGTGGTGTTATGTATGTGTGGTATGTCTATGGTGTTATGTATGTGTGGTATGTCTATGGTGTTATGTATGTGTGGTATGTCTATGGTGTTATGTATGTGTGGTATGTCTATGGTGTTATGTATGTGTGGTATGTCTATGGTGTTATGTATGTGTGGTATGTCTATGGTGTTATGTATGTGTGGTATGTCTATGGTGTTATGTATGTGTGGTATGTCTATGGTGTTATGTATGTGTGGTATGTCTATGGTGTTATGTATGTGTGGTATGTCTATGGTGTTATGTATGTGTGGTATGTCTATGGTGTTATGTATGTGGTATGCCTTTGTTGTTTTGTCTGTTCTGAATCCCTCATTTGGTGTCTGTTGGGCTTTGACCTAATGCCTTAAAACAGGGTCATCATACAATGCAAACTTGTTTTGGGACGAGGCTTTTCTGTGTAGGTAGTTTTTAGCTCGACTATTCGAAGAATTAGGAGAGCTATACTACTCACCCTGCTGACGGCGTCTTCGGCGTCACACCTTGGTTAAGGTTTTGCATGTAAGCGACTTTAAGTCATTATCTCAGTAAATACATCATTTATTGCATTGAAACTTTGGATATGTATTCCCAACTATCTAACCTACAAAATTAATAAAGTTAAATAACACTTATTTGAATATAATGCAAATAATGGGCCTTTATTATTTGACTTATAAATTCTGGTTAAGGTTTTGCATGTAAGCACACTTAGGTAAATATCTCAGCAACTGCTTGAAGTATTGCATTGAGACTTTATTCAATGATACTCAACCATCCAATCTACTTAAATAACCAAGTAAGATAACTCTAGTTTGCATTAAATTCAAATAAAAGCATCACTCTAATTAAATTTTCAAGTGATACATGCATGTTTGGCTAAAACTTTTCAATCCTTACACTGAAAGCGCGGAATAGTCGAGCGTGCTGTCTCTGTGACAGCTCTTGTTATTAACAATGATTTTGAGCTTTTTACCAGATAAACAATTGATATATATAGCAATATAATACAATATTATTTTCCCACCATCAGGCAATGAATCCTTGTCATTATTGCTGATTGAGAAAGGTGCTGACATTCAGAAGCTGCATCACAAAACTGATGGATGCCCATTTGAAGGTGCTATCAAGAAGAAACTACCAAAGGTATGAAGACAGTTTACGAAGAAGCTTTTTCAAGGCTTAATTTAGACTTGTCATTTTAAAAGATTTTATAACCCTGACCCTTTGCACAAGTTCTGTGTGTGTGGAATTACCCAATGGCGCCATGGCTGGTAAAAACTAAGTCAGGTGTTACCTGCCCCTGACACTATGAGTGAATGACATACATGTATGATACCAGTCGGCAAAATTAAGATTTGGTTAAGCAAGCCAGAAGTCTATATAATAGTCATTACTAACAACTAATTTTGAAAAAGATAATGTTATTGAGTTCTTCCTTTAAGCTGACAAATTATGTTCATATTGCAGTTATATTGATACACAAGTTATAAGCCATGAATATATATTATATAGAGTAGACATAACAAAACCCAGATAGTTTTACAAGCTTGGTTCTGGTTCTAGGCTTGTACTTATTTTGATAATCGGATATTTTATATAAATACATATTTGATACACTTTACTTGAATTAACTTTTGTTATTCTCACTAAGTAGAATTCTAATTTCTGTGTTTTACAGGTTATTCAAGCACTACTTGAAAAGGGCGTGGACCCTAACAAGGTTCTAAGTAATGGGAGTCCTGCATTATTTACAGCATTGGAAAAAGAAAATAAACACATCATGAAAGTCTTAATAAATGGTACCAGTTAATATTATGGTAGACTCTTATAATTTTACTTTATTATTTAACATGAAGCTTTTATAAAAGAAAGCTCTTTTGCTGCATCATAGACCTTATTGAATAAACTTAAGTGCAGTTTAGTTTTCAAGAAGTATTTATGTAATTAGTATTTTTTTCTTACAATTGGTCAAATTATTTTGCAGAACATACATGTATGTATATAGAATTTAACAAAGGATTTTTCTTGTACCTCGTATGCAACCATAACTGATGCTTTAACTGTTCTTATTGCCAGCAATGATATCAGATCTGTGAAAGAGAATTCATATATATTTTCGTACTTTTTTCTAGAAAAAGCCAATGTCAATATACTGAACAAAAATGGGGAATCAGCTCTATTTCTTGCAAGTAGAGACGGTCTGTCTGACATTGTTCAGATACTTCTTGAGGCCGGGGCAGACATGGACATTCAGGTAAACATATCGTTGGATATTTACTGGCTTAAGCAGTTAATGAAATCTCATTGTAAGAGTTCATTTTGTCAAAGATAATTCTTAATTTTGATAAAACTTTTGTATCTTATTTCATTCGGGTGGATATTGTAACTTTAAGTTTAAGAAGATTTGGATAAATACCTTATACTTATCACTGATTTCTTAGAATTTAGAGTATATTTGTTTGAAGATTCCTACACGTATGCTTTCTGATGTGTGAAGGTTTTTAAAAAATTATATTGTCAAGTTGTTCACCTTTTACAGATAATGGTGTTAGCTACATATCAATATTTTTGTAAGAGACCACTGTGTACATATTTGTTTTGGAAATATTAACGATTTTGTCCTTTACAGAGTGCAGAGACAGGGTTCCAGACTCCATTGATAGTGGCCACAGCAAATGAGCATAACAAAGTTGTAAAGCTTCTTCTGAGGGTAAGTAGCTCTTTGAAATAGTCTTCATGTAGTACTCAATGTTACACAGTCATACACATTTTGCAAGCAGGGTATTAAATAAGTTGTTTCTTTTTATTGTGTAAATTTTTCTCACACAAGTTTATTAAGTACATTGTCATAATTTACTATACCAGCAGAAAGATATATCACAGTTTGCATTTTGCCCGTCTTATCATGTCACATCCCCTTACAAAACATTGTTGCGTGTAGCTCCAAAACTAATTGAATCTACACACATGAAGTTTCATATCAATGTTGGCCAGCATGGGAAATGGTGCATCAGTGATTTCTAAGATGTTGCACTTAGTCTAACAAGAGTTATGGCCCTTTAATTAGAAAAAAGTCTGAAAAGTATTGTGATGCATGTAGCTCCGAAAGTAGTGCATCTACACACATGAAGCTTCATATCAATGTTGGCCAGCATGGGAAATGGTGCATCAGTGATTTCTAAGATGTTGCACTTCGTCTAACAAGGGTTATGGCCCTTTAATGAGGAAAAAAGGTCTGAAAAGTATTGTGATGCATGTAGCTCAGAAAGTAGTGCATCTACACACATGAAGTTTCGTATCAATGTTGGTCAGTGTAGGAAATGGTGCATCAGTGATTTCTAAGATGTTGCACTCAGTCTAACAAGAGTTATGGCCCCTTAATGAGGAAAAAACTCTGAAAAGTATTGTGATGCATGTAGCTGGGAAAGTAGTGCATCTACACACATGGCACTTGACAGGAAGGATGGTCAGCATGGGAATCGTGCACTTTCAATTTGTGTGACATCTGGCTTTGTCTTATAAGAGACATGGCCCTTGAATGAACTTTACAGAAATGTATGTCAGTATTAGCAATGGTGCACCTGCAATATGTTTGACATTTGACTCGGTCTAACAAAAGTTAGCCCTTAGCCAAAATTTATCAGAAAAACTTAAAGGCTGAAATAACAATTTTTTGCTCTGTGGAGCCATATCTTTGTATTGGTTAGCTAATTTTCAAATAGAAGGATGGTTTTTGGATGCCTGCAGTAGTTTGGAGATGTGAGCCCAGAAAGATGACCACCTACAACAATCATAATAATCTGTCTATCAGCAGCCGTATTACATATACATACTAGGAATATTTCACAAACTTTTTATTTCCATTCCATCTACTTTGCCTACTCAGTCGAGGGATATCAATTCAACAAATTTGCTTGTTACTTCTGTGATAACTTTAAGTTACAATTATCTTCATCTTCAAAAATCTTCATTGCAAAAATAACTGTTACAACCACAGCAGAAAATAGATCTCTTTATATATGCAAAATAACAATGTTTCAAACAAATTAATATTTGCCATTCTCAGAAAAACTGCAACACAAACCTGCAAGACAGTGACAGCTGGACGGCCCTCTGGCACGCATATAGCAACAGTGATGAGGACATGATGAATCTGCTCCTCAAATCCGGAGCTGCCAAGGACATACCTGATGCTGATGGGCAAACCATTCTGCAGGATGCTACTGACAACGAGGATGACAGTGTCATTGAACTGATTACAAGATTCACCCGATCTTGGACCAACTGATGATAAGAATAATGTAGAGATAATTATTTTTGAATCCTGGTTTTTAAGATAGACTGCAGTAGTCTGCAACTATTGCTTGCAACCTCTTAAAAGCGTAGGAGCACAGTTGAGTTGTATATGTTTGATGCAAATTCAACTTTTTTATTGTAAAAATTATGTTTGCTTTGTTCTACAGTGTAGCTTGTTATTTTTTTAGTGATACATGTGTGAAGCTTATAAGCATAGGTCCATAGCAGTGTTAAAACCATAAATTTTCAGGTAAACTGCTTGCAAATAACGAATTTAACATGTTCAAACTGATTATTTCATTGGATGTGTAAAATAGAGATTACTCCATTGTGTTTTAGATGTAGATCATGGCTTTGCTTAATCAAACAAAAAACTAATGTTTCAAATAAAGCAGAATGTTGAACACTTGGACCACAAAATGAAATGTATGTTACTATCCAATGTATAAAGCTACATGATCAAAGGAATTAGATGTAATTATGCACTTGTAAATTTAATGTGATATTTTAGTATATATATTTTCATAAATTGCACTTACATTAGTATCTTGTGTACATGCATATCATATCTTGCATATACCCATACCTATATATCCATAGTTTTATGTGATGTTTAATACAATTATCTATCTCTTCTAACATTTGTGTTCAGACTAATACATTTTTTTAGCTTGACTATTCTAAGAATAAGGAGAGCTATACTACGCACCCTAGTGTCAGCAGTGGCGACGGCGTCACACCTTGGGCAAGGTTTTCCATGTAAGCAGCTTTATGTCATTATCTCAGCATATACATCATGTATTGCACTGAAACTTTAGATATGTGTTCCCAACTGTCCAATCTATTTAATTAATGAAGTTTGGTTGACACTGTTTTAATTATAATGCAAATAATGGGCCTGTATTGTTCAACTTGGAAATTCTTGTTAAGGTTTTGCATGTAAGCACACATAGGATAATATCTCAGCAACTACTTGATGTATTGCATTGAGACTTTATACAGTGGTATTCAACCATCCAACCTACTAAAATAACCAAGTATGATAACTCTATTTTGAATCAAATGTTAATTATGGCCCTTTATTATTCAACTTAGAAGTCAGGTTAAGGTTTTGCATGTTACCATATTTAAGTCAATGTCTCAGGAAATACATAGCGTATTGCATTGAAACTTAAGACATGTGTTCCCAACTATCCATGCAAAGTATTTGATTAATCTTGCATGTAATGCAAAATATTGCTCTTATTATTTGACTTAGAATTTCTGGTAAAGGTTTTGCATGTAAGCACACAGGTTAATATCAGCAACTACTTGATGTACTGCATTGATATTTTACACAATGGTACTCAACCATCCAACTTACTTGAAAAACTAAGTTAGATAACTCTATTTAGCATACAATGCTTATTATTGCCCTTTTTTATTGGACATTCTGGTTAAAGTTTTGCATATAACCACATTTTGCATGTAATCCAATTTTACAGTGATCCATGCATGTTTCACCAAAACCATGCAATCCTTTAACTAAAAAGCGATGGAATAGTCGAGCGGGCTGTCTAGGTGACAGAACATGTCATTTCTCATAGTTACATGTGTTCAAATTAACTTACTAATTTAGAAGTAATACCAAAAATATGTAACACTGTAATTTATTAGGTGCAAGGCAATAAAGAAAGAAATTCCAAACAAGTTTTGTTCTTTTGTTTTGAAAATAAGGATACTTGATGCAACCATTGATGTATCTGAATGCCAGGGGTGGTGCATGTTTACATAACATTGGGATGTACATATTGGAAACATTGATAACTTTGTGGCCATAAACAGCTGGCCAAAAATTGATATTGCCGTGCTGGTGTTTACCACTGTCAGATATTGCCCTCTTGTTGATATCGTTCATTACCATTGATATTGTCGTGCTGGTGTTTACCACTGTCAGATATTGCCCTCTTGTTGATATTGTTTATTACCACTGATATTGCCATGCTGGTGTTTACCACTGTCAGATATTGCCCTCTTGTTGATTTCGTTTCTTACCACTGAAAGCCCTATTGTTGCTTACCACGGATATTGCTTCTTTGTCGATTATCACTGATGTTGCCGTCTTGTTAATTTTGTTCATTACCTCTTATATTCCCCTACCGTTGTAATAACCATCGATATTGCCCTCTTGTTGATCACCACTGGTATCACACTCTTGTTGATCATGAGTGACTGCCCTATTGTTGATTACCATGGATATTGACCTATTGTTGATTATTACTGAAATTGCCCTCTTGTTGATATTGTTCATTACCATTGATATTGGTTATTGTCATTGAAATTGCTCTCTTGTTGATATTCTTCATTACCATTGATATTGGTTATTGTCATTAATGCTCTCTTGTTGATATTCTTCATTACTATTGATATTGGTAATTCTCATTGAAATTGCTCTCTTGTTGATATTCTTCATTACCATTGATATTGGTTATTCTCATTAAAATTGCTCTCTTGTTGATTTATTATGATTGTCACTGCTTCAAAACAATCTGAATACCAAGCTCAGAATCAAGCTTGGTAGACACCTAGACTGGTGTCAACATGTAAGTTATGTGTAAAAGTCAAGACCATTAGATTGAAAGGATAATTTATTTTGTAAAAATGTCCTGTACAAAAATAATAATAAAATGTCTCCGAAATAAAAGTATTTACAATGTAGATTTTGCAAGGATATAATAATGAGTAAATATACAGCACTACTGTTGTTTCATAAGTATATAAGTATCAAATGTGATGAGACATATATTACTTCATTTCACAACAAATAAGACAATTGACAGATGCCGTGTAATATTCCTGTTTAATTTTAAACATGGCTTAAGCAGATGAATAATTTTAAATTTTCAAAATAATGTTGTTTTTCTCCCAGTTTCTAATTCTTCTACTAGATACAGCTACGGGTGAGTAAGATATATGTCTGACTTTGTTAGACTTCTTACAATGTATACAAGATTGAATATATAATGTCAAAATGATCATGTGACTATATAAATGTACAATAAAAGATGAATGGAATGTTTAATATATTACAAGTTTACAGATGCATATTTACAACTTATCAGACCTTTGTGTACTTGTATCTTATACAATGTCCCTTATTGGTTTGTATGAGGTATGTTTGTCCTTCATACATTAGAATGTAACTAATACTTTTTTTTTTGTTCCAATGTAAATCCTCCCTCCACAGATAATGAAATTATTTGTCAAACAGACAATCAGATGTTAATGTCATAAGCTGAACTTTACACTATTTAAACGATAATTATTTTCTGTTCAATTTAACACATTTTAGGGAGGAAAGCCCTCAGAGTCTGTCATTAAAACAATAATCACTTATGTCTTCTATTTGATTCTTCAACTCCTCAAAAAGAACACAATAGCTTGTGAGTTAGTAATATCCGAGTCCTTTTCTCTTTTTCTCCCCAGCAAAGCGCAGCTCTCTGTCTGTCTGTTCAATGATTTCCTGCTTCCGGGCCATCAGGATTACAACAAAGGTGATCTGAAAAAAACATTGTGTTAAGATTATCTGGATCTAATATACCTAAAGCCGCAGGATCATACAAGGGGACAACACAATCAAGATCTGTACAGAATTGAATATGAAACCCTGAAGCCTGTACATGATATCACTTTCTTGATAATGAAATATGAATACAACTCTTTGTCAAGAAAAAGCAATAAAAGACAAAATGCAAGATAACTACGACATAAAAGGCATGATGTATGGTCGCTCAGCGAAGGCTGTTCATAACACATCAGTAGAGTTTGAGCTAGAGTTATAGAAGGGTGCTGCCCTCTATGCCATTTTTGGTACAAACCAACTGCCTTCACAGAGACCAGCATGGGCTTTTTCTGCTTCATAGACTGAAATGCTTAAGATATTCAACTGCTACTATTGATTTTGTTTTAATTAAAAGTAAAAACTCATAATAAAGCCTTAACGCTTTCTGTCAAATTCATAATGTTGAAGTTCTTCACAGCCCAAAATGATGTGCCCCTTTCACCCTTAGCACCCTGTCTTTCTTAAAATCTGGCTAAAACCCTAACATCTAATACAATATAGATTAGTTATACAAGATATAACCAAATAAATTGTATATTCATTCCATATTGTTTTATGTCAATGATCCCACCTTCTACCACAATGCTTCATGATACTGTCCAGCACATGACATGTGTACTTACATTCACCAGTGTTCTTCCAAGCCAATACAGGAACAGCCAGACAACATATGCCAGTCTCTACAAATCACAAGTGAGAATAGTTTTTTACTCTTCCAAACGTTTATCCAGCAACACAATGTATGCCAGTGTTGCATGTTACATGAATATTTGTAAGAGCATTTTTATAGATCTATATTTCAGGCATAAGCACACCCTGATCTTTATTCTATATGAATACAGTTTTAAAAACATTGAGCCATGTTTCCAGATGACACTTAAAGAGTTCAATGCAATTACCAATGCTGGTCTATTTAGGAACATTAACTTAAAATAATATTTCAGCTAAAGTTTCATTAAAGTATAAAGACACACAAAAATGGAATACTTACGAATGTGTTCATGGCATAGTAAGAGAATTCAAAGGTTGAGAAGCAGAACTCAACAAAGATGTAGAGGATGTAGAAAATGATGTACTTCTTCAACCAATGCATGTACATCACAAAATGCTGGAAAAAAAAGAGAAATACAGTAATACACAAAGTGTTTAATATATCAAATTGCAAACAAACAATGTAGCTTGGTGTATATTTATTTGCAAAAAAATGTTTGACTTTCTAATTATTATGAAGAACTGAAAATTGAACAGCTTGTGCAAACCAGATTATGTTTGGTCTAAACATATTGTAGCCAAACAGTGATACTATTATTGCCTGGGAGTGTCTTTGTTTATGTCAGAATATCAGAATGGTAACAAGTAGGCAGAGTTCTCTTTTCATTAACTAGCCTGCAGATTAATTACTGCACTTTTCACCTAAACCGCATATTAGTTCTTGCCAATGAACATTTTTTTTTTGGTAACAGACAGTTATGTCCAACACTACCCTTGTGATTGAAAGTATACACTTCAGCTGAAGTGCTTGTGCATCATTTCAATAGCTAAGGTTGTGGGTGCAGTAACTATCATTTATAAAACAATAATATCGGATAATAATCATGCCTGAATACCTCTCTCTAGAAGAAACCAGTATTCATGTATTCTTTTTATCTGAAAGGTCACATGTAAGGACAAGACAGTGCCAACTGTGGGGCCAACTTTGATGGATAAAAAATAGGTAAGTGGTTGACACCCCTGTAGTATACCATACGACCACCTTGCCTTCACAACCACATTAGTTATTAATCCTCGTTGGATTTTTGAGATTTTGAAATATTATGGGGAAGTCCTTAATTGGGTCTTACTCTGTAAGTGACTTGAATCAGCATGAAGACACTGAAGAAGCACATCAGAATGTGGTCAAATGTGCAGACCACATCACTAGCAAGGAACGCTGAAACATAGATAATTTTAATGTTAGTTATGCAGACTTTGTTATTTTGTAATTACCTGCTGTATTTATTTTTGATCATGTAATTTAAATACAGTGTACATGTTGCTTCATTTCAAAGAATCATAACCAATTAGAAAATAAGCCCCAATCTGGGAGTAGTCACAGCTGCAATTAAAGAACATGCTTAAACGAACCAGCTAATCATATTAACTGTTATTAAATATTCAAATAATCCATTTCATTTCATTTTCTGTTTAATAAAAAGACATTTTTTTAATCCATGAATACTACGCTGTGGTACCTCGCCACTGATGCGACCTCCACTGTGTGTGAAATCCTTGGCTGATCTCAAATTCAGTACTTATTGCAAGCAGATCTATCAGTCGCATTATCAGGGCGAAAAATGATGTGATCTGAAAGAAAGGGATAAACAAAAATTATTAAAAGCTGCTATCATTTTTATGGACCAAGGAATAAATGAGAACATTATGTTCCAAAACTCGTTATATTCAAGGTTCTATTTGTAGGCTTTTTTTTAAAGTAAATATCAAATTCCAGATAACAATTTTTTTATGTACATGCAAATCTCTAAACACATACACGGAAAAACACATGGACTACAAGACTCGAGGGGTGAATGTGAAATGGTTCTAAGTGATATTAAATAAAGAAGCAGATAGAACCTTTTCGCTTTCACCTGTCGATTAGTACATGTACAAGAATAATAATTAAATATTTAAGATTTTTTTATGTACATTTGTACACACAATTTTAATAATTAAATTTAAAAGAATGAACTGTAGTAACGCTTGAAGAAAGCTTCTGGTTTCACAGTTCTAAATGATTTTTATTTATATGACTCATGCATTAGGTTCATGTAATAATTATAAACAGGCATATTATATATTTCTATTTGCTGGAACATTAAATTCTATTATTTCAAAGACAGTAGTTAAATGACAATTTATTGACGTAAGTATGACTAACTTTGGTATTACAATTTGTAAACTTGTATAGGTTAAGAAGTTTTATAGATATTTCAAATTAAACAACAAACCGGAAATGGAATTTTGACACAATAAATCACACCTGTAATTAATCCAGGTGAGTTATGTATAAGGAAAGGTTAACAGATAATGTTTTAACTGAGTGTCTATCGGTAATTTACTTACAGCCACAAATATAAAACAAACGATCGAAGCCGTTCTAAGGTTCCAGCACAGAAACCTGTGCATGAACGCCATTTTGCTTGTTTTGGTTTAGCCTCGTTTTCAAATTCCTACCTGTGGGAGAAGTAATTAATGCAGGTAAATTTTTAATGGTTGTTTTGTAATAAAGATAACAGCGAATTTAATCATTGATAAAATAACAACAGATTTAGTTTATTGTGCAAATCAAATCAAATCATTTTCATAAATGAATAGTTGTAAAATAATTAGTTTTTCAACTTACCCCCAGTATTTGGTTACAAACAACTAAAAGTTGCGCAAACACACTGCGGCTGTTATTAACCCTTACTTTTGGATTGCGCCGTGTGACAAGCTCTCACACTCATAGAAACCTTAAACACGCTATGATGACTGTCTACTCCTGATATTCTTCTTCGATCCCATATTTAAGTTTCGAGAAGTACTTCGTCCCGCCAAAATGTGTAAGGTGTCTTCAATGCGTTGAAGAGTGTAGGCAACCTGATTTTTTTCGAGAGTTCAGTTTTCTGAAGACGATGCCCAATCGTTTGGTTTCGTCTTTCCTACTTGCGATCACTACCTACGGTGGGAATGGGCTGTTGGACATCATAATTGTGCATACTGGTGTCTAGAATGTATTTCGCGTGTCCGATTTTACTTCCTGAACTAGCTAGACATCGGCGTCTTTGCATATAAGACTCTTTCATGGCTTAAGATTGGTAAGTTCAATCGTTTGTCTGATTGCTGATTTCGTATCTGTGTCTATGAATATGCACATCTTGAAGAAGTTCTTATCTTACATTTGTTTTTGTTATTATTTTTTTTTAATCGCAGATGTATTGATGTTTCGTTCAGCGTTCTTACTTGGTATCCGTTGCACCTAAAAAATGCAATGTGAACCAGGACGCCACTTGTAGCCATTGGAACATGTAAATTTACTGTTTTAAATCAGAATTAGGTTAAATTCAAAGGATACAGTAATCGACACTGGACAAGCCCAAATTCATACTCTTGTACTTCACATAAATGTTTTTAACCAACCCATCTCATATGAAAACAACAAATTATCCGAAAATGTACTGGCTGCATACTTTGCCAGCGAAAAATTGTGTATCAAAATATTTGTATTTAAATTACCATATTTCCGGTCCTTGTAGCAATGTTTTAAAGGGACTCGCTCATGATTTGGCACCCAAAATGAGTTTTCCCGGTAATTCATCTGACAACATTTATATTTTAAGTAATAAGTATATAATCATTTTACTCTTTGATACCGAAATTGTAGAAAAAATGCAAGTTAAGTATAAAAACAATCTGGTTATAGTGGGGAGATAACACGCCGATTATAACAGACAAGAAAATATTAGAAAACTGATACCATATCAACTCGACCACAAGGACTCATTGTAAGCTGAGGGATAATTGAACTTTTATTGAATATTTTGGTAGCACCACGTGATAATGTTAATCAGCAAATCACGATACAGGCTTTTTTGAATCGCGTAACTAACGCTTTTCAAAATCGTAGACTTCACAGACAATATTTGAGCACATATCAACATTGTTGACGGGTTCCAGCCATCAGTATCTTAGTTTTGACTCTCTTAATAATTTGCCACTTCATTTCGCCCCCCCCCCCCCTTAAAAAGTGCATTTTACAAAGCATCAAATAGTCCCGTTAACATAGCAATACTATAATTATAAGAATCTATATTACTCAATAAATTCATTTTTCACTGCAGCTGGCGTTAATGATGCGTGGCGGCTGTAAAAAGTCGCCCATGCTACATGTGTAGGTACACAGTGTAGTTACATAGGTTTATTTGCTGCAACGGATTGTATAAAACCAGTTAAACGTTTGGTTTGGTCAAAGTTATCAAAAAATAATATTGATTGGTCAATGATTATCCAATGGAAAATATACTAGAAACAAATCAAACCGTTTAATTAGTCAACAAGCCAAAAGATAACATGGACAACTTATTAAAGTTTTATACAACTGGCTGCTGGTCCCTCTGGATCATTTACCATGGCTTAGTGATTCGTGTTCAACTCGTGACAGTGCTGCATTTACCATTGTTGTTGAATGAACAGCCTAAGCCAAACCGTGACTGCTGGTTTAATACTTTGGATGTGGTTTGTGCTTCCAACGGATCTCTAAATTCCAAAATGTATATAATATCACGAAGTGTTCATACCAGCTAGTTATATTTTATTGATATTTATAGATTGTACCATGTGGAAGAGTGTTACTTTGTTTGCGGTTATGCATTACTTTCATGTCAGAATGGTATTCTGTAGACAGGGCTCTTATCGTGCAACAAGTAGCTCCCGGATAAAGTACAACGATGTTTTAATCTACGTACGCTGGGTATTGTACAGCAAGCTTAACACCGTAATAGAAAACAATTACTACACCCAACCCTCGTGATTGAAACTCATTCGGAGCTCCGCGGCCATTTTTTTAAAAAACAACCTCGGATGTATGCAGGTACATCAGTTGAATTAGTTCGTAAAATTTTGAATTATATCATTAATTAAATGTAGTGTTTTAGAGTTGTATTGATTGATCTAAGTGTAAATTGATTGCCATTGAATTGTATTATTGCAAACATAATTAAGAATCCCAAGAGTTAGGTCACAAAGTTTAACTGCTAAATAAAATTACTACGCGATATACTTGCGGCGGACTAAAACGTACCACTTTTTGAGTATGTAAACCGTCCAAATACATCCGAGGTTGTTTTCGATAAAATGGCCGAGAAGCTCCGAATGGATTGAAACTATACTGAAGTCGGGTTTTGCGCTCATGATTTAAAATGTCCATAACTCAGGTAGTGGCTGCAGGAACTATCTCACAATTAATTGTCTGGAGTAAATGCTCAACACTAATGGCCATTAAATCATTACAGTAGGTTTGTACTAATTATAGAAGAACAACTCTATCAATGTTTAAGATATTTTATATATATGCCATTATATACAACAAGCTACAATTGTCAAAGAAGTCAAACATCCTGCACATTTACACGATAAAAGGTAAACATGAACGCAATAATGTCCCTTTTCATTATTATTTATGCAACAATATTATCTTAATGTTGGCCAACGTAACATAGGCAATTGTCAAAGTGTAGCAAACTGGGCCTGGCGATATCCATTAAAACTACTGAGTTCTGCATAGCTCGAAAATAAAAGGTTGACATGAACATAAAAATTGTCATTTTTCAATTTTATTTATACAACAAAATGATCTTAATTTTGGTTAAATAATAGGTATAGGCAATGGTGAAAGCAAACTTGGCCGAGCGATAATCATTAAAGCTACTGATTGCTGCACACATACAAAGGCATAGGCTTTTAGAATATTTTGTTCTACATAGTGGGACAACGGTGCTATATTTGAAAACATATTGTTAGTTTCTTTCAATTAAATACGGTTGTTATGACAGTATTGCAAGAATGGATTGACCATTTAATTGATTGTATTAATTATAGCTATTATAAGAAGTAAGGTTCAACTACGTCTTTGTCAATACGAGAAAACACAAATATTGGGAAATATTAGATATCGAACAGTCCAACCAGTTTGAACCACTTAACCAAGAGAATATTTATACGGCATCTCTCCGGTATTCAACTGTTTTCCAATAGGGATGTTAAACAGTGTTTTCTTCAGGATACACGTTCGTGTTTTCGTCTACGGACAGTCGATCTCTGTCGAATTTTATTTACCGTGAAATAACGACCGCACTACTTAATTAAAATAACCCTGATCAGTTTTCAACGACTGTTTTGATGTTGAAATGTTGTCAGGGTCAATTTTCAATGTCGAAAAATGACCTTTGGGGTCAAAAAATTTCGGAGTCAAAATTTAATTTACTCAGGCACGTTACAAAAGACAGAACACATTGTTCGATCGCTTGCCAGACATATTTAGATGGCACGATTTAGTTTTTTAGCTTGTTTTTTTTTCTTGAATGTTGTACACTAGATGTAATTCTTAACAAACTGTCTAGAATAAGACTCTTAGTCCAAACAAATACATTAAATCTACATACAAATGGGACAACACAGGTTTTTGTGTTAAGCATTTAAGCAAACGCCTCTAAAGAATGGTGAAATAGTTGGCCACAGGGCCTTTCCATGTATTTTCAATGGTTTATTCGTAAGAAACGTTGTTACTGGGCTTGTCCATGTTGTTTCAATGTTTATTTCGTATAAAGCATGAGAAGGTTGAGTAGATTTGTCACATGGTTTTCTCTCAACAGGTGCCCTTTCTGTGATGCATATGTCCGTTATGTGGTACTGTCTATTACCTGAAAATAAACGACAGATTCTAGGGCACAATCAAAATACCATTGTAATCTGGTAAGTTGGACAAGGACAACTTTACATACCCTTGAGGCAAAGTTTTTGACCGCATCCACGATTTGCATCACTTTTTTGTAGGCCGCCCATTTCACTGGGTCTGTAATAAATCAACGATTTAGTGATTAACCTATTTCTATCTAGAGGTATCTTTCAAAGGCTTTTGAACAAACAAACACTGTTTAAAATCCAAATGATAAAAAAGTCACTTGAACGATCTTATAATATGAATTAAGGCGGTGCCTCTACGGGCGTGAAGTATTATTGCCGGACACTATACTGTTAAAATTTACTAAATGACTAATAGTCATTAAGTAAAGTGAAACATACTCGGAGTGAAAAGGAAACGTTTGTCATATATCTTTCTTATTTAGGTGTTGTCTTTTCCTCGGGTGGTTCTTTTAGTAAAACAGAAGCAACTCTAGCTGGCAAAGCACAAAAAGCTATTTTTAAACTTAATAAATATTTATGCAATTTTCCTAACGTGGGCGTGAAACACCGACTCGACCTTTTTGACAAGCTGATTGTACCTATTTTGAATTACTCTAGCGAGGTTTGGGGTTTTCATAAGGCAAATACTATCGAACGTATCCATACACAGTATTGCAAACGCATTCTTCAGGTAAAACGCTGTTCACAGAATGATTTTGTTTACGGTGTACTCGGTCGATTTGATTTAGCATACAATAGATATATTAGAATTGTTAAGTACTGGCTAAAGATTCTAACTAGTGACGACCTGAAGTATTGTAAAATTGTCTACGAAGTTTTAAAAACTGATGCTGATTTGCTTCCAAATAAGGTGTCGTGGGTAACATTACTTCAACATTTATTGTCATCATTAGGATTTTATGAAGTTTGGGTAGCTCAGGGTGTTGGTGATGCAAATGTTTTTGTAAGAATTTTTAAACAACGTTTGTGTGATACAAATGTACAAAACTGGAACGCGAGAATTGAAAATTCACCGCGCAGCACTTTCTTTAAATCCATTGTTTCCTTTGGCTTTCAGTATTATTTAAAATGTAACGTATGTAATAGTTTAACCATAGCAATGTCTAGGTTACTTCTTTCATCTCATAATTTGTCTATTGAAACAGGTCGATGGCATCGTCCAAACTGTATTCCACGTCAAGACAGAAAGTGTATTACATGCAATAAATTGGAAGACGAATATCACTTTGTGATAGAATGTAATTTATATACTGAACTCCGTAAAAGATACATTGCAAAATATTATTGGTCCAATCCAAGTATGTATAAACTTAAACAACTCTTCGAAAGTACTAATATTACTAAACTCAGAAAGTTATGCACATACGTAGATAAGGCTTTTAAATTTAGAAAAAGTTTACAAATATAAACAACCTTCTTTTTTCCATTTTTTTCTTCTTGTTGTTTTTACTGTTGTAATATGTTGCCTTACATTTCATTTTATGTATTGGTAAATTTGTCCTTTGATTTGTATGTATTGAAGATCGATACTTTGTTTTTGAAATGTGTAAATGTACAATGTGTAAAAATTTCACTTTTCTCAGATTTCTATGTTGCACTTTGTTGACACTGTATGTAGTAGTATAGGTATATGAACACCTTCTCCGTATTTGATGTCGACTTGCACCTTTAAGTATTACGTTGTCTCTTACCATGTCCTTCGTTAGCTGTAAAATCTATAGTAAAATTTAAACAAGCCTTACGTGCTCCACTTGCTATGTCATTTGTAAATGTTAAATCGTGTATTTTGTTTTTCTCACGGGCCATGTGGCTTATTGAACATGTATTCAAAATAAACCATCTCTCTCTATATTAATGCAACTTGGAAGTCTTTCACCCAATTATTAAAACAAGCAGTTTTGCTGCAATTGACAATTTATTAAATATATACACAAATACCTCTAATAAAATATTGTATCTATACACTATATATCAAACATTTAGTTATCCTACTCATTTCAACTAAAATAAAATGGAGCATCTCTGCATTCGATAAAGTACACACATGCATAAGAAGAATATGTTACAAACAGAAAATAAGTTAAATTTATATCATCTTTAAACACCCTTGAAAGTTGAAATTCTTAATGATTAAGCCTAGAACTTAATGATTGCCTATCTACATTTTCATTGACTGTAAATGTAAGTTGTATTCTAACTAAACTTTCTATATGCTTTAAATAGATTTATCTGGATGCATTAAGTTCTGTGCAAAAAAGCACTGGTTTCATCTCTTATTCAATTTTTTTTATGTCCTGACAGTGTTCACCAAAAAAAGTTGTCTTGCCAGCCAAAATTAAAAGGTTCAAATGGCAAAGTGGCCGGTTCAAATTTGGAAAAAAAAATGAATTCTATGTAGAATAAGTAGTAGATGGACGAGTTTTTCATTATTTGAAACAGTCTATCCTAAAGTTATTGAGAATCCTGGATAATTAAATCAGAAAACAGGCATTTTTTTCCGTTTAAACAGCTGGATTTTGATCAACAACTGTGGTTCTTGAGCATATTTAAGTATCATTTTTGACAAAACAGAGTTTCAAAAATGTTTCAGTTCATTTTTAGGCTAATGCAACATAACCCGAGGCTTGAAGAGTGCTGCAGATTCGGTTTCAGATTGCTTGACCGTTTGCCTTTTGGCACATAAGAATCTGCAAGTAATATAAAAGCAATGTTTTACACATGATACAACTATCAACCACTTCTGTGTGAGTATGCAAAATGCCTGTTAACAATCACTTGAACTATACACAACCCTATAATTATGTTTTAATACATTTGATATTAAAGTGAAATTCAGGAATACAAAGATTTTGAAAATCAAGTTTATGAAATATAAAACCTTGGGATATTTTGCAAAGAGTTATCAACAAGTCCAAAGATTAATCTCCACAAATTAACTACAAAGAAGTATGTTGGTGTATAAAAACCACACGTGCTTAGAGTCTCTTCTTTTTTTAAAAGATATTACATTAACAATTACTTCAACTGCTGATGATCAAGTATTAAATTTTAGCAGCTTATATTCCGAAACAGACGTACATAAATCGATAGTTAACCGCTTTAACTAATGATATCAAACATCAAATGATCAATCTATTAAATTAATATATTAATGTGTATTCTTAAGTCTGTGAATATTAAGTTAAAATGCCAATGTTTACTTTGAGTCAGAAGCGTGTGGGAAAACGGATGTCGGAGAATTCGTAGCTTTTCAATATCTTACCACTGTCATCTTACCATTCTTGGTAATTCTTCATTCGAAGCTCCTCGGCCATTTTTCATCGACCTCGGGTGTATATGGACAGTTTGCAATGTCAGAAATCGGTACACTTTAACTACGCTGCAAGTCGATCGCGTATTAATTTCAATTTAGCAGTTAAACTTAATTACTTAACTCTTGGGAATCTTAATTATGTTTGCAATAATACACTTCATTGGCAATCCATTTAAACTTAGATCTACAGATACAAGCTCAAACACTACATTTAATTAATAATATAATTCAAAATTTTACGAACTACTTCTACTGATGTTACGGCATACATCCGAGGTTGTTTTCGATAAAAATGGCCGAGGAGTTCCGAATGGGTAATTCTTTCCAGCCCACCATCGGCGAATGTTATGAATGCACCTGGAATGGAAATTGGAGTGGTTACTCGTATGAAATCTCCGTAAATAGGGGAAAACCCGTACCTTGCTATCAAAATCTCGGTTGGAACGCGAAGATCGATAAAACATAAAGTTTCTAGTGAAAGTGTTTTAAGTATGTATTATTCAATAAAAACGAAAAACATGCATCTCAGTTTAACTCACCTGTACAAGGTTAATCAGACTTATTTGCTCTGCTTCCAGACTGGGAGTAAGATTTGTTATTGGTCCCAGTTCCATATAAACAAAATGGCGTCCAATGTTCACTTAAAATTAAGTTCATTGTAGCGTGAAATGCGGATTAATATATTTAAATTTCATTCCATAAATATTTAGTTTAAGCTATACTTTGTGAATTTGTCGGGTGAAATACCTCCTTAAAAGACAAAAAAGCAGTTTGCTACATACTTTATTGCAGAGTAATGAAATATACTTTCCTATCAAATGTAAAATTATTTTGAATGCATATCCATATATGGAAGTGCCGATCTAAAAAGGTACATGTACCTTGGGTGTTTCTCGGGCATTGATTTTCATTGGTTAAAGGCCTAGTTTAAGGAATGTTTGGAATGATAATCCCCTGCTGTGCATCTTCTGCTAATTGCACTGGTGTCACAGAAGAGGCCAATTTCCTGTGTATTCGTTTATTGGCTCAGGGCCATTTAGGGACCATTTTTATAATAAAACATTGAAAACTGCACAGCAGGATACTCAGATTGGAGATCTGATAAGCCAATTAAGCAATACGATTAAGATCTTTTTTTTTTCTTTTTTTTTAATTTATTTATTTATTATTTTTTTTTTTTGGGGGGGGGTTCACTTATAGAAGGCTTAAACTAGGTTAAAACCCGCCCAAAACATGTACAATTTGCTTTCCGGCCTGCACGCGCTGATTCAAGCCCGTATCAACACTCATTGTGTTTGTAACTATGAACCAGGGGAACTTGTCACTACATATATATTATAAACATATTTATGTATTTATTCATGTTTTTGTTGCATTAAATTGGTGTAACATATTACGTGTACCTGTAAGCTCACATAGTGTGCTGTGGTCACTCCAATTTCCTTCCTCTGTACAGAAAATCACCGGCTCCCCTACCAGAGAGTGACCCGGGTAGCAGGCATACGAGCATTCAGATAGGTATGTCGTACTATTGCAGATAACTACACCATTCGTTATGTTCGAGGGAAGACGGCAATCTGAAAACAGTATTTTCAAGCAGTGACTTTGTTTCAATTCTAAAAGTTAAAAAATAGGCAATGCAGCTTAGAATTCCTTTATTTCATTTTTAAAACTAACACATTCTATAGGGTCATCTGTTTTTTTCAAACCAATGACGTTTGGAAAATGATAACGTTTTCATCGTTAAAGTGACACTCTTATTAAAAATCAATACATACACATGCAAAACAAACATAAATTTGAGTAGTAAATCTTTAACTACTTAGTAAATAATGCATTTATTTTAAATATTAATTACTTATAAGAAGATTGTAATCGTGTATTTGATAGCTGAAAACGCATTTTTTTTAAATGAATGGTGAATGCTAAAATATTTTCTCTAATCTACTATCGTCTCATCAAGTAGAAATGCCGTGTTTTCTGCACGTTTCTTTCAAATTAAACTCAGTATCCTTCATAAGGACCATTATGTATCACATTTATTCATCTGTTTTTGGTGAATTAAACAATTGTATTATTGGGGTAAATATTATTTGAAAGCAAGAGTGCATCTTTAACTTTCGGATGATATATCTGTATAAAAAAAAAAAGGTTTACTTCTTTCTTTAGTCCATACATACGTAGTGCTTCAGTATATGAATACTGCATCTCAACGATGGTAATAGAGTAAACTCGCAACCCCGAGAAAAACAACGTTCCCTGAGGCGTTCCGATGTTACGCTATTACCCTCAAAAAGATTAGTATTTATTTTATTATACCGAACGCTTTTATTCGAACGTATATTTTGTAAAATGTATGTAATGAGAGTAAATAATTCTAGATGATACATATTATTTACAATGACAGCGATAAATATATTTATCCTAACGCCAGTTGAATCTTAATATCGTTTTAACAAGCATATGCTCGTTGAATTTTAAACGCTCTTGATGGTGTCATTAAAGTTGTCTCAGAGATGGCTATATGTAACTTTACAACAACAATTAATGGAAAGTTAAATTGTATGCATCGTTCTATTGACAAACTACAAATGTATCCACATTATTATTACCTGCCGTAAGGGAAGTTTTGTTATTAAATCGTGTTATTGCAAAGTAAAAAAATATTGCTCTTACCTTTAGGCTCACACGACGGAAAGTCTGCGCTCCATTCATCATTTTCTTGGCAAATTAATTCCGATACACCAACAAGTTCGTATCCAACATTGCAAGAAACAATAGCCGTCGCCTTATAACGAGCTGAGGAGACACTCAGTTTCCCATTTTCTGGAGGATGGATGACCTCGCACACTAAAATGTATTAGTTGTTCTCATTTGAAGAGCGTATGACAAATTGTCGGAGGATGAAGACATTCAGTTAAATACAAGATGAGTATCAAAACACGAAATAAAAAGTTTACTTGCTTATAGTGAAACCATTTAACCAACATATTTGTTTCAATGATTTGTCTTAACAACCAAGAATAAAGGATTCGAAAAATATATCATTGTTACTCGTTCATAAGTTGGCCCTCATTATACTAGACCACAAGAATCATAAAACGTTAAGCTATAAATTACGAAGGAGTCGTCGGTTAAATATTCTTTCGTTCAAGATAGTTGTCATGAGAAGCAAATAAGTCAATTAGATTTACCAAAAGTTAACGAAAAATGTTAAGAACATCTAATCTAAGTTCAACTCGAATATTGAAAATATATGTGTATGTATTGCTGTTTTATACGAGGGATGATCAAGGAGACTTTTTAAATAACTTTTAAATTGATGTTTTCAAATAATATTTGGACAGGATAAAATTCGACATTTTATCACCTTAACTAAGCAAAATGCTAAAATTGCACCGATTTTTGTAAGATAGAAAATACGAGAAGCCATGGCACGCTAGAGAGGCACCCGCCATATGATATAAAGAGTGAACTTACACCAATATGTTACGAGACATACGTAGATAATCGTTTTTCTTCCATATTTTGTCTCCTTATACCTAAGTGATAAACCAGTAAAATGACGGAAGGACATACCTAATGCACATCTTAACGATGAAACTTGACAACTATCGTGATACAATTATTTTGTTTGAAGTCCACTAAATAGAGTATTAATGCAAAAGGTCAACGCACATCATGAACAGACCACGTATATTGTGTGCCTTTTCATTGTAAAATAACTGCTAAAATTATCATGCTTTTTTCACCTTAAAATGATAAAACATATAAATATGACGTACCAGACTGTTGACATGATGTTTGGAGGTTTGACCAAGTCCCATCGTTCTGACAAACAGAGATAGAACTTCCAACCAACTGATATTCATGAGAACAATTGAATGTAGCTGTGTCATCAACATACGTCTGACTGAACGTAACGTAGCCATTGTCAGGGGCATCTATGGTGCCGCAATCTGTCAGAATAACGTGAATAAACGCTTGAGTAAAGTTAAATCATTGAAATCATTGAAGCTGGGTACATTTACCAAGACTATGTTTAAGTCAAATATGTATTGATGCATCTGAATAAACTAGTGCATGGATTCTAATTTTCATATTGGGTTTGAAATAATTGTTTGCATTTTTTCAAAGTATCAATACTTTCATACACATAGTTTTACAAACAAATGGTTTAATACCTATTAGTTCACAGACTGGAATATTCTGGCTCCAAAGTCCAGTTTCTTCACAAACCCTTCTGTTGTTGCCGATAATATGATACCTTCTCAAACATTCATATGTTGCATACTCGCTGTACGTTGTTTTAGGCGCGACAATATTACCATTCAAGACGTCTGGTGGAAATCCACAATCTAAAATTATTTTTTCTTGGATTCATTTAGATTCATAATTATTAAAAGTTTATTTTTGTGCAACATACTTAACAATAAATTGAATACTATGGAGACGAGCCTTAAATACCACATAACTTGACTATGAACCTTTTGATGTCACTTTGATAAACGCGCAACATATACTTAGTTATACAAACTGATGCCAGCTGGAAGTGTTATTAAATGTTCAGGACTTAGTTGAGGAGCTGTTTGGCTTGTGATCCCGTGAAAACATTCAATCTGTGAGAGTGCAGCTTTAAAGGTGTTACTGTTTTTTGTCCACAAAGTTTCCATTAATTTATTTGGTAAAAGCAAAAACTAAACATAACACTTAATATTCTCAGCAAGGTTTTTATTGCAATGTTAGAATACCCGTGACACTTTGTTTAATCTCGTATAAATTCCGTTCAAGCTGAGACACGGAATTTAGATTGCGTATCTTACTACTGACGAATAATAGCACCACCATTCAGTTGGTAACATACCTTTTGGTTCACATGTTGAATTTTCGCCAGTCCAAGACCTGTTTGGTTGACACGTTCTGCTAATATCACCAACAAGATAGTAGCCAGGATCGCAGGCGTACGTGACAGTGGACGGATATGCGGTTGCGTTTGGTGGCGTCACTTTCCCATTGGGAACAATAATCTCCCCGCAATCTGAAGGAAAACGTAACTTCGTTTTTTTATGTTTTCGTTTGGTTGAAGGTTTAAACAGGGAACTGTAAAACTGTGAAGAGTATTCACGGTTTTTATGATTTATCATGTTGTATGGAAAACAATATACAAATACTATGTTGTTTCGGGAGGACCAAAAAGCAGGTCGCAATAGCTTGAAGTTTGGACAGCATTCCAACAAGATATGTTTATGCTACCATACCTAGTTCAATGGGCCAAAACGCAGAGTCATTGATTGCTTTAGAAACGGCACCGCAACTGACATATCCTTTCACAAGACCTGTGAAAAGTAAAATGATATGTCAAAACATACATATATTTGGTACTAATAACGTTATAAACAGATATACAAATTGATATGTGCATGTTCGTGCAAAAATTAGACTTAATTGTTATAGTGAAATGTGTTGGCTTCAGTTGTCAATTAAATGAGTACTGTACCTGAAGGAATAGACACGTGATATTTGGTGTCGATATCGAATGTGTATAGAAACGTCACTGTAATTCTCCGATTTATTGGATCATACAACACATCAGAAGATGTTGCAACGTCTACACTGACTAAGGCCTCGTTTGATTCTGTATCATAAACAAATATAAGGGCAGAGTTCGTCGGTCGCTGAAACTAAATACAATTATTGTTATGAATATCTGAAATGAATAGAACGTTATTGTCATTGTTGCGCTCTAATTGGATTAGCACGACGTCATTTTTAATGGTAAACGGTGAACACTTTTCAGGCGATACATGTCGGCGATAACTTCTATAATAACATTTAATGTTAAAGATAGTGTTTCTACATTTTCATTATTATAATTTTTAAATGTAAATATATGGATTGGTACTTGTTTCATGTGCTGTATGTAGACAGGAGAACAACATTGTGTGTTTAAATGGAGTTGTAAGCTTTCACACATTAACACACAAACAAATGCGACCAGTTCTTAAAAAGCTTAAAACCTTAAAGTAGTATTACGCATGCGCAGAAAACACTATTGAGAAAAAATATTGGATTGTAAATGTACTCAAAAGTATCGACACGTACTGTTTGGTCAATCACAATGACCCATGTGTTTGACAACCCGATCCTTTCGACTCTCAGAGGAGCAGGCTCCTTCACTAGAACATGAAACAGTATCAAACATAATATACAATTTTACAAATAGAAACAACCGGAACTGGAAAGTATAAAAGGGACAAACGTATTGATGAATAAATATACCTGACACAGGTATCCTGATGCATTGGACCATTGTGCTTAATCTGTAAAAGTAAGATTTAGTTTTACAACTGCAGTAGGCATAACTATGCAGATGTAATTTACATCATGTATAAGCGATTCATCAGAAACTATGCCAAACGTATAGACAAAGCAGTCTTTGTTTGATCGAGAACATTCGTATAAACAATCGATTTAAAACAGACTTAATGCACCGGAAAACAAATACTTTTTCGGATAAACTTACCGTGTTATAATAAACACACGATATTATGTTCAAACTATGTTATTGTTAAAGTTTTAATATGCGTTACCCCAAATGACTGTCAGTTGCGTAGAAACAGAAGTTGTGATCCTTTCCAGTGTCTGACTGCTCAGGAACCCAGGTCAACTGTATAGCCAGGTAGTGCCAGTCAGAATCCGAACTGTGAAGCTCATAAGATTTCTCCATGCCAATAGGAGAAATTGTTGTCAAACCACGAAGCCTGGTCAAATGAAAAAAAGAACGATATGTTGCTTTTCATGAAGTTTTCTTTATGTGTATGTTTTAACATGATTTCTTGTTTCGAAGATTGTAAATTATAAGGTAACAATAACCAAAACTACAAAGGAAGGTCGATATCTACCTCCATTTACTCCTAGCTTTCAGTGTGACATTAAACATGTCACCAACATCAAGCGAAAAACAGGCGTTAGGTTTAGGTGTAGGGTCAACAAATTCGGGCTCTCTTTCGCACGTGCAACCCTTGCATGATTCTACACGGACGAGAAACTGAAGCGGTATACTACTAAAAGGAACTGTCGATTCCGTGCTAGCAAAGTCTTCA
Source organism: Mya arenaria (assembly GCF_026914265.1). Classification (NCBI taxonomy): domain Eukaryota; kingdom Metazoa; phylum Mollusca; class Bivalvia; order Myida; family Myidae; genus Mya; species Mya arenaria. The sequence continues at coordinate 5,731,949 of NC_069124.1, forward strand.
ATTTGGAGAGCTACCGCGAAAATACCACGCTGAGTTGCCTTGTATGACATTGTGCAAGTTTTCTATAAGAAAAGAAGAGATTATACACAGAACGAAATACACTGCAGGAGCGGTGTAGGATTAGACGTTAGAGGGGGCGTAACGTAGGTGCATTACCTTTTGATTTGCGCCCCTTACTCAAAATCGAAATGTATTTGGTTTAAAGTTTTGGCATGGGGTTTAGGGTAATCCCCAAAGAAAATGTTAACGAATTCTAGTCCAAAATGGTGGATTTGGGGCGTATTTTAATTCCCTTTTTCTGCTTTATTAAAATAAAAAGTTAACTTGGACGATTTCAATAGAGGCGTGCGCCTGGTGCGTCCCCCTGGATCCGCTTGGCATTCATTGTGTATATTATCAATGGTATGTCAATTAATACCGACTAAGTTTTATTAATTTACTGGTTTTCACAAAGTACACACTTACATTCAGTAGCACATATACTCGTAGATAAAGGCAGGATTATCAACTATATTCAACATGAATTACACGTTAGAGAAATAAGATAATCGACACACTCTACAGTTGCGAACTTGGTTAAACTTGGGGGGATTAATATTATTTTTTTGGATTGTTTTAATAGAAATGTACCTCATTCAAATCAGCACCAGGAAATTGACCACAAATATCATTACATTCTTCAGAGCCATCTGCCCATCGACATCGAACAACATCTCCGTCCACGTCACCAACTGGAGAAGAAATGACGAGTATGGATATTACTTACACAACTGCGTTGTTGATGAACGCTTTAACTAAAACTGGAACTGTTGTTTTCACACTTAAGAATACACAATGTACATGTATACATGTATATTCTTATTAGCTGTAAAATAATGTTAAATGATGTGGACAAATAAAATAATTATCGGAATATCTCAATTAACGTCGATATCAAGTATAACCATTTTAAACGTATCTTTAATGGGAAGTAACATAATTTTTACCTGGAAAATTGATAATGTAATTGCAGCCCTCAAGAAGTACAAGAACCGGTACCATCTCCACTGTCGGGGACCGATTTATTCTGCCGGTGTCCGCTCTTCGAGTAGTGTCGACTGTAACTTTGAGTGACCAGGCTCCATTGGCTCCGCGGTCTAGAGTGCTGATCCAACAACAGCTAGAATATCTGTACACAGAAAAAGGAACTGTTTCTTTAGATTTAGTAGAAATAGTTCTAATGATATTTGTTTTACATGAAATGAAACTTCAAGATGCCCGAATTTTATTTGGTTATAAAGATTTAACAAATGAGAACCAGCGAAGTATTTTAAATGACATATTACAATAAATAAATACGATAACATTTAACTTTTGGAGTTTTTTTCCCGTCAAAACAAAGGCAAAAGAGATAATATTGCAGGAGTTGCTCAGCATTAATAAAATCTTATTAACAATACTTGTATCATAATAGCTTTAATCTCATGATAAATACAGCTTTAAGTAATTCTTATAATTTAAATAAATAGAAAGCTAAGGTGTAAGCTGGAGTTTAAAAAATGTAATATTCACTGATATTTGATGACAACTTTAGAAATAAACTCTTTTGAAATTTTAAGACAGTGACCCCATTAATTAACTAAAATTAAAGTCGACTTTTGTGCTCTCAGCAAGATATCATGCACATTTTTATAGTTTCATATATAAACCGTTTGAAACAGTGAGTTTCATCCTGTATAATTTCACTGATTTCTCAGATTTTACCCTTTCAATTGTAAAACCGGTAACAAAAACGCATACAATGCCGGAATGAAAACGCAATGAAGTCGTTTAATTCCGTTTCCGGTATGAAGTCATGTGGTTTAAATTGTGTGCGGTTTTCCTATTAAATATAAATTAAAAATGAAAAAGTGTAAGATTGCAATATATACCACCTTGTGAACACCAAGGGTAAATATTTCACTCGTGGCAAAGACAATCGTGAATTATTACTTTTGGTGCTCAGTCGGTGAAATATATTGCATATTTCAAACTGAAACAAGCAATTATCCTCTATGTATACATGTGGAACAAAAGATTAAAAACTATTTAATATGACAAAAAAACAGGATAAATCGAATACATGGTGGATGTCGCCAGAGCTCGCAAAGATACGCTTTCTCGCTTGCGGGATAAACTTCACCCATCTCGACACCGACCATGTAGGCATCTGAGCCGTTTTGAACTATTTGGCAGTGTTACAAATTAGACGTTTTGCTTGCAAGTTCAAATAATCTGTTTTAACTGACAAAAAAAAACAACCCATTTAATACTTTCGAAATAGATTTTATAACAACATAGAAATATTGATTCTAAGAAGTGATCGTACTACAATAGGTCGTTCATAAGAAGGGGCTTAACCCTTAAAGGCCTTTTATGCGAACGTACCCAAAAGAAAAGGAAGGTGAACTGGCGTTGTATTGTACTGTATATCTGCCAGTGGTCCAATCTTCCGTGGCGTCGTAGTCGGTACATTGGAACATGAGAGAGCCGACTGTCCCTTTACAGCCTTTCATACATGAAAGTTTATCTTGGCCAATCAGCGCTCTCGAAGTTATCGTTGAAGCGTTACAAAAGTAATGGTCACTATATGATCTTCTCCATGATATTCGAAAGTGTATAAGCACCTACAAAAATATTGTATGCCCTCATTTGTTAGTCATTTAATTGTGAAATATAACAAAAATATTCCTAATGTTATGTGCGTATCCATGGTTTGCTTACCAGGTGATAGGGATAGATTTTTCGCGGTATTGAGCTATTGTTTCTTGTCACACATATGCTTATCTGTATCATATTTGGTATCTTAATGAGGTTGCTTCCTCCTTTTGGTACTTGGCTCAAGGAGTTAAAGAGGGATTAATTTGGTCCGAACGGGGATAGTCTGTAAATACTTTGCAGAACATTTGCAGTATTTGGCTCGAAGACTGAAATTGGTTCAAGGTGATAAACCACTAAATAATTTTCTTATATGTTATATGGTAAGTTGACTTATTTCCATGCGAAATGTTTTAGTGTTTCACATCTCCAACATCATATATGGGATAAAACTCACTTTGTGTATTAGGCATTTAACTAATTTAGAAAAAAAGCGTTACGTCACTTTATAAGAGAAATAATTGGTTGAACGTAGCAACTATGTATTCGGTGAAGTTGTAGTCAATGGTCTAGTATACGGTGGCTCAAAGTTGACATAGTTGTTACCTTTTTTCTTGTTAAAACGACTTACGTATCTCGTTAAAATGACTTAGTAACTCGTTAAAACGACTTAGTGTCTCGTTAAACGACTTAGTGTCTCGTTAAAACGACTAAGTATATCGTTTAAACTACTAACGTATCTCGTTATTGGCCAATAAGAAGTTAGTAAAATTATAACTCGAATTAACGACATTGTAAACATGGGTGAGGCAAGAGATGAAATTATAACTAAATTCTGATTGAAGTTGTTTTAGCGAGAAACGTAAGACGATTAAAAGAGTTACTTAGTCGTTTAAGTGAGCATCTATGCCACCGTACTGATATGGTATAACCATGCTTTGATTCGCTTGCATGTGTTTAAAAACAACAACACATGTAACATTGAGTAGGCACTTCCGAGTTGGTGTAATTTGCCCTCAATATAATGCTGTTTGCATTATGCGGCAACAAGATGTGGATTTTTCAGTACGGATGGGAAATGGATTACATCCTCCTCAGTAATTATCACAATACTGTTAATTTTGTTCTATTATGAATTTTAACCGTCTTGACAAGCAAGGGTGGTGATAATTTTATAGTAATAATTCTTAAAGGAATATATTTTTATAAACTTTCAAGATAATTTGCAATAATTAATAAATATAAATAAAAAAACACTTACCCCATTCTGCGTACCATCAGGTTCCCATGTAAATATTGCGCCACGAAAATGAGTGGCAATTATAATTGGAATAATAGCACACAGAAACAAGACTTGATAAAACCTCAACATCTTTGAAGAATAAACGGAGAATATGCTTAGTGTTTTATTCCATTCGAGATGCTCTTGTAACTTCCTTAAAACTATCAACAGTTCTAAGCGCTTCCTTGTATATCTGATGAAGGGGGAATTACTTGAGTAATATTTAAAAGTATATACTCTTTAAAACTTCCGTGGATATGATAAAAACATAGCATTCTCATTTTTTTTTTGACTTTCTGCTGATGAAGCTAAAAATGATGATTAAATAGTTAATCTTATTTTGCGCAAAATATAGGTTGATGCAAAATATTTCTTTTTAATTTCAATGTATGATGAGGTTGAACTCATTTGACTTTGAAATTTCAATGTATGATGAGGTTGAACTCATTTGACTTTAGTTTCAATGTATGATGAGGTTGAACTCATTTGACTTTAGTTTCAATGTATGATGAGGTTGAACTCATTTGACTTTAGTTTCAATGTATGATGAGGTTGAACTCATTTGACTTTAGTTTCAATGTATGATGAGGTTGAACTCATTTGACTTTAGTTTCAATGTATGATGAGGTTGAACTCATTTGACTTTAGTTTCAATGTATGATGAGGTTGAACTCATTTGACTTTAGTTTCAATGTATGATGAGGTTGAACTCATTTGACTTTAGTTTCAATGTATTATGAGGTTGAACTCATTTGACTTTAGTTTCAATGTATAATGAGGTTGAACTCATTTGACTTTAGTTTCAATGTATGATGAGGTTGAACTCATTTGACTTTAGTTTCAATGTATGATGAGGTTGAACTCATTTGACTTTAGTTTCAATGTATGATGAGGTTGAACTCATTTGACTTTAGTTTCAATGTATAATGAGGTTGAACTCATTTGATTTTAATTTCAATGTATGATGAGGTTGAACTCATTTGACTTTAGTTTCAATGTATGATGAGGTTGAACTCATTTGACTTTAGTTTCAATGTGTGATGAGGTTGAACTCATTTGACTTTAATTTCAATGTATAATGAGGTTGAACTCATTTGACTTTAATTTCAACTCATTTGACTTTAATTTCAATGTAAAATGAGGTTGAACTCATTTGACTATAATTTCAATGTATAATGAGGTTGAACTCATTTGACTTTAGTTTCAATGTATAATGAGGTTGAACTCATTTGACTTTAGTTTCAATGTATGATGAGGTTGAACTCATTTGACTTTAGTTTCAATGTATTATGAGGTTGAACTCATTTGACTTTAGTTTCAATGTATAATGAGGTTGAACTCATTTGACTTTAGTTTCAATGTATAATGAGGTTGAACTCATTTGACTTTAGTTTCAATGTATAATGAGGTTGAACTCATTTGACTTTAGTTTCAATGTATAATGAGGTTGAACTCATTTGACTTTAGTTTCAATGTATAATGAGGTTGAACTCATTTGACTTTAGTTTCAATGTATGATGAGGTTGAACTCATTTGACTTTAGTTTCAATGTAAAATGAGGTTGAACTCATTTGACTTTAGTTTCAATGTAAAATGAGGTTGAACTCATTTGACTTTAGTTTCAATGTAAAATGAGGTTGAACTCATTTGACTTTAGTTTCAATGTATAATGAGGTTGAACTCATTTGACTTTAGTTTCAATGTATAATGAGGTTGAACTCATTTGACTTTAGTTTCAATGTATGATGAGGTTGAACTCATTTGACTTTAAGTTTCAATGTATGATGAGGTTGAACTCATTTGACTTTAGTTTCAATGTATGATGAGGTTGAACTCATTTGACTTTAGTTTCAATGTATGATGAGGTTGAACTCATTTGACTTTAGTTTCAATGTATGATGAGGTTGAACTCATTTGACTTTAGTTTCAATGTATGATGAGGTTGAACTCATTTGACTTTAGTTTCAATGTATGATGAGGTTGAACTTATTTGACTTTAGTTTCAATGTATGATGAGGTTGAACTCATATGACTTTAATTTCAATGTATAATGAGGTTGAACTCATTTGACTTTAGTTTCAATGTATAATGAGGTTGAACTCATTTGACTTAAGTTTCAATGTAAAATGAGGTTGAACTCATTTTACTTTAATTTTAATGTATGATGAGGTTGAACTCATTTGACTTTAATTTCAATGTAAAATGAGGTTGAACTCATTTGACTTTAATTTCAATGTATTATGAGGTTGAACTCATTTGACTTTAATTTCAATGTATAATGAGGTTGAACTCATTTGACTTTAGTTTCAATGTAAAATGAGGTTGAACT